>NC_081325.1:7825672-8135334 GCF_026419965.1 Kogia breviceps
AGGAATTAGGAAATTTTCCTTTATTTTTGCATCAGTATTTTGAGCTAGTTTTCTATTTGCTGCTGTAACAAATCACTACAAACTTAGTGCTTTAAAATAACACAGGTTTGTTATCTAACTGTTGTAAAAGTCAGAAGTCCAGAGTGGGTCCCCCTGAGCTAAGATTGAATGTAGGCTGCATTCATTTCTGGGGGTTCTAAAGGAAAATCCACTTTCTTGCCTGTACCAGCTTCTAGAGGCTGCCTCTGATCCTCAGTTCATGGTCTCCTTCCACCTTCAGAGCCAGCAATGGTTTTTCTTTTATCACGTTTCTCCGACATTGACTCTCCTACCTCCCTCTCCCACCTTTAGAAGTGCCTGTGATTACTTTGGGTCTCCTGGATAATCCAGGATAATCTCCCTATTTTAAGGTCAGCTGATAAGCAACCTTAATTCTGCCTGCAACTTTAATTCCTCCTTGCCATGGAGCATGACATAGTCATAAGTTCTGGGGATTCTGACATAGACATCTTTCTGGCAAAGGGAGGCATTATTCTACCTGCCACAATCTTCAGTGCTCTAGATCAATTTATAGAACACCGGAACAGTCAGATCTTTGAAGGTTTGATAGAAGACCATGGTGAAAATATCTGGGCCTGGTGTTTTTGTGTGTGTGGTAGTTCTTTAATAATTTTCTCTGTATCCTCTGTGGAAATTTGCTCTGTTTAAGCTTTTTCTGATGGGCTCAATTTTAGTTATCTATATTTCTTTAGAAAATTATCCATTTAATAAAGCATTTCAAATGTATTTGTATGGAGGCCTGTTACAACTTTTAATTCTTGTTTCTGTTTTCTTTTTGTCATTTCTTATTTTGTTTGTACATTCTCTCTTTTTCCTTGCTCAAGTTAGCTAGTGGCTTGCAATTTCGTTAACTTCTTTCAATTAAATCTACTGCTTTCCTATTCTCTACTTCATTCATTTCTGCTTTTGCCTTTACTCTTTCATTCCCAGTGCTTTGTTTTGGTTTACTTTGTTGTTGTTTTCCAGTTTTTTCAGCTAGGTATATAAGTCATTTAGTCATTTATTTGCATCCTTTCATTTTTCACTTATGAAAGCATTTCCAGCTATGAGTTGTCCTCTCATAACTGCTTTAAATGTATCCCATGTGTTAGGGGTTTGGTAGTTTGTTTTTAGTGGTTTTTAAAACTTTAAAAAATTTCAGTTTGTATTTTCTCTTTCACCCAAGAGTTGTTTAATGGGATTGGGTTTTTTTTGTTTTTTTTGTTTGTTTGTTTGTTTGTTTGTTTTTTGCAGTACACGGGCCTCTCACTGTTGTGACCTCTCCCGTTGCGGAGCACAGGCTCCAGACGCGGAGGCTCAGCGGCCATGGCTTACGGGCCTAGCCGCTCCGTGGCATGTGGGATCTTCCCAGACCGGGGCACAAACCCGTGTCCCCTGCATCGGCAGGCGGACTCTCAACCACTGCACCACCAGGGAAGCCCTGTTTTTAGTTTTGATTAATGATTTATCTTTTCATTTCATTGCTTAATAATCTCTACTTTTATTGCACTGTGATCAGAGTATTGTTTGTAATATTTCTAATTGATGGAAATTACTGATGTTTCTTTATGATCAGTGTTTATGCATGGTTCAAAGGCTCTTGACAAAAGATATATTTACTTACATTATCAAAATATAAAGTTCAGTATATATCCAAAAGACCTACCTAATTGATTCTGCTCTGCTTTGTTTGTTTATCCACTTGATCTGTCTTGAACTGAGAATGGTAAATCTGCTTCATAAAGTTGGTTACTTTGTTATTTGGAGCATAGATATTCATAAGTATTTTATTTTCATTATAAATTTGGCTTTTAGCATTAGAAGGTGCCCTTCTTTGCCGTGTTTAACACTTTTAGGCTTGAATTCTTATTTGTTAGATATCAAGATTGCTACTTCTGCTCTCTTATTGTTTTCATTTTCCTGGAATACCTTTATCCATCCATTTATATTTTGCCTTGCTGAATCATTTTGTTTTATATATCACATGAATATACCATATAGTTCGGTCTTACATTGTGAGCTGAATTGAGAATCTTTTTCTTATAATTGGTGAAATTAGCCCATTACACGCATTGATATGACTGATATGTTTGGTCTCAATTCTATCATAATGTTTTATAATTATATCTCTTATGTTCTATTGATGTGTTTCTTTTTCTAAAGCTCTATATTCTTTGCTCTTTAATGTTAAAGAATGGAATTTAGGAACATTTTATTTTTATTTTAGTGGTTACCTTTACGCTTACACCTTTTTGAGTGTTCCCAGTCCCCTGTTTTCTTATCTAACCTTTGACCATCTGGTTTGCCAGTTTTTAATTGTATCTTTTAACTCCTACTTATTGCCTTCACAGCAGCCAAGGAGCTTAACTTACTTTCTTTATCCTCTTCCTATCCTCTTCCTATTTTCTAGTTTTCCTCTTCCTAGTTTTCTTTCCTGCTAGTTTTTTGGTTGCATGATTTCTTTTTAGTTGTCACGACATGTAGCATTTGTACATTAGTCTTCCATCCTCGTACTCACATTTGGTTTTGTCTTAGATCTACAATTCTGTGCATAAATCCTTACATCAGTCCTTTTGATGAAAATTTCCCAGTCATCTCTCAGTTGAATGACACACAAACTCTAGGCTATTCCTTCAGAAAGACTCATAGGTACAAAATTCCCTATGACCTTGTGTTTTAAACCTTCTCTATAGCCTTGATACTTGGAGAGCTTGATTTTTTAGAAAGTCCTTGTTTTATATGTTCTTTCATTAAGTTGTTCTTTGTTCATCTTTAAATACTGCTCCATTGTTGTCTTACTTTGAATATCTAACATTTCTGCCCTTGTAATTAGGTGATCTTTTTGCCTAGAGATCTTGATTTTTATTCTAATCCCTAAATTCTAACAGACTTAGTAGAAGTTAAACATCTTAGCGTTGTTTAAATCTGGGCTACTTTTCCCAGGTACCCAGTGGGTCTTTTCAAAATGAAGATTCAATTCTCTGAAAAGCTTTCTTACAGTATGTTGGGGTTTTTTTTAAACATCTTTATTGGAGTATAATTGCTTTACAGTGGTGTGTTTGTTTCTGCTTTATAACGAAGTGAATCAGCTGTACGTATACATACATCCCCATATCTCCTCCCTCTTGTGTCTCCCTCCCACCCTCCCTATCCCACCCCTCTAGGTGGTCACAAAGCACCGAGCTGATCTCCCTGTGCTGTGTGGCTGCTTCCCACTAGCTATCTGTTTTATATTTAGTAGTGTATATATGTCCATGCCACTCTCCCACTTTGTCTCAGCTTACCCTTCCCCCTCCCTGTGTCCTCAAGTCCATTCTAATTTATCTTTCTATGAGCACTTTGTAATTTAATCTTCACTTTTGAGATCACTGTCTTTTTCTTCCATTTCAAAATTCAATCAATAGCAGAGGTGTAAGAGGTGGTCAGATTCTTTGTCTATTTTTCAGGGAGAGCTGACAGGATTCGCTGCGGGACTATATGTAGGATTAGAGTTCCTTATATTATTTTCAAAGAATTGTGGTCACCTTCACTGCAAGCGCAGACTTTTTGCAAACATCAGGTGTAATCAGTAGTTGTGAGGCACCTACCATTTCCTTCCCTGAAGTGGTAGCATATTTGGGAATCTGGGCATATGATGTAGAGTAGAAGCTATGGAGCCATTGATTGGAGGCCATGTGGCAATCTAGAGTGAGCATTGCTGATAGCTTTTAGTGACAGACCCACACAGATAAATGTCCAGGGTCTTCTCATCAGTGGAAAAAGAGAAAGAGGAAAATAGTAGAGCGGTTGGGAGAGTGAGTCAGCTCTCTCCCACGCTTAGGTAGTAAAGATAACGCACAGTGGCACCCTTAATGTCTTGTACTTCTTCAGAGCTGCAAATCGAAAGACAGGTCCAGGCAGATGTCAGAGCGGTTTCTCTGTCTTTGCTTGACGATGTCTGTGCAGTTGGGCCTGAGGATTAATGTTCTGCAGGGGTCGTAAACGCCTCCCACCAAACATTAGAGCAACAGCCGTGTTGTTCCCCATTAGCACGTATCTATGTCCTGAAGTTCTTCAACTTCAACTAGGATGAGTCTGCTCAACGTTTACGGTATTTATTCAACATGTACCGGTACTTACTGTGTGCCTGGTGCTGTGCTGAGTGGTAAGGATGCTGTCATGTCCTTAGAGGCTCTCACGGAGCTGGTGACAGGAAGGCAAACAGACAGGTCAGAGAACTGTTTGATTGCCATGGTGAGAGGTGCTACAAAGGAAGAGTAGAGGTTTCTGGGAGAAGCTTCACCCAGCTGAGGTGCTGGGGACTAGTCTCAACAAAAGTAAGAAGCCATATGCCGAGTTCAGTGAGTTACACATCATTCCCGTTCCTGCAGTGATCCCGTCTGTTCTTGGAGAGGCTACTGCTTCATCATGGTATAGTAAGAAGGGCTAGGGCACTTGGATAGACACGTAGATTGGTCACAGACACCATTCCAGTATCCAAGTCCTTTCACCCTTTCTTTATAATGGCCAGTCAGTCACATTGCGAATTGGTATTCAGCTTGTGGTCTGCAGTGACTGTCCTTCTTATCTAATGTATGTCAAATAGACAGATGCACTTTGCAGCTTTGCCAACTGTTGCCCATCTCTGTATCTGATTCTATCAGTTATCCAGTCTCGTCCAGCCTATTTATCCAGCAAGTAAAGGTCATTTTGAATTTCACGTCTCTTACAAGAGTAGGCAGCCCTTCTGAATATAATGCAGAAACTTAAGGAGGATATACCTCTCCTGCAGTCATCCTAGCCACCGACTTAAAGGGAAAAAAATAAAGGTACTGTCAAAGACTAACAGATTAAAAACAAAAAAGATTGTCATACCTAAATAGCAGCCTTCCTACTTGGGTATTACAGAAAAGTGACGGCTCTTTTGACAAGTATCTAAGAACAGAATAGTATATATGTCATTTGTTTCTTTTGTTTTGATACCCTTAATATTCTAGATCCTGGTTATTACATCAAAGGTGTCTGAGAGCACCTATTGTCTGCGTGCAAATGATCATAACCATCAATTACTTCCAGTTTCAAAATTTCTGTTTCACATTTTCCAGCCCATTCTCACCTCATTAAATTCTCTAGATGGATTGTGTTTGGTAAAAGCTATGCATATTTTCCTGGCAATCCCCTTTGCTAAAATCCAGTGCAAGAGCTCCAGCTCATATTTTAGATGCATGGAAACAGGAGAGGCACGGACGGTGGAACCAAAATAAACAGATGGTTGCCTTGACAGTCTGTAAGAGGCTCTTTCATGATCGTTTTTCATGGTTTTTCTTCTGAAATAAGTAGTGAGACAGACATACAGTTTTGATCCCGCTGACCTCCTGCAAATGGCCCATGGCTGACAAACTGCACGAAACAACAAAACGCTTCTGCCAGGAAGCCACCGTCAGCGAGTTCCACTCCTGCGAGGTCCTTCCCGCGTCACTTGAGGCAGTGGTCACGGAGACCTAGTCCCAAGGCAGACTGCTGGTGCTGTGGCTGTGAACTGAGGGAGGCACAGCAAGGGGGCGTGAGATTTGGGGGAAGACAGATGTAAACAGTTAGGATTACATGGAACAGAATGTCATGAGCGAGAGCAAGTACACACAATGACATGAAACCAGAGAGAAGGAGAAAATTCACGCCAGTGGAAGGATCAGGCAGAGGAGGTGAAGTGGCCCTGATGGGACAGGGCAGTCGGGTTTGAGCCGAGGCAGCCTGGGGTCTGGTGAGGGATTGGGGCTGGGGCAGAGGTCAGGAACTCCAAGTTCAAGGAAGACAGAGAAACAGGAATAATAAAACTGACTATTTTAACATTGACTTATGCCCAACGTTTCTGCTGTGTCAGTTCAAAGTTATTTGTACATTGGTTTGTAAATGTACCTTAAAAAAAAACAAAGCACTACAGTAGAGGCTCTTGCTCCAGATTCTGAAAATGTGGGGCAATTTCATAAATATGTTAGAATTTCTTTTATATTTTTATATACTCACATCCCTTCTCCAGATTATAACACAAACTTATAATTATGTAGGCCTTACAGAGAAAAGCACGGTGGTAAAGACATAGCTTTTCAGTCAGATCTGAGTCCAGGACCCCACTCCATCTTCTCCTCGCTTGACGTATGCATGGCAGGATGTACGATCTCTGAGCCTCATTTTTCTCATCTGCAAAATGCAGATGATAATAGGGCTTATTTCACATTGCTCTGTGAGGGTTTCGTGAACTGTCTGCATGCAAGCCCTAAGCACGGTGCCTGGCATCTACTAATGATCAGTTAATGTTCATCATTATTTATCGCTCCAAAACATCGCGTGTTTATGAGGTTTTCTCTGAAGAGGTATCCCAGTAGACCTTCCTATACCTTTTCTGAATGTTTGTTCCTACTCCCACGCAAAAAAAAAAATATACCAGGAATAAAACACATCCCAAACTTTTTTTAAATATCAGGAACTAAAATGTCCCAGGTTTCATCAGGCTGCGAGGTCACAGCTTCCTTTGTGCTAAATTACAATAGTCTAATCCCCCATTCTATACTCCTTTAAGAAGTTCAGCCTTTTCTTCAGATATCCATGCATTTGGGGGACTCTTTAGAAAATTCCTATGCCGGCCCTTAGCTTGGGCATGTTGTATAGGCCAGTTGATCTCCCTCAAAGTGAGTTTCATTGAGCACTTTTTCTCATCTAAAGGCCCCAAGAGAAGGAGCTGTTACTGTCTCATTCCATCCTAAGGCCCCATCCTGATTTCTTCATGACATCTTCCAAGGACGTTTTGTCTGAGGGAAGGACCACTTTCTTCAAGGGAAATCTCAGCCCAAACAGGTGGCCCTCAAAAGACAACAAACAGCACGGGATTTGTGATGTGTAAATCCCATCCCCAACTAGAAGGAACCAGGCACCTGGAGGGGGGAGGGTTGGCTGGTCCCAGATCTGTAACAGGAAACATCCCAGGTGAGCCTAAGGTACTGTGTTGTGTCAGAAAGCAAGAAAGGGAGACGAGTGAGTTGTGTCAAAAAGACACAGAGGCCACTGAGAAGGTGCCCCCATTGGGCAGAGATGAGATAAACTGAGCATCTAAAAAGGGTAATAAATGCAATCGATTAAAACACATTGTGTATATTAACATAAAACCATGAATTTATAATGATGTTTGGAAGACATGAGAGAAAGCAGATGACCTCATTGGGTACCATTACAACCCTAAGTCTTTATTCAGAAAATTGGCACTTAAAGGGAAAGGAGTGAGCATTTATCCCATCTTTCCTGTACAACCTGTATTGCTGGGAATTGAAATCTCCCTAGTTGATGAAGAAAACTTCTTTTCTTATATAAAAATTCTAGCCAAGAAATGCAAAAGGATGATAGAGTCAGAACACCATGTTGTAACTCCTAATGAAATAATCGATTCAGGTAATAACCATTAAGGAAAGCATTAGATGAGCTGGTGATGGGGAGCTGTATAATGGAAGAGAGGAAGCCATCACATCTGATTCCCTGTAGCATCACTGACGATGGAACCCCCAGTCACTGTGTGCTTCCCAGTGGGTTGCAGGGTCAGGCCCCCAGCCTCACATCCAAGGTACTGTTGCCCAGGTACATTCAACCTCGAATCTCATCCAGCCTCAAGAACGAAATTTTATTTACAGGGTTGTAGGAACAGGGGAAATGACAATACAAGGAAGCAAAGAGGCAAGTCCAGAGTGTGGGACGTTCTATAAGCCAACCAACCCAGTTTCTGAACAAATCGGTGGCGGCAGGGAGACAGGAAGGGGACGGTGGGCCCTACTGGTTGATAAAAGAGGCCTAGGAGACTTAACACCTAATGTAATATGTGAACCTAGTTTGGGTCAAGAAAACCAACTGTTAAATAATTTTGTTTCAGAGAAGCCAGGGTAATGTTGTTACAGACTGAGTGTTAGATGCCAAGGATATATTGTCAATTTTGTTCGGGGTTTTAACGGCATTGTGATTATGTTAAAATGCTCAGAATTTTCAGCAATGCATACTAAAATATGTAGGGCTTGACTCTAAAATACTTTAACAAAAAAAAAAGAAAGAAATAAAAGGGACAGGTGAAAATAAAGTTTCAAATCTTGATAATTGCTGAATCTGGGTGATGGACATATGAAAAAAAATAAGAAAGGGATAGATGTAACAAATGTGCCAAAATCTTGGTAACTGTTGAAACTGGAAATGGGTATATGAAGGTCCTTCATATTTATCCCCCTGTTTTTGAGGACATTTGAAGTTTTTTCACTGACAAAATAACGATGGCGTAACTCTAGGACACTGGTACATTTCTCAAAATGTGGGTTGTTTGCTCTGAGATCTCACCATGTGTGCGATTTGAGCACAGCCAGTCCCGGGCCCCTTGGCACCCTCTGGGCGCAGGAAGAGAAGCTGAATCCATCTTTCTTTGGGCAGCCTCGCCTCTCACCCTCTCTCCTGTGGGCAGCAGGGGAGCAAGCGTGCTCAGACCTCGCACAAGAACAAGCAGTCAGGGCTTCCCTGGTGGTGCAGTGGTTGAGAATCCGCCTGCGGATGCAGGGGACACGGGTTCGTGCCCTGGTCTGGGAAGATCCCACATGCCGCGGAGCGACTGAGCCCGTGAGCCATGGCCGCTGAGCCTGTGCGTCCGGAGCCTGTGCTCCGCAAAGGGAGAGGCCACAGCAGTGAGAGGCCCGTGTACCACCAAAAAAATAAATTAAAAAAAAAAAAAAAGAACAAGCAGTCATTTTCTAGGACGGTGCAATCTAAAGCCCAATTTAGAAGGAAACTGTGTCCTCAGGTGCAGAAAAACAATTCTGCCCGAAGAAAGCCGCCTGCACACAGCACTGAGACGGCCAGCTTCTTAGAGCCTCCCTGTCCTGCTGCCCCACCCACAAGAGAGGCTTTGATCTGTCTTCACTTGATCAGAAACTTACTGTGCAAGGACCGCCTACCCCCAGGGGAATGCACGCCACCACTTCTTTGTCTGTCGTAAAATGCACATGACATAACATTTACCACTTCAGCCATTTAAGTGTGCAGTTCAGTACCTTTCAGTGCAGTCACATTATGGTGTAACCAGCCTCTAGAACTCTTCCCGTCTTGCAAAACTGAAGCTCTGTCCCCATTAAGTATCTCCCCATTTCTGCCTTCCCCACAGCCCCTGGCAACCACCATTCTACTTTCTGTCTCTAGGTATTCGACAACTCTAGGGACCTCATGTAAGTAGGATCATACCGTATTTGTCTTTTTGTGACTGGCTTATTTCACGTAGCGCAAGGTCTTCAAGGTTCATCCGTTGTAGCATGTGACAGGATTTCCTTCCCTTTTAAGGCAGAATGATATTGCGTTGTACGGATGGGTACATTTTGTTTATCCATTCATCCATCGATGGACGCTTGGGTTGCTTCCCAAGTGTCTTGGCTTGTGATCAGTGCTGCTATGAACATGGGTGTACCAAGGCATCGCTTCTTGCAATAGCACGTTTTTCTCCCAAGGTGTCAAAAGCTCCAGCAACAGCTCTCCGCCCAGGTTGAAGCTCAGGGTCCTGTCAGCTCTTGTCTCCCTGGGAGGTCTGCCTGAGTTCACTGCCAGAGAGGGCGGGGCCTGTGTGAGAGGAGGCACCACCTGTGCACCGCCTGACATCAAAGAGCCCAGGCAGCGGTCACTGCCTTCCCCTGATACGCTTTGTCTGAAAACAATAAAAGTAATACATTCTGGCAAGATGGTAAACAGTGGAAATTCACTCCCTCACCCCTGTTTTCCATTGCCAAGGGTCAGCTGCTGTTGGATGAACGGTGAGATTTTTTCCAACAGATTTATTGTAGACATATACAAACGCATATGTGTGTATAGTTCTGCTTCATTTCTCATACAAGTTTCCATATACTGGAAAGGTGCTGGATATCGAGGGTGTTCCCATTTTTATGCTGTTACAAATGATGCTAAACTGAATATCCTTATGCATACACTCTCGTATGTATGTGTTACTGTAAGATAAAAGTCGATCTGTTGGGTCAAAGTGTATGTACATTTAAAATTTTAATAGAAACAGCCTAAAGAATTATACCAGTTTACCTGTTAGTGCCAAAGAAAGATTTGAGTTTATTCTTTCAAGTTTAGGACAAACATTCTGGTCTGTTGTTATTTAATCACCAAATATCCTTGACCTCTCTACAAGCAAATCTAAGTCGCCTGTGCTACTTAATTAAAATCGTCTTGGAAAAATCTCAAGTTAGTAAAATTATCTAATTTTAACTATTGTCTGCTTCCAGTCGTAGGCCAATTTAATGGGCAAAACTGTAATTGTATACTTCTGCAGACAGTAAATTTCAGGATCTCTGAGATATCAGGAAGTATAAAGTTAATTTCATAAATATTTGCATCTCTTACTTTCAGGATTACACAAACATATTTTTAAATACCACGTCTCTTTTGAAATTAAAAAAAAAAAAAAAACCCTTCGCTCCTACCCCTGTTCCTTTTTGATTTTGAACTTTTTGAAAAATTCCAAATCGCCCAGAAAGATCTAGTCCGCTAAGACTTTTATGCTGATATGCCCACGAGATATAGCCGCCCACGCCCCAATTTTAATTACTTAAGCCACTTGAATGGTTTGGTCTGTCAAATAAGACAAGCGATTTCACGATTGTGTTTCAAATATAAAGATTTCCTCCAATGAGGCAAAACTGTTCGTGGCACACAGATTTGAAAAGGAGTAATGGGTGGTCCCCTCCGCGCCGCCCCCTCCGCCCGGGCAACGATGCCCTGAGAGGCGGGTCACTTGGAGGAAAGGCCGTGTATTATGCATCACGTTGATAAGCGTCTTTGCTTCTCGGGGAAATAGAAAGCCAGTATTTGAGCAGAGCCACGTCTCTCGCCGTCCTCTCCGTGGTCCTCAGCCCAAGCATCCCTGGAAGACCCAGCCCTTTTGTGTTTCCTGCGTCCTCGCCAGGCGTGTCTGCGTCGCGCGCCGGGGCGCCACCGCGCGAGGGGGAGGGCTGGGAGCGGCGCGCCGGCTGTCCCCTCCGGGAGGCGGCATCGGTAAATGCTCGATTGTTATGCGACGATTGATTTGCCTCACTGAGGATTCCAGTGGCAAAGTGACCCTCCCTCCAACTGTCCCCTCCCTTCCTGGGCCCGCCCTCCCTCTCCCCGCAGGGGGAACCTAACGCGGCCGCCCTGCGTTCCTCCTCCTCCTCTCCTTCCTCGGGTTCCCGGATTCCTGAAGTTATTAGGGGAAATAAGGTAGCCGAGGGGACCACATGGAAGTTGTGACAGCTCCCAGCGGCGCGCCCCTCTCGCTGGAGCCATCACCTCGCCTTAGGGATTACCCGCCGACACACTGAATGAAGGAGGTCCACTTGCCAGCCAGCCTGCCGAGATGGGCCACTGCTGCTGCAAGCCTTATAACTGCCTTCAGTGCCTGGACAAGACGGTACTTTGCCTTCCCTGTCTCTCTCTCCCTCCCCTCCTCCTTCCAAAGGGCAGAGAGAAGGCCAGAGCCAGCGCCTCTGTCCCTGTCCCCGGCATGTGTGTGCACTTGTCTTGTGGGTGAGCAGGAGGCCGCCCTGACTGGCTCCCGGGTGCTGAACGGGAGCCGCGTTGGCAGAAGCACCAGGGTCTCCCATACTCTGCAGTGCCTTACATAATTGCCTTCCTGCAGCCTCAGATGTAACTGTTGCATTCTCCTGAAACAGGAGGGCTCTGCTCCAACATCTTGAAATTCAAACTGCCAAGAAATCCTTGGAATATTCTTACTGCATTTTAATGTACCTGCGAAATCTAAGACGGTCCAGTGGGGAATTTAGATTAGCTAGACGTGTTTCCCTTGGCCAACTGGTAACTTTGAAAGTTTGCCGCTCTTTTTGACAAACAGCATCCACCCTTGTAATTTCTGTTCTTAAGGTCAGAGAAGCAAGCACCTGTCCAGTTACTCTCTCTATACGTGTTTGCCTCACGTAGGGGTGAAGAACATAGAGGTGAAAACTAAGGAGCCGGAGAGCCTGAGGGTGTGTTCCAGTTTTCACTGGAAGGAAAATTCACAGCCAGGGAATGGAGAACAGAGTGTGAACAAGCATTGTATGACAATTCCAACACAAAGCCTTTCTTTGCTTTTGACATTTGCCTGTGAGCTTGCAGAGGGATTAAGATATGCTTTTAATTTCACTATTAGAAATGTGCAGGAATTTCTAGTAGTGATATAAAATAAAATATATCACTCTTGTCTCTGTGGTATATTTTATTATCACACACATTTGGATTTCTGAAAATGCATGAAATGGAGTTTAACGAGAGGTTGAAATTGCCTCCTTTCTACTCATGGGCGTCAGCTATATGGCTTGAGGTATAGTATGTGACCAGGTGAAGGGAAATGAATGGCTTAATATAAAACACATTACAAGGAGGTCACTTGGGAACATCTTAGTTATCAGTTGTGTTTATGAACCTTGACCTCAAGGAGGGTTACGTAGGGTTACGTACCACCTAGGAAAGTTAAAATGATACCTTACAAGTCCCCTGGTCCTTCTCTTCCAGTAGAAATAACTGTCTCAGTGGGATTGACTTTTGCTACCATGACTAAGAACTAAAATATTTATGTACACATTTATGTGCTTTTGACAAATAGAAATATGCAACATTTGCACTCAGTTATCTGCAAATCCAACATGGAAGTGATTAAGGCCTTTTTTCAAGAGAAATGGTCACCAAAAGGTGTTGAAGGAACCCTTGTAACAGTAATTATTATGAAAGGGAAGGATTTGCTACAAGTACAACAATATTATAATGTTCATATTTCTAAGCTCTGGTACAAAAGTTTTCGAAATAGAAGCTGATTAAAGGTCTTTCTTGAGAAACTATATTTTGAAGTGAATCCATCCTCCTCTTCTGTTTCAAATCCAGTTGTTGAAAAATATTATCCCTTTAAATGGGAGTCTTTAAATGGGAGATGTTAGGAAGATAATTAAATGTTATTTCATCGCAGTGCGATGTTTAAGTGACTTGCAAATGTTTTAGCTTTGAAACTTCAAACTTAAGGCAAATTATTCTTTCCTGATGAAAACTTTAAAACTTACACAGCATTTACAAACTTTCTCATTAAGTTTACACCCACATTTCTTGATGTTTCTTTGCTATATTTTAGAACGGTGTTCCCATTGGCGGTTCATAGGTGCTCATTTTAGGGATTGAGGGCTCTCCTTTTTTAATTAAAAATTTTCTTGTTTTATTTAGTTACCCACCTTTCAGCATGACTTCACAGGCAGTATGCCAAAATCATTTGTTTATGCAATAGTTACCTATTGGGCCAGGCATGGTCTACTAGCAATATTATGGGATTCCATTCCAAACTCTGGAAATCAGTTTACTCTTTAAGTCCCACAATAAAATCCTTCAGTTTGCTGATCAGCTCTGACAATCCCAGCATCAACCTGGTTTGAAAGAGACTTGATAAAATGGTCGATGAAGTTGTTTCTGATTACTTTAGCCCATTTTAATAAACAATAAAAAAAGAAAAGAAACATTTCTTCCAAACTCTGTGTAATACAAAATAGAAAACTTTATTTTGTGAAGTAAAAATGTCTTTAACAGTTTGATCATAGTGCAGCTAAAGATGTTTTGAAAAGAGTGGGGAGACAACTGTAGATAACTCATCAGTTCAGAGAGGGGCCAAGAAATGTTAGTCTTAAGATACTTCTTTAACATGAATTTATTGCGGGGGGGGGGAGGAAGGTAAGGGGTCTTACCTAGAGTATAAAATGCATAAAAAGTTGTTAAGTGAACAAATAGTTTTTAAAAGCTGATCGTGCCTAGGCATTTTAATGTTAAAAACACCTGTAAACACATTGACGGTATATCTTACTCGTTTGCTCTGTGCCCAGTTATTATGGGGACTAGCAAAGAATTCTTAAAAGGCACAGCCTGTCCTGTGGAGTTTACCAGTTATTTGTTTGGTTGTATTTCCACCTTTTCCAGAGAAATTGCAAGTGAGGTAGGCAACAGTAACACATACAGGGCAGTTAAACCATTAGTATGAGACTGGGGTATCATTAAGTGAAAGTCATGTGGTGTACTGATCATACCTGTTTCTGGAATCCGGTGAAAGGAGAAGTCAGTGCTGGGATCAAAGGCGGGGTTTCTCAGAAAGAGTGGATCATGACTTGCACGATGAGGAACAGGGTAGAGTTTTGAGAAGGACCGTACCTCTGAGCAAAGAGTGCAGCGGTGAAGATGTTTTAGCCCACTTTGGTGGAAGATGAGAGTCCACGTCGGGGCACAGAAGCGCACAGGGAATGTGCGGAAATGTTTTCTAGGCTGAAAACCAGACCCAGGTTTTTTCACTTGAGTTAAGAAGAAGGAGGGCTGCATCTTGGGATTTGAGAGGCGGTCTGTAGAAAGACTCATTCTCTACAGGTATTTGCAAGGGAAAGGAATGACCCAGGAAGGCCCCGGGGACACCCGGATGCACCCCCGAGAGTCCGTTCGCCAGCGGACACTCAGTGCGGTCCAGGCCCAAGCCGGCAGCTCTGCACGTGCAGACACCTCCCAGAGTTGGCCGTTCTTAGGAACGCCGAGGTACTAAGAGAAATCAAGTAGACGTACAATTAGAATGCCAACTTGTTTTTCAACAATGAGTAACACGCCTGACAAGCAGCTGAATGCTTACAAGCCTGATAAACACGGGATTTCTTTTCCGAGTCCGAGTCTCGCCTCGCAAGAAGCTTCGACGAGGGAGGGAGTGTTACTTAGGCATCCAGCGGCCTCGCGTCCCACCCCCACTCCAGCCTGAAACCACTCGGGAGGCCGTGTGGTTGTTACTCGCCCTGGTGACCGCCTCTTCCGGTCGCCCTTTGCTTCCATTTCTACGACCCGCTCTTGTCTTACTGCTTTAGGTCCGGTCCTTGCCCTTTAGGGGTTACTTGGCATATCTCTCCCCTAACCTTTTCTGTGTTGCGTATCATCTCAGAGGCGAATCTTACTTAGCTTTGCTCTAAATTCTTGGTAGAGGTGTGAGTTGGGGGAAGGCACCTCACTGCTTCTCCCAGGTATGCACTGCGTGATGGGACAGTAGTAAACTTGGGAAGGTCACTCAAAGACCATAGAATCCAGAAAGGTCAGGAGACTTCTTCAGTGAGACGTAAGTGGATTAAAAATCATGGTTCTGGCTAATTTTCCTTTCTTTTGCTTGCTCTGGGATCCAGAATTTTCCAGCCTTACTTCTTTCGATTCACATTTCTTCTCCTTGGGCCCCACAAGTCTCTGTCCTTCCTAACTGTTCCTAGGTAATCCAGGTTGGTTCTGATGCCCCCTATCGACTCCCCCCTCTCAGGTAAGCTAGACGTTTTGTGCTCACCAACACCCAGGCGTGCACAAGGCACAGGCTGGAATGATGCGTCTTAGAATTCAGTTTCTTCTGAAACCAGATACGGTTTTGCTCGTTTTCCACGTGACTAGACACTGACACGTCTTTAAGAATATTAAATGTGAACGATGCTTTCCCTTTGATCAGGCTATATTAAATTTCATTTCTGAGTAGAAAAGCAGACATATAATACAGTGGGCTGTGTTAATTATATGTGAAAGAAATAATACTTATTGATTAAGTCAAAGCATGGCATCAGTGCTGCCTTAAAGCCATAATAACTGAAATGAATAAAAGGTCAGTTCACCTCCCGAAGGAATTTTCCACAGAGCTAGATTATGAATCTGGCCAATCTTCACAATAATACTGATATTGAAAATGAATGCAGTATTCACAAAGGGTGAAAAGAAGAAGACTTAGGTGTTCTGTTGATGTCACCTGGTGGCTGGTTTGTTTTGAAATACAAAAGAAAATGTTTCCCTATTAAGACAAGTTCTACCGTGTAGAATTAAACCCTCCGCTGAACTCATGAGTGAGAAGCAATATTGTTTCTGGGAAGAATGACAAAAATCCCGTAACCTCTTTGTAATTTCATGTGTAGGTATATGACTTAGGATTTCAAAAATTCATAATAAAAAGGATCTGGATGTTTCCTCAAATACCGGAATTCTGTAGATATTTTAATTTTTCACTTCTCATTAGGGTTCTTTTGCTTAGCCTGGGAAAAAGTGGCCCAGCTCACATGATTGAATTTTCCTGATCTGCACCGATTTCAGGGCAGGCTAAAAAGAGAGGAAAGATTAGTTGGGAGTCTTTAAGCTTACACATATATATATATTTTTTTAAATGTACATACATATGTCCCTCTTTAAAAAAATATATCAGATGGAGAAGAGGGAGCTGATGAAAACACTCAGAACTACAGTGAATTTTATGAAGTTGCCATCAGTACCCTTGTAGCTGATCAAGCATTCTTTCAGGGACAGTCAGAGACCAGAAGCAGACACTTGGCAAGAAAAGGGAAAGGGCCCCTCTGATGGGGGTGACAGAGGTTCCCAGAAATAGCCCCAGGTGCTGTCTTGTGTCGATGGCCCTTCTGGCCTTTGCCTGGGGTTCTCCCTTCCTGGGCCCCCTGCTTACGCATCCCCTGGTCTCAGGAAATCTCCAAGCCAGCCCTGCCTGGTTGAGTTGTATCACATTGTGTTTTTTTGTAATTGCTTCTTTATTTACTGACTCTCTGGGAGATTCTTAAGCTTCTTGAAGGCAGAAGTATCCTGCCTGGCATGTCTGCCTGCCACGTAGTAGACACTAAGTAAATATGTGTTGTGTTGGGTACATTCCTGTTTCTGGATCAGTTGGCGTGAAAGCACCTCAGATTCACGCAGCGTTTTATGTGTTGATTATCATTCAAAACAGATCTATTCAATTTTAATAAAAACCAGGCTGTCCTGTCGATTTCTAATTGGGGGAGGGGCTTAGGTGGCTGATGCCTAAGTGAGGCCACGTGGATGATGATAACACAGATAGGCGTTTTCACTTCCTGTCACCGCCAGTCACACGGGCCGCACCAGCCCCCAGAACAGACAGCCCCCCACTGACCAAGCATGTTAGGGTAACAGAGTGTGGCAGGCTTGCCTGGGGCTCGGCCGCACATCCGGTTGCTTGAAGTTAACGGGATGGTGGGCAGGTTGTACACTTTGCCAGGCTTCTGTCGCCCGGAAAGGTCAAAGGCAGCGTTTCTCCGGAGTTGGCAGCGCCACGTCTAAGAAGAAATGCGGGCTTCACTGCAGCAGACCTGCTAGGGCAAGAGGTGGAGGGGAGACTCGGACGTTTCGTGGGGAGAGCGCCTCTGGGATTCCACCTGTGCGTGCAGTGGGCCGCGCCAGAGACACTAGAGGACTCGGACTGCAGAGGAGAGCTGCGTGACAACGTAAAAGAGGCGGCTAAGAAACACAGCTGCTGGTGAGGGGCCGAGACGAACGTTCTCCAAGTGTCCCTGTCGAGTTAAGCCTGTCCTAGAGTAAACAGTAATTTTAGAGAAATGGCCTTCTTCGACTTGGCAATCTCTGGACTGTATCACTAGGATAGTTTGGATGCCTAATACTGAGTTCTATTTTTAGCCCGTCTGACTGAACGCAGGGGCTCATGTGCTTGGCACCAGTGAGGAATTTTCCACTCATTCCCCATGTAGGGAAGCACCGAGATCTGCCACGGAGGCCTCGAGGAGGCCCTGCTTGTATTTCAGACCTCCCACTGCATCGTCACTCGGGACGTGGCTTAGGGTGGGAGAGGGGAGGGGATGGTGCCTTAGAGCCCTTCGGAGGGGGTCTTTGGGGCAGCCTCACTCCCGGTGTGCAGCTGCACCTCAGGGCCCGGCAGGAAGGCTGCTGGGCTCTGTTGAGCCACAGTGGCTGGAAAGGTGACTCTCGGAGGCTGGGAGTGGAGAGCGGAAATTCCCTTTAGGTTCCTTTCTTGCCTAAGGAGCAGCGTGTCCCTGAAGTCTTAGCTGTTGGCTCATTGCTTCAGTCGCAGGGCAGCATCACGTCATTCTGGTTTGGTCTGCAGAAAACAAAAGGTAACGTAATTGATGCAGAGCATTCACAAATTAGAAGAGTCGCTGTCATTTCAAAGTCAAGCACTTAAGGAAGGAGGGCTGCAGCCAAACTGCTCCGGCTGGCCTCCGCGAGCAGAGCCGTGCCAGCGCCTTCAGGAGGCGCACTTCGGAAAGGGCTCAGAAAGCTGGCTGAGGGAAAGCTCAGTAGCTGCCCTATCAGACGTTACCGCCACACGGAGGCTAGAATGGAAATGAAGTGCAACTGACAAATCCGCACCAAGGACAAACACAGGGAGGGCAGGGGGGGCGGGTGGGGTGTGAATGCAGCCAGGCAACAGCCATCAGGGAGGGGCACTGCCTCTCCTGCAGTTAGACGTGGAAAGCTATGTGGTAATGAGTGCTCGGCTCCAAGCTGAGGATGGGTGCAGTTTGGTGTTGGGGCTAGGTAAACACGGGACAGAGGGGAGCAACTCTTTGTGTTAGTGTTTGAGAAAGAGGGGAGCCTGGGTGAAAACTCCTGCTTGGCCACTTCCTGGCTGCTTGTGCAGGTTACTTGGCCAGTTACCTAACCACAGAACCCCGGTTCCATCCTCCAGAATGGGAAATAAAACCCAGGACCTGCCTGACAGTCTTTGGGGGAGTAAGTGAGGAAAAGGGCTTACCCAGCACCGCGCCTTGGCATCTAGGAAGCGTCTGGTCGAGGTTGGTGTTAATATTGACGTAGTGATCAGCAGACCTTACCCAAGCTTGCTCATTTCCCTTGACATTCTAGCCATCAGGTTCGTTGCTTGTCTTTGTCTATTTGATGACCCTGAGATCAGTTGGTTTTGTCCTCTGTGCCTGCAGAAGGTTGGGGGTGAGGGGGGCCTGGGTCTTCACGGATCGTCTTCCTCTCTGCTTCTCAAAAGGGAGAGGGTGCAGGGTCTCTCATCTCCCTGGTTTCCCTCCTATTTCCCCTGCATCTCTTCTCCCTTCCCGTCCTCTTCGCTTTCCTCTCTTGCGTCTTCTCTCTCATTCTCTCACTTACGTTTCTCCTAAAGCAAAGATGGGTGGGCAGGCCTGGCCACAGATGCCAGCGGTGGCTTTTCATCTAAGTGACTCAAGTCTGAAGATCTCCATCAGCATCATCACCGTCTCCAGCTGAGGCCTGTCCTCCTCGCTGGACCTTCAAGCCACTCCGTCCCCAAATGCCTGATTCTCCCGTGGCTGGCTGTCACCCAGGATCCCTCCACACGGGGGACATCCACCCAGGGCTTCATCCCAGGGCTTCTGCAGGCGCTGAGGGGAACGTTGGCTTTGCGTGAAAGATTAGAGTCCGTTTGTTGTTTTTTGTTACATTCTAGCCGGTCCCTGCCTGACCTCGTCCAAGTCTTTGCAACCCTCAGCGGCCCAAGATTGAATACTTGGTGATGCTATTCCTGGACCGATGAGGACAATATTTCAATTCTCTGGCTGTGCTTCGGAAATTGAGGATATGAGTGTTCAGAATTATTCTTGATAGTAGAAACAAGTTAGTTTTTTCACTAGTTTGAGATTATTTCGGGGTAAGTACTGAAATTTACCCTCTCGGGAATACCAAGTTTTCTTAATTTCTAGTAACAAGTCAGCCGGCTGTATTACGCTGCTGTTAGACCAAGGACCTATCCCTGTGATCAGTCTGACTAGACACTTTGCCTGTTCTGAGTTCTCCAGTCTTTGAACTTAGAGTAGAATCAAGACAGAGCCAGGAAGGTGCTTTAAAAACAACAAAAAAAGCAGAGAACAAGACATATGCCGACTCTGAACACATGGAGGCACTCAGCGTGGCAAAGCGCATCTATAGGATGTCATCCAGTTGCAAACAAAATCCAAGGAAACAACGGAGTTGTAGTAACAGCGAACACTTGTATAGAGCTCGTGAGTGCCAGGCGCCGTTCGAACTGCTTCACGCACGGTAATTTATTGAACCCTCAGGACGACCCTATACCGTGGGCGTGGCTTTGAGGCGGTGTCGTGTAGTGATTAGGAGAGTGTACACTTTCAGGGGTGATTTCCAGCCTTCACATTCAGGGAAGGCAAGGATGCTATGGGCTGGGGTGAGGAGGGGGCTCCATGAGTGGGAGGGCGGTCCACTGTCCCTCAGATAGTGTATGGCTGCTACATTAGTCTTAAGAGAACCGTGACTTAATCACTGTTAATGCCTGTGACTAAACTAGCTCTCAGCTTATTATGCAAGTAGAGCTTTACCTAGGCATGAAATTCTAACAGTGCTTAGCAAATACCCTTTGGATAACCTGAGACCCTGCCATCAAGCCAAAGTAGCACACACGTCACCGGATTCTAAACGCAGCAGACACAGAGACAGGATCATGACAGCTGTCTGTTCCCACTCGGCACAGGTTGTCCGGAGGTGCTGACATCGAAGTCAAAGGAAGTTTAAGAAAGAAAGAGCATTCACGAGGCCCTGAGGATATCTGTGCTAGATATTTGGTACCCATTTTAGCCAAAATTCCCTCTTTGGAAAGGTTTGCTTTGGGAGTACCTTCTACATAATGAAGGAGCCTTTCCTTGAGGGCCTGCACTTTTGGCATCTGTCACTTGAAGAGAATTTATGTACCACATCTTTCCTAGTTATTTGTAGTAGTAATAAAAATCACAACAAATGTAAATATTGGTGCTGACTCATGTCTTCAAGTCGTCTATTTTATGTCATAGTATGTATTTGATTTGAAAACGACCAAGTAATCACTTAGTGACAAATGGCATTCTTTACAGTAAGTAACGCTTCGAGCGTGAGTTTTCTTCGTCTTCCTTCTACCGATGCAGAGAGTGGAACAAAAAACCTTGGGAACTTAAGTTTAGGTGTTGGCCTTATTGCAAAGAGAAATGTCACATGTTAGGTTTTCTGCCCATTATTCATTAGGTAGGTAACAGTGCATGTATGGACAAAAGGGTAAGTTTAGGGGGACAGCTGGTAAAATAAGCATCTGTCCCTCAGAGAAGTACGGTATTTTCATGGTCAAAAATCCCGTAATAGTGACAATAATTAAAACTATATCATAATATATAACAGTAGATTAATGTGTAGGACGTAGGCGTGCAAAGAATTACTGTAGGTTGAGGTCTACAGAGTGCAAAAAGCACAACATGGGTATTATTAATATTACATGGCAAGCTTTGCGATTTGAATGGGATACAAACGAGTGAGTCAGACTCGGCTTTGTACGTGTTTTATATGCTTATGTAATGAGAAAAGTATCTCCTTAAGGGCTCAACTTATAAATATTTGCTTAATATGATTCATCAATTAAACATGTGAAAGTGCTTATTTAGCCTAAAACGAGGGGACTCTCGGTATCCATTTTGTTTTTTCAGAATGAAAGTGCCCTTGTGAAAGAAAAAGAGCTGTCAATCGAACTTGCAAACATCAGGGATGAAGTTGGTAAGTAGGGCATTGACAATGAGGAATGTAAAGAGTGTCTTTTTCTGCTCTCTGTGAATGTATAACAAAAGCAATTATGTCTCAGGTAATAACCAGAGCAAAGCTGCCTGGACAAAAGGAAAGTATCATGCCCAGTACAGTGGTGGGTTCTTGTAGCCTTGCGGGGGGCTGTGATTTCTATGTAATGTCTCCGTTGTCGTACAGGCAGCTTCCTAACAGTTCACGGTGGAACTGATCAGGCTTGAGTCTGCTCCTCCCAGATGGCAGCTCATGTCTCTGTCTGCCTTGTGTGGGGTGACAAGCACCCCTCCATGTCACGCCCCACCCCTGGACAGGCACAGCTCCAGCAGAAGCAGCTCAGCTTTGGTGGGTGACTGAGGGGCTCCCTGTAACGTGCTTCCTGCCGCTGTACAC
Organism: Kogia breviceps; assembly: GCF_026419965.1. Lineage (NCBI taxonomy): Eukaryota > Metazoa > Chordata > Mammalia > Artiodactyla > Physeteridae > Kogia > Kogia breviceps. The sequence continues at coordinate 7,847,459 of NC_081325.1, forward strand.
CCTGCCGTGAGATACTCTGTGATCTAGAACACGAATCTGGATGGCTTAGAAAATGCTAGGGTCCACGCTGCAACTCCTTCTCTTTGTCTGATCCGATGGTGTAGTTCTGGCTGAACCACAGGAGACCTTGCCAATGACAGGAAGATCCCCAGACCCTGGGATGTGGTGAGAGATGGGCTTTCACTCTAGGCCAAAGATCAGACCAAGAACTTCCCACGTTCCAGTGTCTTGATCCCATTCCTCTCTTGGGATCTGTTACTCCAGCGAAGGTGAAGTGAACATGACGTAGTCCGCTTGGCCTGCTCTTCTCTTTACGGTGCACGTTTCTCCTCCATCCAGTGTGGTCCTGGGGGCAGCCCCCCTGTGCAGGTATGGCCTCCTCCACCAGCAAGGCACTTGAACAGGCCCGGCCACCCTTAGTGGGTGGCACCTGTTTCCAGGCCAGCCAAGCAAACAGGCGTCGAGTCTGGAGGCCAGGCTTCCCCCGGGAGCACAGGCCTCCAGGATGCCCAGTGGACGGGGAAGAGATTTCCCAACACAGCTTACCCTACCCATATTTTTCAGTTATTTTTACCTTAAAAAAAAAAAAAGTGTTTCTTCACCATAAGTTTTGCGACCTCCTTTGCCATGGAGACCGGGCAGCCGTGGCCTCGTCTCCCCTCCAAAGAGAGCCGGCCCCTCCCCGGCCTCACCTGTGCGTGATCGGAGCAGCAAGACCGGGGCACCCGCGCCTGGCATCCCCACCAGTGGATGAGCCCACAGGGAGGTGTCCTGAGAGGCCCGAGGAGCGGAAGTTGGCAGAGTTTGTGAGGGTAGCTCCTGCACAGGCCAGGTCCACAAGCATGTGTCTCTCCATGCAGTGGCTGGGCTCTCGAGCAGGTGACCGAGGTCCAGGTAGGGCTCACGTCTCTGTCCCTCGGGTTCCACTTCATAGAAAGGAAATTTGATTAAAGAAGAGAGTGAGGATGAAGCAGTCTGTAAAGGTGACTCTGTAACTCTTAGGTGTGTGGCACCTTGAATCTGAAGACAGAGGACGAACTCTTCCACAGTAGGGTGAACTCCTCCCCGGAGGGACATCTGCACCCCCTGGGCAAGCGTGGGGTCTGGGGTGTTTGTCCTCACCCAGCCAGGTCGTGTGTACCAAATCCAGCGCCCCTCCCTCTGTGCTTTCCCGAAGCTTCTGAGTGCAGCAGGAACCACACGGGGATCGCGCTGGGATTTTGTATTTAAGCCTTACTTGGTTTCTGCATTAGTGCTAAGAATAGGACCAGAATTCACCTGCCAAAAAGGCATGCGGGGAGGGGAAGGCAGCACCACGGCCTGGGCCCTTCCGCCCAGCATTCAGCCCCAGAGGACACTTCAGCAGCACGTTCCTGACCACTGGAGAGGCTGCATTTGTGAGAGAGAAAGACAGGAATATGGGGGCCGTCTGTTAACTGTAAAGTCATAAATTCTAGTGTCCTGGCCTGCAGGGCGTTCCCTTGAAGGGAGAGGGGTACTGAGCTTACAAACCAGACTTCCCAGTGATCCTACAGAGAGATGGTCAGTCCTATCTTCTTACCCCCCAGCCTTATTCGGACCTCCTATCAGCTGAGTCTGGGGGGCGGGGTCACTGCAGGGGAGGGGCCAGGGGTGCGGTTCTGAGGGGGAGATGGAATTTCTAAAGATTGTAAGTTTGACATAGAAGGAAAAAAGAAGCTGCGAAAAGTCAGAATCCTTTAGGAGCACTTATACAGATCCCAGAACAGGGCTGGCCTGTCCCCCACATTCAAAAATCGCCGCTTAAAATTCTTCACGACCATTAAATGCTGCCCTAAATTCTACAGATATCTACTCATAAGTACCCATCAGCTTTCTGCACCCTTGATGTGAATAAATTCAATCAGAGGCTTTTAGCATCCAGCCAGAATCAGCTTTGCTACTGGCTCTCAGCCCTGGTGCGTGTTCCAATCACCTGGAATGCTTTTTAGAACATCGATTCCCCCCAGGACCTTCCCTAGGGCAACAGAATCAAAATCGTTGAGGGTGAGGCTGAGGCATTGCTTCCTTCCCCAGGTGTTTCTTAGGTGCAGTTTGAGAATCACTGAATTGCGTTGAAGAATAGGGGGTTTGGATTTGGATCAGGGACAAGGGTGAGGCAGTGGGTTGTTTGGGCTCAGCTGGGGAGTGGGAGGTTCCCGCAGGCCAGGGCTCTGGGCAGCAGGAGGGGCCCAGGCAGAGGAGCCAGGCGGGCGAGAGAGGGCGCCGAAAGGGAAGATGCAGAGGCCAGATTCCACCTGCTTTGATCTCACCCTTAGGGTTGGCCTGGCTCCCGGGAAAGTTGGCAGAGTTTGTGAGGGTAGCTCCTTCCCTTAGCGCCTATGGGTCCAGGACAAAAGGGTATCCTTTTGTCCCGGGAAGGTCTCCTCCTATCCTATCCAAGGGGAGGTATCCTCCTTCCCCTGCCTTTGCTGGTCAGCCTGGGTGTCCATCCTCTGAGTCCACTCCCATCTGGATTAGATGAGCTTCCGGGAGCCAAACACAAAAAGTAACCCCCTGCTGTGTTTGCTGACACACTTCACATTTACAGTACATTTCCATTTGTGACTTCTGTGGGGGAGCTACCACAGAATCTTCTAGAAGGTGGGTAGTTAGAATCCCTCTCAGAGATTTTGAGATGTGTCATCCCACACTGACTGAGAATCTCTGACCATATTAGTTTTTAAGTAGGAAATTTCTGGCAGTTGATTTACAAGTAAACTTTGAGGACATCTTCAAGTAAGTGGTGTTTTCTTTTTTTAAAAAATTATTTTTATTTATGTATTTTTGGCCGCGTCGGGTCTCTCTTGCTGCACATGGACTTTCTCTAGTTGCGGCGAGCGAGGGCTACTCTTTGCTGCGGAGCACGGGCTCTAGGCATGTGGGCTTCAGTAGTTGTGGCTCGCGGGCTCTAGAGCGCAGGCTCAGTAGTTGTGGCACATGGGCTCAGTGATTGTGGCTCGCGGGCTCTAGAGCGCAGGCTCAGTAGTTGTGGTGCACAGGCTGAGTTGCTCCGCGGCAGGTGGGATCTTCCTCAGCCAGGGCTCGAACCCGTGTCCCCTGCATTGGTAAGCGGATTCTTAACCACTGCGCCACCAGGGAAGCCCAAGTGGTGTTTTCTGATCCCACTTCGGACATCAGGTATGTAGGAGATTTTTCCACATGGAGAACACTTGCTGGGTGTTCAACAATTCAGTTCAGTTTTGACACTAACTCTCTGAGTGAGTGCAGGCCCCACAGGGGAAGGGCCAGTTCCACTAGACTGCAGGTGCCAATCCGAAGCCCCAGGAGCCTCTTATACTTCTGACCAACTGGCTATAAATTCAGGGGTTCCCACAACCCCTGCTCATTGTCAATAATTCGCTAGAAGGACTCGTACAACTCAGGAGAACACTTGACTTACATTTACCAGTTAATCATAAAGGATACGACTCAGGAACAGCCAAATGGAAGAGATGCACAGGACAAGGTATTTGGGGGGAGTGAGAGGCACAGACCTTCCACACCCGCCCAGGACAGGTCCCTCCCCCAGGAGCTAGCTGTGTTCACTGACCTGGGAGCTCTCTGAATCAAGAGATTTTATAACCCCTTCTCCGGCATCTCCTCTCCCTAGAGGTTGGTGAGTAGGGCTAAAAATTCCATCCCTCTAATCACCTGGTCTGTTCTGTGACGATCCCCGTCCTGAGGCTCTCTAGGGACCCCCCAGTAAGTTGCCTTGTTAGCATAAACTCAGAGAAGGAGCTCATTATAAATACAAAGACACTCCTATCACTCAGGAAATCCAAAGGGTTTTAGGAGCTCCAGGGACAAAGACCAATGTATTTCTTCTACCACACCTAGCTAAAGGTACCTAGCCAAGGCTCTGCCCAGTTGTGGAGAATGGTTCCTTCATTTAACAAGCTTCTGAGCACCTTTACGTAGCAGGCAGCTTCATAGCATTTCAGAGGTGATCCAGGTCTTAATGACTATAGTCTATTCACCACATTTGTGAGATCGGTAGACCGAGACATGGTCAAAGACCTTGGCTAAAGTTGGGACGTCTGTAAGAAGTACCAAGAAGAAAACCTTAGTTCTCCTTAATCTCAGTCCATTCATTCATTCAACAAATGTTTATTCGGTGCCTAGTATGTGCCAGGCACAGGCAGGGCAGGGTCACCACGGATGGTGAAGCAGTCGTGCCTTGCAAGGGGCACCCCTCTGAGTGGGGGCTGAAATGCACCCACATTGTAGCCGCTCACCAAGCCCTGAACCCCAGCCTGGGGTTGCTGCTGCCCACAGGAAGGGGCCCTTTTTCTAATTTGCACAAAGGCACCATGTGGGCTAGCTATGACCTGGTGCCATATACGGACACGTCAGTGGTGGATAAGACACAGCTCATGTCCTCAAGGAGCTTCACGATCCAAGACTCCGTGCAGGAGGGGCTATCTGAGATGGGCCTGTACAGTGACTAAGACTTGGGTAGATGCGCGTGGGAAGGGAAGGAGCACAATTATTGAGCACCAGCTATGCCTGCTGCCCCCAGTGAATGTGCCCTGGGCCTATAGGCGCCATGACCATTTGGGGGCATTACCCATCCTGCATACCTTTGGAAAGGAAAACCCATTCCTCCTTCCATGGATTAAAAACACTTTTCGCGCTTCTCACTTAAGAGTTATAAAACACTCCGTCATAAACTAGAATCAGCTACTCTTCCCCTTTGAGTTTGGGGTTTTACCATTTTTTGCTATTATGCTACAATGAGTGTACTGTTTGCAAATTACTTTTCTCCTCTTGTATTATTTTCTTGGAATATAATCTCAAAAGTGTGGACCAATAATTTGGGTAGGATTTCACATTTGATTTAAACTCATCTATATGTGCAGTGTCCTGGATATTTATTCTGTAAATCACTGCACAAGATTATGGTGGTTTTAATCTCAGTGTAGCTAGGGTTGCCTTATAAGAAGGGAATTAAATCAATTTCTCTCTTTCTCTCTCCCTCCCTCCCTCTCTCTCTCTCACACACACCTGAGAAGGGACACATAATTGCCATTCATATACCAAGATGTAGTTTGGGATGGAGCCTTTTGTGGTCCAAGGGTAGAGCCCCTGTGGAGTGGCTGAAATTTGTCATCTATGGTATTTGTATCTCCTATGGAGACAGGGATCTCTAGTCATCCTCTTGAAAGCTTCTCATCCTCAGGTCACCCTCCAGGGTTGATGGCTCTTGCCTTGTCTTTGGAGTTGGCCTGAATTGGGTCTGTCCTTGGAAAAGCCTTCCTCTAGCTATATTGGTTGTGGGATGAAAGGGCATTTTGGATCTCCAGGAACCCAGAATCCAGCATCACATCCACGGAAGGAGGAGTAAAGATGCTAGAAACATATTTAATATATGATTTTTTAATCACATCTTACAATTTCCCAGAAAGTATAGTTCTTTAAATGTGCGCCCTGATTTTTGGATAAAGTGGCATTCTCCAAATTTGGAAGTCAAATACTGGGTCCTTGAAGGTTCATCCTTTACATTTGTAGATGCTGAAGTAGATTTGTAAGATGTTCTTCCCAGAAGCAGATTATTTCCTTTTGAGACGTTATGCTTCAGGTTGCTGACCACCATCGGGTGGATATTTATGGTCTCTCCAGCAAAGCTGCCTTATGAGAAAACCTGAGCTATAAAAAATATGAATTAGATGAAATCCACAGAAAAACATGCAATAAATAGCTAGGTTCAAATGGGGCCTCTGGTTCACGCTCCTCACTTAGCCCCGCTGCTCCCACAGGCAGACCAGAGCCCTGCTGCGATGTACGTGCAGACACAGGTTGGCCCACCGCTAACAGCACTGCACATCTCCCACCCGATTCCTTCCTCGAGGCCGCTCAGGACTGTGACTGTCTGAATGTGGTGTGAAATTGCCTCTCATCTTTGAAGCTCTCAGTCACCCAGCTGCCCTCCTCCTGGCCTTCCTTACCTGCCACTGCCCCGGCCCCAGGGCTGATGGGCAAAGCTTCTCTCTGCTCCCACGTGTGGCTCTGTCACCCCCTCCTCTCTTGAACTTGTTACAGCCTCTGCTCTGGCTCTTCCCAAACCAAGGCCATGGGTTTTTAGCTTTCTGCCAGCCTCAGACTTAAGATGGACTTTGCTTTTTCATCTCTGCTGAAAACTTTAAAAACACTTAACATGAAATATAGTTTTAAAACAGGAAGCAGTCATTAACAAAGCAATCCTTCTGTTAAAGTTTCTGAGGTATTGTACAGGAAGCTAAATGGTTAAATCCACGTTTAGATTAAAGTTAGCTTATTGAAACAAAACAAACAATACCTGGATGTTTTCTATAACGTGAAATAAAGTCATATTAAAGACTTCTGAGAGCTTTGATATAAAGGTATGATAGAAATCTCAGTTTATGACAGTAAACACTGAATTGTTATTTATTACATTCTTAAGTTACTAAATAGAATGAACTTTCCGACTTATTCTCATTTCTAACTAGCAACCTAAATATATTTACACACACCACTGTAAGTGTATCTGAGAGATGATTTTATCTTCCAGGGTTTATGCATAGAATGTGTCTTCAATTTGTGATCATAATCCCTTGTATTTACAAAGCGCTTAGTACTTACCAAGGTCTGTCACATGATATGTTTTATTTATTCATTCAGGCAGCTCTGTGAAGTGGGTGCTGGTGTCTTTTATAGGAAATTGAGGCTCAGAAAGGTTAAGTGACTTCCATAAGAGCATACAGCTGGGATGGGACAGAGTCAGGTCTTAAGTCTAGAATTCTACACGTCGTATGTAACGTTACACATAGTGCGTAACTTTACACATCGTGCGTAACTTTACCACGGCAGCCCCAGCTCCCCCACCACCTTTTTTTGGTAATTTTTAATTTAATAGATTGAAAAATCAGATAAACAAAATAAAATAGTTTTCTATCCCAATTCTATATGACTTCCACCCAAAACCATGATAGATGCTAGTATGAATCTGTCCAAACGTAGATTAGAGTATAATTATGTAACAGTGTTATGTTAATTCATCCCTAAGCTGTAGCCAATAGGATTGGACTCCGGAACAAATAACAAACGCCCTAAACAATCGTAGCTTAATCAAGGTAGATGTTTATTCCTCCCTTATATACAAGTCAGGAGGTAAGCACCCAGAAGCAGGTGTGGTTCTGTTCCACAGCGTCCACAGGGGCCCAGGCTTCCAACGGCTCAGCGCTCACCCACCCCCAAGATGGCGGTGCTTCTCCTCGTGGCCCAGGGTGGCAGTGGGCAGCACTGGGTGCCACGTGGCCATCGTATCTCTAGTCCAGGTGGTAGGATGGAGGAGGGAATGAACAAAGAAGCAGAAAGAGTGGGTCAGCTCCTCTTGGGGAAAAGTCTCCGGTAACTTATGTCTCCTTGGCCAGCTCTAAGTTACAGGGCAAACCTAGTCACAGGGGACTGGGAAGTGTGCTCTTTTTTCTTGATGACCTTGCCCAGATATTTTGTTACTCTGGAGGAAGGGGAGAGCTGTGCTGTGGAGCCTCGCTTGCCTCCGTCAGTAAGATGGAGGGAATAGTCCTGTCACACGAGCTGAATGAGAGCAAAGGATCTAGCGGAATGTTTGGCAGAAAATTGGGGGCACAGTATATGCTAATTCCCTTAAGTTTCAGATTAGATTCTGTTGTATTCCTTCCCCTCACAGCTTTAAAAAAAGATGAGTTAAAATGCAAAACCCAAGAAGACACCTCAGAAAAACTAACGAATCTTGGGATCACAAAAATAATGTACATTTTCTGATTTATAAAAATATCTCTTCGAAGCACACCAATTAAAAGACAGTTTGCCAGATTGGATAAAAAAGCAAGATGCAGCTATGGGTTGCCTAAGAGAAATCCACTTCATATATAAAGATATAGATATTTAAAAGTAAAAGTATAGAAAAAAGATATACTATGCTAACACCAATCCAGAGAAAATTGAAGTGTCTGTGTTAATATCACACCGAGTAAACTTCAGACCAGTAGCGTCACTGAGGACGAAGGTGGCCGTGACATAATGATCAAGGAGTCAGCTCACCAAAAAGACACAACAATACTAAATTCTGTGTGCCTAAAAATAGAGCTTCAAATCACATGAAGCGAAAACTGGTGGAACTGAAAGGAGAAATAGACAATTCCACTATTACGGTTGGAGACTTCAGCACTCCTCTCTCAGTACTGAGAGAACGAACAGGCAGAAAATCAATTGGGATTTAAAAGACCCAAACAACAGTATCAACCAATATGACCTAACTGACATTCATAGAAGATTCCATCCAACAAGCAGAATGTACATCCTTCTCAGATACACGTGGAACATTGACCTACATGGAGCATATGCTGAACCATAAAACGAACCTCAACAAATATAAAAGAATTGAACCATACAAACTGCTTTGGACTATAACAGAATCTGACTATACATCAGCAGCACAAAAATACCTGGAAAACTCCAAACACTTGGAAATTAAACAACACACAACTAACACATGGGTCAAAGAGAAAACCACAAAGTAAATTAGAAATTTATGTTGAATTGAATGAAAATAAAAACACAACGTCCGTGGAATGCAAAATTCTCTCTGATCAGCAGAGTTGAATCTTCTCAACGACTTTGGCAGGGGGCACCCAAATACATATTTACTATTTAACTATCACTGTCCTGGGTTCTATGGTGGGGAGCAAATAGTGTTATTTAGAAGATTTGATCTAGAAGGTTTGGTCTGCTGTCAGAAATTTGAGTGTGACAATAGAGCTTCAAACATACTGCTTTCTTTGCAAGATGGACCACTCAGCGTGACGAGGTCCAGGAGTTACCTGACCCTCCTATAGGAAAATGATGTTCTGAGCTGGGAAGAATTCAAACCAGTGATGTCAGCTGCTATGATTAGATTTTTATCCCAGTAAATGTAATTTTTAAAAGTCATTTTAGTTTCTATCTCAAACAGGTGCTTACCTATACCCAGTAATATCAAAATCACAAACTCCCTTAGATGTACCAGAGACTGGGTTTGGTTGCCATGGTAAATACATCATCAGCTACAGTTTCACAAAGCTGCTACTTTCTTTGAGACAATGATTTATTCCAATTGGCAGCAACACATTTTTTGATATTTATAAAATTCTTTGAAGTCTATAGGTGTAGCACCTTCTAGTTACTTTATATGGAGATGTCTGTTTTGTGATCCTCTAAAATATTTACTCCTTTATGAATAAAGACAGTCCTTTCTGATATATGTTAATATTTTTAAATCTGTGGGCTTAATCCTTAACCTGAATTGACTGAATAAAGTAAGTTAGGATACCAAGGGCTGCCCGTAAGCTGCCCTGTGGACAAGCAGTTTCTGGAAACTTGGGGAGTCAGCAGCTTCCATAAAATTGTGACTTCATAATAAATCTAATGTCTGCAGTGGTGTAAGGGTTTACAAAGCTCTTTCACATATTATTTCATTTAATCCTCACAACACCCTAGGAGACAGACAGGTGAGGTAGATAATACCACCACCGTTTTAAAGGTGACTAAATTGTGGCTATAGAGAATGAAAGCAAACCCCAAATCACGTAACGATTAAGGATAATGAAGCTGGGTCCTTAATCTTGTTCCACCATGACCGTAGCACGCTGCCTTTGTGTTGTAAGATTTCAGCCGGCGTCTTGGGGAAGACAAGAAAAAGCAGAAAAAGACGTGACCTGCTATATAGATTTAACCTGAAAATTGCTGAAGAGCATCTTGCGAAACACAGTGCTTTAAGTGACAATCACGTGCAAATTATGCAAATGTAATCACCGCCCACTTGTGAGTTTCTCATGCACTTGGATCCCTCTTATTTTTCTTTGTATCTGGAGCCCCATCCCAGGGCTTAGCGCATTAAATGGGAACCATTCATTGCTTCATTGTATAAACTTGACTGAACCCAGGAGATGCACCTGTTAGTGTACCAGGAGTGGAAGATGGATACGACATGGTCTCTGACTTCAGGGGACACCTGGGCACTGGAGAGGCAGATGCATGAGCAGGTAATTAAAACCCAGGGAACTGAGTAAGATGCTGGAGGTCTGGGAGTTCAGAGGATGGTTTGTAACCCAGTCAGGGGTCCAGGAAGGGCTTTTAGGGCTAAAACAGCTGAGCTTAAAGGAAATGGAGGAGTCGTTGAAGAAGTGGTTCTTCTACACTTGAGCAATTACATCAACAGTGTTGATGACGTCATTGACTCAATTTCTCCTTTGGGAGATGGGAAAAATAGTAAAGACTGGTTTTCCATGGGGTGACCCCTAAACCAGAGGAAAAGGGCAAATGAATTTATCTGTGAAACTCTTTAAACTACTTGCATACAAAGCAGGGCAGTGTTTGGGATATTAGACTCCGATGACTCTCTCGTCACAGATTTTTTAGACGTTTGGTTTTTCTTGTCTAGTGCCGTTATGAAATTACTCTCACTCATTCAAGTAACCACAGATACCACCAGGTCCAACTTCAAGAGTACTGTCAGTCTATTTGCTTAATTTGGCAGTTAATTTGAATAAAGTAATATATAAATTGCAGTACGTGCTTATGTTATATTCAGATCACTCTTTTTGATTAAAATTGCAGTTTTTCAGCCAAATGTCAGGTCTTCAGGAGGTTAATTCTGGTGAAGATGATAACTAGACCAAGTCTGCATTGCAAGGAACCGTGTAAAGACTTACTAGGTTTTGGTGATGATGAATCTGATTCTGATCTCAGGGCTCCTTAACACAGCTATTTTCTTAGAAAAAAGGAAAAGCTAGTGATGAAGAATTTGGTCAGAATTTAGCTAATCAGACTGATGGTTCCAGGTGGAGAGGCCAGGCTGGCACCTGAGTGCGGGCATTGTTAGTGCACCAAGAATGGCCCTGACTTTCGAGGAAACGCCTTTTAAGTCAGTTTACCAGAGCCTCATATAGAAAACGAAAATCCCAATTCATTAATTTACGTGAGTAATGATATGTCTCCTTATAGGCATATCTACCTAGAAAGCTAAAATTGTAATCAGAAGACAGCTTAGTGGACCAGAATCCGTCATGTGCTATAATAATAATGGCATCTCACTGACATAGCCTTGGGCAGCCATCTGCATACCTCTTTTGTTCCTGGGACCTCAGTTCTTAGCCAGGGGTCCCCGTGGGAGGAGATGGAAGCCTATTAGAATCACCTGGGAGCTTCTGCCAAGTACCCATGCCTGCCCTGCTTCCAGCTATTATAGAGTAACTACAGTGGACTTAGCATCCCACTGTACACAGCTGTAAGACACAAAATATATGAGGCAGCTGCTTCCAAGCAATAGACGCCACAGGCCCGTGATCCTTGAAGAAGAGGGATCACACTGAGTTCCCTGTTGGCCCCAGCTTTCCGCCCGGAGTCACTAACCAGACCGCAGCACAGAGACGTGCGCCAGCAGTGACCGCCATGTTGCCGAGCTGAAGAAGCATTTACCAGAGATTCAGGTGATTAAAGCAGCTAAAAATCGTGAGGCCATTGGGACTTCCCTGGAGGCCCAGTGGTTCAGATTCCGTGCTTCCAGTACAGGGGGCGCGGTTCAATCCCTGGTCGGGGAACTAAGATCCCACATGCTGCATGGTCAAAAAAACTTTTTTTAAAAAAAAAAGAAAGAAAGAAAGAAATCATGGGGCTGAGCACTGGAGAGCAGTAACCTGTGCAGAGGAGGCCCCAGGAATTTGCACAGGGGGTTCCCGGGTGATATTAGATGAAGCATGGGCATCACATGCCCGGGGAGGCCTGGCAGAGAGCAGCTGCTGCAGGACTGACATGGTGAGGGCAACAGAGGCTGCACGGTGCCGAGAGACGTTGGATTCCAGCCCAGCCAGGGTGGAGAGACCTCACTGAGCACCTGGAGACAAGACCTGAGAAAGGCCAGGCTTTAGGAGTAAGGACCACGACCGAGTGTAAGGGTCTCTCTAGGAGACTCGAGTGGACCCACCCTAACGAAGAATAAAACCGAGTCTGGTGGAGTCAAAGGCATCCAGTAATTTACCTGCCTGCCAACAAAACTCAACACCTGCTAAAGGGAGACAAAGTAATACACGCTTCCTACAGTATACCATCCATGATGTTGAACACTTATTTTTAAAACTTAGACCTACAGAAAGCAGGGCCCATAATCAAGGGGAAAAGTAGTCAATAGACATGCATGTTGAAATAACCCAGATGTTGGAACTAGCAGATGTGAACTTTTTAAAAACTGGTCATAAACATATTCAAGCGCTTCCAGAAAAAGAGGCACGTAGTGAGTAACCAGGTAGGGAAGCATAACAGAGAAACAGAAACTACAAAAGAACCAAATGGAAATGTTAGAGCCCAAGAGTCGAATCTCTGAAATGGAAGATTCACTGGCTGGGCTTTACAGCAGGTTGGAGGCCGCAGGAAAAAGGGTCAGTGAATTGAAGACAATCAACTGATACTATCCAATCTAAAGAACAGAGAGAAAAAAAATATGAAAAGAAGAGGAACAGAGTGCCAGGGAGCTGTGGCAGTATAAGAGTTGTGTAATTGAATTGTCAGAAGGAGAAGCGAGAGCGATTGGGGGAAATCCTTTTGAACAAATGATGTGCAAAGACATCCCAAGTTTGGTTTTACAAGAGCAACCTGCAGACCCAAGAAGCAGTGAACCCCAAACAGGATAAATACAAATACACAAATCACACCAAAGACATCCTAGTCAAACTGCTGAAAACCAAAGATAAAGAGGAAGAATTAAAAGCAACCAGCTAAAGACACACATCACACACAGAGGACAGGGATGTGAGTGACAGTTAACCTCGCCAGAAGCAGACCGAGGCAGTGGAATGGCATGTTTGAACTGCTTAAAGAATGAAAGGAAAACAAAAGCAGAAGTCAGTATCCAGAGAAAACATCTTTTAAAAATGATAGAAACTTGGAATTATGGGAAAGAAATAAGGTGGTCAAAATGGTAAATGTGTGGATAAATATAAAAGATTATTCATTTTGTTTTAAAATGATTATTCATTTTAAGTGTTCAGCTTGATGATGTTTGTCTGTGAATACATCCATATAATCACCACCCAAGACAAGACGTAAGACGTTGACATCACTCCCGAAAGTCCCCCCAGGCCTCTTTCCAGTCAGTTCCACCCACTCCCTACCTCTGAAGCAACCACTTCCGTATTTCTGTCACCATAGATTAGTTTTGCCTGGTCTTGGATTTCCTACAAATGGGATCAGACAGTGTATATGGTCTTTTGCGTCTGGGTGTCTGGGTGCTTTTGCCCCACGTGAGAGATCCATCCACGTCGCTGAGCGTATCGGTAGTTTGTTCCTTTTTATTGAGTCGTGTTCCATTGGCATGCATGTGCCAACATTAATTATCCACTCTTCCGCTAATGGACATTTGGGTTCTGTGTCCGCATTTTGCTGTTATAAATAAGGCTGTTATGAATATCCTCGCACAAGTCTTCTTGTGGACAGAGATGTTTTTCATTTCTCTCAGTTAAATTCCTACACGAGAAATTACTGGCTCACAGGACAGATGTGAGTTTCACTTTAGGAGAAACTTCCAAACAGTTCTGGAAATGGCTGTTCCATTCTTGCACCGTCCCCAAGAGTGTTTGAGGGTTCCAGTGTCTCCACGTGCTTAACAACGTTTGGTGTTGTCAGTTATGTTGTTGTTGTTTTAGCTGTTGGAGCAGGTGTGAGCAGTATCTCATCGTGGTTTTAATTTGCATTTCCCTGATCACTAAGGAAGTTGAGCACTTTTATGTGCTAATTAGCTATTGGATAACTTCCATGAGCTGTCTGTCGCCCATTTGTTCTTGCGCGGTTTGTCTTTTTGCCGAACGGCAGACGCCCCCTTCACCTGGGCACACAGGTGCTCTCAAGGCTGCCACACTCCCACCTGGCCCACCCATTGTGCTCATGATCTGTCTCCTGATTCCCAGCACTTAGAGACTGACTCAGGGGCTTCCCTGAGTCAGTGGTTGAGAGTGCAGTGGTTGGCGCAGTGGTTGAGAGTCCGCCTGCCGATGCAGGGGACACGGGTTCGTGCCCCGGTCCGGGAAGATCCCACGTGCCACGGAGCGGCTGGGCCCGTGAGCCGTGGCCGCTGAGCCTGCGCGTCCGGAGCCTGTGCTCCACGATGGGAGAGGCCACAACAGTGAGAAGGAAAAGAAAGGTTATAACATTTTAGTTAAGTAAAATCCTCGGTTATTTCAGAAGAGGTTCAGTCATTCTTGGTCAGTCCTGTTATTGTCTTTACACAGCGCTGAGTTAAAGACCTCCTTCCTCCAAGTGCTGTGGCAGGAGCATGGGCTGCAGGGCCCAACAGACTTGGTCTTAGTCAATGCTCGTGTGCAGGAGATTAAGCCCTCTTAGCCTCAGTTTCTTCATCTGTGAAATGGGCGTTGCACTAGGACTTACCTCCCAGCTTCTAGTGTGAGGTTGAAATAGGATAATTCAGAGTAAGTGCCAGGCTCAGCATCGTGCCTGGCCTCGATTATTAGCTGTTTATTGTTTTTGAGGGGGGGTACATAGAATCATTGAAATATTACAGTAAGAATATTTCCCACCCTTCATGAATGCTAGGGTGGGACCTAGCATAAAGAAACACTCATGGGCTTCCCTGGTGGCACAGTGGTTAAGAAGCCGCCTGCCAATTCAGGGGACATGGGTTTGAGCCCTGGTCCAGGAAGATCCCACATGCTGCGGAGCAACTAAGCCCGTGTGCCACAGCTACTGAGCCCGTGCTCTAGAGCCCGCGAGCCACAACTCCTGAGCCCTTGTGCCACAGCTACTGAAGCCTGCGCTCCTAGAGCCCATGCTCACCACATTGCGGTGCAGCAAGAGAAGCCACCGCAATGAGAAGCCCGTGCACCGCAACAAAGAGTAGCCCCCGCTCTCTGCAACTGGAGAAAGCCCATGCGCAGCAATGAAGACCCAATGCAGCCAAAAATAAAAATAAAAAAAGAAAGAAAAAAAAAAGAAACATTCACGTTACACGCATACATCTAGGTGGAGTGGAGCCAAGTTGACTACTACCCGTTACATGGGATTCATCCCCGCGTGGGAGACACAAACCCATCAGCAAGGGCAACCTGGCATCCGGAAGTGAGAAGGCCCTGGGTGACTCAAAAGGGGTGTGACTTGCCCAGGCCGCTGTCTCCTCTGAGGGAAGTGATCCCCTGGTTCTCTTCAAGCCAGCATGTATTTATGGAAATCCGCCCGGGCCTGGCATTGTGCTGAGATGGGCCTCCATAGAGGAAGGCTGCACGGGGTCTAGCTAGAGTAATAGACAAGTATTAATGCTCATCATAAACATACTCTTGAGCTATTATTAATTGCCTAAAAGTTTAACTTCTTCTGTGTCTATGCTTAAAACTGGTGGGTAGAAACAATTCGAGGTGGTCCATTTTGTTCCCTGGAGTTGATTTGATGTATTTGGAAGTAGTATAGCAAAAGGATGGGAAGGGTTCATGGGGAAATGCACACACCTCTTTAAAAATTAGATTCTGTAGATTTCAAACATCAACGCTTCATTGCCGTGCAAAACTAAAAGCGATAAACCCTCGAACAACAAGTAAAGACAGTAATAAGTCTAGGAAAACCTCCGAGAAAATGTCCCAAATCCCATGGAGAACACAGAATACCCAGGCCATGCATTTGACATCCTAAAGGAAGGAATGACAGTATTTAAACTTACCACCATCAAATGGGTTAAAATTTATTATCTAGCAGCCCCTTGGTCTCCATCCCCTCCGAGAGCAAATAAGGGGAATGGGGCCACCCAAACTACGGGACAGAGGGTGGAGGTCAGCAACACGCCATGGAATCCCCGCCAGCTGGGGAGCTAAGGAAGGGACAGGGTCACAGGAGTTCACTGGTTAGAACCCTGTAGGGTGGGTTCTAGCCAGTGAAAAGGGGCCCCAAATCTCAACTGAAGCTTCAGTTTAAACATCTTTCAGGAAGTTATTGAAAGCTCCTTCTAAAAAGGATGTCGAACCTGGAGATGTGTTCACTGTCCAATGTATGTAACAAATATTAATTTGAGGTAAAATTAAAGGGTCATTTTTCAATGCCATTTTGGACAGGACAAAAAAAATATTAAAAATATTAAAAGCAGTAAATGCTCACTGGACCCAGTATCTGGCCTGTTCAAAGCCAGCCATGGTGTGTTAGATGAGCCGGCACCGGCTCTGCAGCCCAGATTAACCTGGAGGAGAGGGGAGAGCAGATTCTGTGCAGAATCATCTCCCCAGAAAGCCGCTTCCTGTTTATGGGCAGTGGTGTTATTAGTTCTTATGTAGATGGCATTTGTTTCTCTTTTCAAAGCTCATCATTATAACCATCCTCTTAAATCCATTTCCGCTTTCCTCCTTTGCCCCCATAAATCACTATTGCATTTTTCTCCTCTCAGACCAAGAAGGTTACTTCTAAGCATTGCAATTACATTCACACACAGGATCGGTCGTTATCCATTTGTTGAAAGGCTCATCCTTTATCTTAAGGAACATATTAAAATGGCACAAAGTATTTATGACTCGAAAAGCACCTTAAACTAATTGGGATTTTTGTGTCTGTTTCTCCTTATATTTCTTTGTTTCCATTCTCCCAAAACATAAGGCAGAAGAGCAGTATTACTATTACTATTTGAAAGAGCACTGCTGAGATTCAGAGCACTTTGAGGGACTTCCAGCTCCCGATCTCGCAGCGTCAGCTTGGACAAGAGATTTAGCCCCTCTGAGCCTCCATTTTCTCTTCTATAAAATCAGAGCAAAAATGCTGGCTTCCCCCAGCTTTGAAATTTGTTGCAAAGATTAAACAAGTTAATATTGTGTGTTAAAGAACTGCATAAATGAAGACACAGAAACGTCAGTCGTTGATATTGCTACTAATGTCTCCTGTCACTGGGCATTGAGTCATTCTGCAAAGCACGTTGTCTCTGCAGATGAAGCTTCTCTCTCTAGGGCTCCATTTTGGAGGGAGATCGTAATAAAAATGGTATACCCTTCCCTGTCTTCTTCAAGAGAGGACAGTGGACAAATACAAACTCTTCTTGATGACCCTTGGTCACCATTACAATATCCATAGAATTCTAGCATGCCAGGGCAGAAGGGGGCTTAACACTAAAGGGGCCTATCTTAATCCGCTCGGGCTGCTATAACAAAATACCACACGTTGGGTGGCTTAAACAACAGCCATTTGTTTTCCCACAGTTCTGGAGGCTGAAGTCCAGATCAGGGGCTGGCTGGTTTCTGCTGCCGCCTCTGTCCTTGGCCTTTGGGAGGATGTCTTCTGCTGTGTCCTCACCTGGCCTCTGAGACATCCCTGGTGGCTTTTCTTCTTGTACGGACACCAGTCATGTTGGACTAGGGCCCCAATGTAATGGCCTCATTTTAACTTAATCACCTCTTCAAAGACCACATCTCCAAATAGGGTTGCACTCTGAGGTCCTGGGTATTGGGGCTTCAACATGTGACTTTGAGGCGAATACACTTCAGTCTGTAACGGTGCCTGACCTCCTCATTTTATGGATAAGGATGTGGAGACCCAGAGAGGTTGAGTGAGTTGCCAAAATTCCCACAGCTCGTGTCTGCAGAGCCTGGGACAGAGGCTGGCCTGGAGACCAGGGCTCCTCCTGCCTCCCCCGCCTTACTGGGTCTTGCCTTTGTCTCCTGTCCCTTCCGGGTGTCACCTGACCACTTGTGTCCTGGGCTCTCACTCCCCAACCCCCCACCTCTTAATCTGTTGGGAACTCTGACAGTCTGGATTCAGTGTGCAGGAAGGGTTATTTACTGTCATTCTGTGTGGAAGTTTATAAGTTGTAAGGTGGGGGGATGTAAGTGGGCACTTGAGGACACATATTTGGGGATCTTGAGGCTCTAATCATCCAGTTTGGAGGCCGTGTTCCCAAAATTTGACCCACGGGTAAATGTTAATGCACTCTAAAAAGCCACCTTGATGAGAAACCTTTCCGTATTTGTTCCATAGCATTGGAAACGCCGAGCAGCTAGAAAATGCCCTGCGTCTTACTGCATCCCGTGTCTCCCGTATTCTCCCCCGAATCATTTACACACCCTCAGGTAGGGGACCACATCTGTCAACCTGTGCCTGCCTCACTGGGGGAGATTTAATGAGAGTTTATCCTGAGGTCTCATGCTTTTAAGACTTCAACACTTATAAAATAGGCCACAGCATATGCCCACGTGAAATGGAATATTATCGTTAATGATTGAACTGTCGCAAGGCTTGTCAAAATTCAGCAGTGCTGAACTTCACATTTTTCATACTAATTGACAGCATCCAGAAGGGCCCTTCTTGAGTACCGCGGACCAGAGGGTGAATTCCACCATAACGTTTGTGAACCATGGGCCCTTATATGTACATGAATCCGGCTATTAGTTCAGTAGAGATTTAGCTGATGCCTAATGTCTGCTTTCCTCCCCAATTCGACTCCTCCTCTGATGTTTGCCTCTCCTTAAACGGCACCACCATCCCCAGTCGCTCAGACCAATAGCCCGAGTCATCCTCGATGCTGATTCCTGGCTTTCCCTCACCTCCCTCGTCCAATCCAGGAGCAGATGAAGGTGGCTTTGCCTCCCAAATGCCTCGCACACCCATCCAGCGCTCACCAGGCTGCGTCCCCAGTCCCGGGCCCGTTATATCCGCCTGGACCCCAGAAATGTCCTCCACGCGGCTTTCCTTGCCTCCGTCGGGCGATTCCCCATGCCACCACCAGGGGGCTCTTGTAAAAGCTTCATGAGCTCTTGTTTCCCACCCCACCCCCCGCCCCGTTTAAGACTGTGGGGGGCGGGGGAGGGCGGTCTTACAGTTAGAGGACTACAGTCCCCACTCCTCTCCGGGGACCACGGGCCCCGCGTGATCCGACCCCGCCTCTCTCCATCTTCACCTCCCTCCACTGGCTCCATCACGGGTCCCTGAGCCCCGTGTTGTCTTCCTGTTCCTTAAGTGAGCCGAGTGTTCCCACCTCCGGACCTTTGCTCTTGCGGTTCCTGTGCCTCGAAACCCCTCCCTCGAGCTCTCTGGGCGCCGCCCCTTCCCCGTCGTTCACATCCACCCGGGTGGTGTTTCCTCCGGGCGCCTCCTTCATCCGCCGGCCGCCGGAATCTGACCCCGGCCCTAGCCCTTCCCTAGCGTTGCTCTCATTTTACGTTCTTCACTGCAGTTATCTCAGGTTTTCACGATCTAGCATTTGGCCGTATAAAATTCTTGCCCGCTTCTGTCTTTGCCCACCTGGCGGCGTGTCTGATTCACCACGGGGCTGGGCATGGCCCGAAGCAGCTGCTTAGTCAGTTCAACTACTGTCTGTTGATGTGCCACCTGCCTCTGTGACCGGGCCCTGGGGACACCGCACGGACCTGCGAAGATGCCGGGAGACCCAGGACTCTCCCCCTGGCTCTTTCGCTCCCATTTTTCTACTCCTAGTCCCTGAACCTTTCCTCCATCTCAGCCCCTCCTTTTCTCTCTTGTTGACATTTTCATCAAAAAGAAGGTCCTAAAGAAAGAGAAAGAGCAGTAGAGGGCAGTGTGGCCAGGCCCTCGGGCAGCGCGTTGCATGGACTGAGCCTGCGTGCGGCCTCCTGTGGGTCCTTGTGATTTGACAAGTGTGGACAGAGGCCTTCGCCGCCAGAGGGCTTTCCCAGGCATTATAGCTCCCCCTGGTGGGCACTGATTTGTTACAGGATCACTGCCATCAAAAAAGAAAAAAAAACCGAAAAAACTTCACAAAGGCGCTCACAATCTTTAACCCCAAGTAACTCTACTCCTAGAAATGTGTCCTGATGAGTAAAGCAAAACAGTATATGAGTGACACAACCAAATGTCCGACAATAAGGGCATATAAATTACGGTGCATCCACATGAAGGTATAAGGTAGCCATAAAAATATTAAGTAGGAAGACATGAAAACTTCCTAACAGAATATTCAGAAGTCATACCACTGCAACAGCTACGAAGGGACTACACAAATGGAAAATTTCATTTTCTTTGTGTAGTGAGTTATGGGTAATTTTTAAATTACATTTTTTCCTTGAAAGTTATTTTGTCTTTTCAATTACTCCCCATCTCTCAAAGAAACAACTTAATCTTTTTTTCTAAACATCTTTATTGGAGTATAACTGTTTTACAATGGTGTGTTAGTTTCTGCTGTATAACACAGTGAATCAGTTATACATATACACATGTTCCCATATCTCTTCCCTCTTGCGTCTCCCTTAATCTTTTATCTACTGTGGGATCTCCTGTTAATATGTAACGATACTGACTGTATTATTTTACTAGGGCTACCGTACGAAGTACCGCAGGCTGGCGGACTTAAACAGAAGTTAATTTTCTCATACTCCTGGAGGCTGGAAATTGAGATCAAGATGCCAGCAGGGTTAGTTTCTTCTGAGGCTTCTCTTCTTGTCTTATAGATGGCTACATTGCCTTCCCTCTACAGGTGTCTGTGTCCCGTAGACTCCAGCCATATTGGATTAGGGCTGACCCTAGTGACCTCATTTTAACTTAATTACCTCTGTAAAAATCCTGTCTCCAAACATGGTCACATTCCGAGGTACTGGCGGTTAGGACTTCAACATATAAATTCTGGGGGCACAGAATGGAGCGCATAACAGTGACTGTTACAATAGTACCAAGTATTTATATACAGTATCATTTCTTCATATTTAGATGGTTTATATTATGATCGTTATATCTAAAGCACTTCCTGTGACATAAAAGGCAGTATAATATCATTCCTTATGCTTTATCATGAATTAGAGCCAGATACCTTTCTTCAGTTTAAGTCTAGTGCTGTAATTACTGATCTTTGCTACCTCTTTGGTAAACCAATAACAAGTTGTAATTAGTCAAGGGACATTTGGGGCAATTGTTTAAAGAAAATTGATCTTACTCACTGGGTTTTTATCCCCTTTCATTTGATTTATGAACTGTGGTATATATGTATATACTGTATACACATACACTCTATATATTCATGCATACATACATATATATGTTCGATTATTTTAAACTGTACGACAGGCTCTAATAATCTTGTTTTTGCTTTTCAAACTCATGCTTATGAATTAGAAATGTTATAATACTCTTGGCCTGTCATAATCCTGTTCTTTTAGAAATTATTCTCAGCTTCTTAGGTTCTAGGGATTTTTTATTGTGGTGTTTGCCTCTCACACTATAAAGTACCAAATGTTTCCTCATGAATAGAAATAATGAAAGCAAGACTCCAGATGTTACCCATTAAGTTAGCCTACATTAATCCCTATCTGCCCCAATAGATACATTTTTGAAGATTTACCGGAGGCCAGAGGATGTTTATTTCTTTAGGGAGTCTGTTATTGGAGCTCTTTGCCTGGTGCTTCAGCTGCTTTTCTTATCCAGTATCTTCTGCAGGCCTGGGGCTTATGACATGGGGTCATTTCAAGAATAGAAGTATCACCTCTCGTACATAATAGCGATGGGGAATTTGGGGATTGGTGCTACATGTGGGAAAGTGGTTACTTTGCCACTTCATAGACAGCAAAGCTGAGGCCTGCAAAGCTCATGGTTTATCGAAGGCAGCAGTACAGTTCCGGGACAGCTCTAGGATGGAAATCAATCATTTCTGACCGCTCAAAAGAGTGCCAGGCCCATGAATCATCCTGCTACGAACATAAATAAAATCACAAGTTAGATGGAAAAGTCCTGTCCTTTCTGACCACAGGCTACATAACTTTTTAAAACCTAGTCTCCTCCTCAGTCATGGTAGTAATTTTTAAAAATGTCTTAACTCATAAAACATGAAAACACATAATAGGATTTTCTTAAATACACATTGTTGCAGGTGCTCGTTGGGCAGTGTGCCCTGTAACTTAAACACACAACCTCTGAGGGAGGAGGGAAAGATGGAGGGTCAGAAATTCAGATGCATTTCCATTCCAAGTACAAGTACACTGTCATACTCTTTCTGCATCTTGCCTTTTTTGTTTTACGGTGTATTACAGATCACTCCACGATAACATGAAAAGATTCACCTTATTTTTTTTTTACCGGTTACCCGTATGCCATTGCGCAGAGGATTTGTCCTGTGTGAATAGTGGATTTGCCATCATTGATTTAAGTGGCCCCCCACTATTTCCTGAAGGCGAATCGTGCTGTAGTAGTCATCCTTGATCAAATTTGTTGTGCCCTTGTGAAAGTGTTAGGTTAAAAGATATGTGTCATTTAATTTTTCCTCCAGTGTAACTGATTTGTTGTTACTCATTTCTTTACCTTTTTGCCTGTTTTAGTCCATCTATGCAATCTATATAGTCAACTTACTGTTCTGATTTCCTGAAGATACTGATATTAGTATATGGCAAATACATTCTCCCATACAAAATAGTACTTGTTAAAGAAAAATACATGATGAGCATTTTTTATTATCTTCATGTGAGTCTTATGTGCTGTTTCTAGTTAAGAAACAGTAAGAGTGGTTCTCAGGCTCCCTTAGGCTCCACAGATGCCCGTGTATGCTCGTGTGTGTGCGTATAAAACAGTGTAGTGGTGGGATTTTTAATGTTGTCGGCAAACATCTTCTTCATTGTTATACAGAATCTCAAAATCCAAACATGAGCTTTTCCTCTACGAAAACGTCTAAATTTATCCTCTGAGATATTCTTCCTGTCATGTTATTTTGCAGATTTTCTTTCCATAGTTGGTAAAAACTTTATTGAGGTATAATTCACGTACCATAAAATTCACTCGTTTAAAATGTGAATTGAAAATAATTCCGTGGTTTTTAGTATATTCACAGAGTTATGCAACTGTAACTATACTCTGTTTTAGAACATTTTCATTACCCCCAAAAGAAATCCTTTAGCTGTCAGCCTTCTCAAGCTCCCATCCCTAGCTTTTAAATTTTGAAAGATACTTGTGTCCTCCAAAGCAGCTTCTCCGTTACAGCCCACCATCGGTCTCTCGAAGGCCGGTTTCCTCATACTCTTCCTGTATTATGAAAATATTTCACTTTGATCAGCCTCGTAGGTGGGAAACATCTCCTGCTTCAGTCTGCGTGTATTGAATCGTGAATGGTACAGACCATCTGTTCTCCTGTTTCTTGGCTGTTTATGCTTCATCTCTGCCCTGCTTTGTGGACCTATTTTAAATACAAACATTTTGTTGTCACTGCTTCATTTTGATCCCATCCACCGGGGCAGGATGCATGCGGCAAAGACTGCTAGGAAGTTAGCTCTACGGAAACGAGAGCGCCCTCCAAAGAGGCCCCCCATGCACCCAGAAACCCATCCCGGGGCTCGTTGCCAGGGACTTACCCGTCATTACCCTGTGCCCCCCCCGCCATTCTTGTCTGTCGGATGACACTCCACCCTTCCCCAGGGTAGGTGAAATAATTGCTCCTTGGCGGGGTGGGGGAGGAATGGACTGGGAGTTCGGGGTTAGTAGATGCGAAACATTACATATAGGACGGGCAAACCACCAGGTCCTCCTGTAGAGCACAGGGAACTATATCCAGTCTCCTGTGATAAACCATGATGGAAACGAATAGGAAAAAGAGTGTCTGTGTGTGTAGATAAGTGCTTCTCCATTGGCCTCAATCTGACTTTGTCGCAATCCATGAAACACTGTTGTTTTGGTTTTTTTTTTGTGTGTGTGTGTGCTAGGCGGGCCTCTCACTGTTGTGGCCTGTCCCGTTGCGGAGCACAGGCTCCGGACGCGCAGGCTCAGCGGCCACGGTTCACGGGCCCAGCCGCTCCGCGGCATGTGGGATCCTCCCGGACCAGGGCACGAACCCGCGTCCCCTGCATCGGCAGGCGGACTCTCAACCACTGCGCCACCAGGGAAGCCCGAAACACTGTTTTTTAATGGACATTCCATGGTCTTTGTTCTGTTAAAACCCAGTCACCCTAGGATAAACCCGTCTTTATATGTACACCTCTTCCCTAGTCTGTGGATCCTGAAAGCTTTTTCACTAGCTAGGGTCCCTGGTGAAATTCTAATAACTTCCCCAAGTTGGAGGGTCTCTGGGGAAAGCTGGAGCTCTGTTTCAGCCGGGGCTCAGACTCCTGGGGACAGGTGATGCCTCACCACCACCTCCAGGCCTGAGCCACTGTGGCCTTTAGCTCCTGGTAGGTTCTTTCTGTGGGGACTGTAGCCTCCCGTGACCTCACTATCCAGGACCAGAAAGCCTCAGCCCGAGTCTGCTGTTCCTGCTGTATTTATTAGCGATGGAGCAAAACGCCCTTTCACTACTTGTGGTGGGAAGCCCGGTGCACGCCCAGCCATTCGTCCTGAGGTACCTATACCTGACCGACCGGAAAGGTTTACTCACAGCAGGTGTGACAGTAAGGTGTATGTTCAGAGAATCCCTAGCATATTTGACACCCAGCATTTGTAACACTCCCTCCTCTATACCACCAAATCATTTTCAGGATAACGTTGTGATGATCAGTCATAAGCATCATTTTCCTGACGCACTATGTAAACAATTAGAAGAAAGAAGTTTCAATTTAAAGGTGACTCAAATTGATGGATATCCAGGTGAGAAGCACGTAGTGCCAAGTCTGTGATATTCCTGCCAGACCTGGCTGATCTGAATGTAATCATGAGCAAACCTCAGAGCGGCCAGATGCAATGACTGACTGGCCTGTCATCCTCAAAAGTGTCCAGGGCTTCCCTGGTGGCGCAGTGGTTGAGAATCCGCCTGCGGATGCAGGGGACACGGGTTCACGCCCCGGTCCGGGAAGATCCCACATGCTGTGGAGCGGCTGGGCCCGTGAGCCATGGCCGCGGAGCCTGCGCGTCCGGACTCCGCAACGGGAGAGGCCACAGCAGTGAGAGGCCCACGTACCACCAAAAAAAAAAAAAAAAAAAAAGTGTCCAGGTCCTGAAAATCCAGGGAAGACTGAGGAGGTATCCCAGACAAAAGGAAACTGAGGATAGTTAAATGTAGCTCACGATTCAGAACGAGATCCTTTTTCTAGAAAGAACATTATTAGGACAACTGGTGACATGTTAATGGGTCTGAGCATTGGAGGGCACTGTTGGATCAGTGTGGCTTCCTGATTTTGATGGCTGCATTGTGGTGACGTAGGAGAATGGCCTTGTTTGTAGGGAATACGTACTAAGGAATTCGGGGCTGACGAGACAGCAGTCAGCCTCTGATTCTCAAATGGTTCAGGGGAAAAACATCATTTGGACAGTAATGTCCTTGTACTGTACTTCCAACTTTTCTCTGTTTGTGGTTCTTTTTTTTAATACAAAAATTGTTTTTAAAAACCTCGACAGTAATTGTAGCAATTGCTTGGAATATAGCCCAACCAAAAACTTTTGAGGAGGAGTATTTTTTCACCCACCTTCTTTAGAGTTGCTGGCACAGGTGACAGCAAAAAGCAGAGGGCTTTTCAAGTCAGTGTGGTTATCGCTTTTAAATTCCCTACAGACGGTACGTCCTCTCATGGTCCACCCTGGCCCGTAAAGAGGCACGGGGGTGCCCACCAGCCACCTCAGCACACCCTGGTTACGCTGGCAGATCCTAACAACTCTTCACGATTGTGTGTCAGAATCCTCCCCAAAATGATGGGACACAGGACACAGGGCCAATTGAAGCCCTGGACCGAGAAGGCCTTTGGGGGACAGTGTTAGGCTGCTGGGCTGGCCGGACTCTTACACGCTGTGCACACAGGACAAGATCCAGCCCGTCCACTGCTCATTTCGCCAGGGAAAAAATGTTTTTAAACATCCCCTGTGCTAATTAACAAACTCTTTGAGAGCCGAGTGTGACGAAGAAAGCCTTGAATTAGCTGCGCCTTTAGGGTGGGACTTCTGATTAGGGTGTTTCAAACGCCGTCTAACTACCTCGGATGGATGGTCCCGATCGTAACAACCACCCCTAGCGTGCAGACGATCCTGAACCAGCACAGACACTGCTCCCTCACCTTCAGAGCCAGCGACGAGCCTCCCCAGGCCACAGCACAGAGCGGGGAGCGTAGGGGCCCCAGCCTTTGTGGAATGTAAGTGAGGCGTCTGTCCACTTGGACGTCTGCGTGCGTGTGTCAGCCCCTCCACGGGACCCAGACAGCGTAGATTGTCACGGAAGGTTTTCTCCTTCTTGGAAGCAGTTTGCAGTTGAGGAAGAGACTTTGAAATGAGGGCAGTCCGCTCTGGCCCAGGGGAGGCACGAACTCTAAGTGCTGTCGCAGCCCCTCCCCGCGAAGCAAACCAGAACTGCGGCAGGGCGACCCACCCGTGCAAAGGGGCGTTGAGTGCTTACCCGTCCTTCCTCCAGTGGGGAGGGACGCTGCTGGTGAGGTCTCGGTCACCTGAAAGGACCCACACGCTCACTTCCCCTACGATTGTCCCATTTGGCATGTCAGCCGGGAGAGAATCCCGTGCATCCCGTCTTGTCTCCAGCCTCCAGGCGTGCCCAGGTCTCAAGCCTCGATGGGTGTAAGAGTCACCGTGGCCCTTGTGAAGAGCTGACATGCTGGGCTCCTGTCCGGGGTTTCTGATCCACCGGGGTGTGCCTAGGAGCGTGCATTTGTAACAAGCGCCCAGTATCTGTGACGCCCATGGTCTGTGGACCCTCAGAGAACCCTGATCTAGTGGCAGAAACATGCGGCTTGTGGTCAGAAAGCCCAGATTTGCCTTCACAGCCCATGCTTCACACTCTGAGTGGGACCTCGGGCCCGTCACCGGAGCTCCCCAGGGCCCGGGCTCGCCCCAGCATCCAGGGTCTGTGTTGAGGATCCAGTGTGGCAGGGAGGAAAGCGCTGGACAAACGGCGAAGCTCTGCAGGATGGGGGCCTGGCCGTGGTCCTCACGTGCACCGTGATGTGGTTCTCACGGGAGCTGCAGACACTCGGGCCCAGCGCTGTCGGTGCGTCGTGGCCACTTTTTTAAGGGTCGCTCTCCCTGTCCCCAGCCTTCCATGCGGCGAAGTGTGAGAAGCTGCAGAGAGAGAAGGCGGAGCTGGAGCGGCGCTGGGAGGATGAGGTGCGCAGGCTGGGCTGGCAGCAGCAGGCCGAGCTGCGCGACCTGGAGCGGCGGCTGCAGCTGCAGTTCGAGACCGAGGCGGCCCAGCTCCAGGAGGAGCACCGCGCACAGCTGCTGCGGATCGGGTGTCAGCACCAGGAGCAGGTCAGTCCGCGCCCCGGCCCGGCCCCTGTCCCTGCCGTGGGCGGGAGACGTGGGCGGGAGACGTGGGCGGGAGGCGGAGGGGAGCCGCTTTGGCCAGCAGTCCGTGCAGCAAGCAGGTGAGCTTCCGGTCAAGCCCGCTCCCCCCACCTCGTTTCTCTCCTCTGTCCCCTCCCGTCGTTCCCCGCAGCCACTCTGGCTCCCAGGCACACTCCCGCCTCCGGGCTTTGGCGCTTGCTGCGCCCTCTGCCTGGAATGCTCTCCCTCCCTTGCAGAGTCTCCCCAGGGAGGCCTTTCCCTTATGCAGAATTACACCTCCTTCCCCACCCTGTGCCCACTCTTCCTGTTTAAGTTTTCCTCGGCACTTATTGCTACCTAATGTATGATAACTTTTACTTTGTACCCTGTTGATCTTCTGCATATCCCGTAAGGACGGTAATGATGACACAGACACGTGTGTATCTAGCACGCGCCGTGTGCCAGGCTCTGCTCCTCCCTCTTTACATGTCCTAACTCATCTCACCCCCACGAGACCTCTAAGAGGGAGTACCGTCATTGTCCCCATTTTACAGGTGAGAAAACCGAGACTCGGAGGTTCAATAACTTGCCAGCATTCACGCTCACGCAAGAGCCAGGGTTGGACCCAGTCTGATCCCAGGGTCCGTGCCCTCGAGCACTGAACTAGAGTTTTCTGCCGGGTTTACTGCTAAATCTCTGGCACGGGACTGCCTGCCTGCACAGAGCGAGCCTTGCGTGCGTATTTGCTGAATGAAAGAAGGATTCCGCTCAGTAACCTTAGCCCGGCAGTCTTCCTCGAGAGGGTCATTCATCCTGGAATAGCCGGGGAAGAATTCCCAGGGAGGCTGTCGGCCTGAAAGCAGGTAGGAGCCTGGCGTACCCATCCCCGTGGCCGGCTGCCGTGGCCGTTACCGTGTTGGCGCCGGTGTGACAGGCAGGTTAAGATGAGAGCACTGTGCTTCCGCGAGAGCTCCTTTGCTCCTCTCTCTCCTCTTCTTGCTAAGTCCCCAAGGCTCTGACGCCTTAATGCCCACCTTCTAATTGTGTCCTGTTACCCCTAGTCTGCTCACGGCACCCCTAAGGTAAGCTGGCATTTGCGAAGAGCTCACTTTACATCTCAGGCCGGTGCCGAGTGGCCCTTCGCTATCGTGAACGCTTGGGCTGCCTCCCCGGTAGATAATCTGGTTGGCGATGGTCCCCAGAGGCTTGTGAATCACAGGGGGCGCGGGAGAAACCTCAGAGTGACAATAAGGACTATTGTTGGAATAAACGATCTCCTATTTGACGGCACTTTCTTCTCTTCAGCACCTTGGGTTAGTCATCCTCCTTTTTCTAGAGGCCTGTGGAAACGAGACACATCTGCCTGCCTGAGGTGGTACAGACTTAGAGGCTGGGAAACAGCTAGGTTACAGCTAAGGTTACCTGCTGGGCTAAGGTTAGAAGTGGAGCCTTCAGCATCTTGGCTGCTCAGCTGGCTTTAGTGGACATTTGCACGGCTGCCGTCTTTAGTCTTACCTGTTTCGTGGTCCCTTGATACAGCTCAGACCTGGTGCCGATACTGGCTTGTTCTGTGCCCCGTATCCTGGGGCTATTCGTTCCCAGTTTTACACAAAGAATGTATTTATACCCATATTCACTGACTTCTGGTCCAAAGTTCAGGGTTGGTTGAGAAGATGCCAAGAGATGGAAGGAAGGGCAGGGAGGTGGTCCCCAGGCAGAAGGATGAGCCTCTGAACAGACGCTCATGTTGGGGTGTCGTGTGTGGGAAACCGGGAAGCCAGGGCCACGGCCAGCGGAGCCCGTCCGCCCGCGGAGGGAGCTGGGGCAGAACCTCGCTAAGTTTCCTCGGTGCGGGAGCACCGCCTGCTGGGGGGTGTGGCCTCGCCTGCCTTTGCGCCGGGACAGCGGCCTTTTAAGGATTTCATACCGGGAGAGATTGGAGGCCCTGACTTTTCTACAGTTACGTGAGCCACTTATGTATATTTTAAAAGTGCTCTGTCTTATGAGAGCTCTGAGGCCTGTTCTTCCTGATCCTTTATAACAGCTCAAGTGATTCATTTAGTTATTCACCCATCTAAGCAAAGAATAGTCAGTGAAGGCCCGCCGTACACAAGGCCTCATGGCGGCCTACGGCAAGAGACGCCAACATTTATAAAACGTGGACTTGCTTGTTCCGTAGCCTCGGGTTACAGATCCAGGGAAGTTCTGAGGCAGTTTCTCCAGAAACTGTAATACTGGGTGGGAAATACAGCTTCTATGTTTAGGAACCGAGGGTTTCCTTCCAGATGGGAGGATGAGGGAAAGCTTTATGGTGGAAAGAGCATCTGCGCGCTTTACATTCGAGTAGATCTTTCCTATAGAAACCCATTGGTTTGGGGGCAGGGGGAGGGGTGGATGGTTGAAATCTATGAATGATTCAGGCCCCTGATTCTGCTGCGGGATGTTGGCTGTTACCCTGACCTTCAGCTTCTCCAGCAGGGGGCGCGCAGGCAACGAGGAAGAAGGTGAAATGCACATCAAGCCGTATTCTAATTTCCAGGTAGAGTAGACGCTCATGCTTTTGGTCGAGGGGGAGGCTCGGTGCCTGGACGCAGTGGGCATCGGCAAGGCCCGTGGTCCCAGCGATCCGTGCCGACCTCCACACTCACTTCCTCTTTGTGGGCGACGGTCACGTCCGGCAATGCTGACCCATAGATCCTGCCATGTCTGTCCTTCTCGAGCCTTAAAACTCAGGTTCACCGATGGGGCCTCTCCTGGCGCCCCGGTGCCCCGGCCGGCAGCGGGGAGGCTGCTTCCGTTCTGACGCAGGATTTTCTGAGGCTGTCCTCAGAAGCCCCCTCGAGAAGGCGGGCTGACCTCTGACTTTGCCACAGGGTGCCCCTAGGAAGATCCAGCCGCCCACCCACCTCGAGAGGCAAAGGCCGTCTCTCTCTCTCTCTGGCCCCACGTGGGCGTCACCGGGGGAGCTTCTGGCAAAGCCCTCCTCCTGTCTGCACCCCGCGCTAATGGAATCAGAGTCACGGACTGGGGCTCCCCGAGGCCCACAGCTGCAGGTGCCTGGTGTCGGCGGATGCACAGGGCCTCCTTCTTTAGCCCTGCGGACAAGTTAGGGTGTGAGCAGGGGCGTGGCCTGGCCTCCTGGCTTTCTTATGTGCCTTTAAAGATATGGTATGACTCTTATCTTAAACGTCGGATTATAAAGG
Source organism: Kogia breviceps (assembly GCF_026419965.1). Taxonomy (NCBI): domain Eukaryota; kingdom Metazoa; phylum Chordata; class Mammalia; order Artiodactyla; family Physeteridae; genus Kogia; species Kogia breviceps. Next base: position 7,877,824 of record NC_081325.1, read on the forward strand.
TGTTTCATCAAATCAGAGCTCATTCTAGAGCTAGCAGCACATGAACAGAAGCCAGATTTCCCAAGCTTCCCTATCTCAGGGCACACGAAACAGATTTTTCAACGTAAACACAAATGCTTTTCCTTTTCTGCTCCGAATGTACTCGCCCCCAGAGCCTGGTATTTAGTGATCAGACTTGTGACCTTTGACCCTCTCCCTCCAAGACCCTTTGGCAGTTTGTCTTTCTCCCTGACCCGGCCCGGAAGCCCCTCGTGCAGGGGCCCCTGGTTCCTGAAGGCATTCTGGATTCTGCATTTTGAGCAGAGACTCCTTTCCAGAGGAGCAGTAGTGTTCAACCTTTGGAGTTGACGCTGCCTTTGTCTCGTATCCGGGACACACTTTCTAACCTTTCCTAAAGAAATCATCCTTTTAGACTAGCTGGCAGGCCCAGCACGCCCACGCTTAATCAGGACGTGCAGAGGCCACTTTGGCCATCGTCTTGCATTCTGTCTCCTATTCGTCCCGCAGAGCAGGTGCACAGCTGCCTTCAGCGAAACCACACTCTCTAATCAAATAGAATGACGTCCCTAGGGCCCCTCTGCTTTCCGGCGCCAGAGCCCCGCCCATCGCTGCCCAGAGCCTCCGGACACCGGAAAGAGGCAGAGCTGGGCAGATAGAAGCCTCTGTGAACACCTGCCCACGTGGTGGGCAGCAGAGGGGCAAAGGCACAGCCCGGAGGGGGATGAAGTCAGCCCAGGAGCTCTGGCAGGGCTGGCCGCCTGCTCCGAGTTGGTACCCAGGATGCTGTAGCAGGGACAGAAGGGATGGTGAGTCGTCTAGTTCTCCGGAAGGAGAGTCGTTCAGAGAGCCCTGGAGAGAGGAGACAGGGGCAGCTCCCCCTCTCTCATCAGATAGGAATAACGTCGCAGAAGGAGGCAAATGGGAGTTTAATCTGGTTTTCTTTAGTGAGTAAAGCGGAGACAATGTAAAGCCCATGCGTCTTCATTCTAACAGGAAGTCTTCTCTAAGTGAATTGCCGAAGGCTTCCATAATTGCATTTTGCAAATGGCTGAATGCAGTAAGCCCACAGCTCTATCCTTACCCATCGGAGAGGGTGGCTTCCCAGCCCTTTGCTTTGCTGGAACTCAGCTAAACAGCACACAGCTGCAGGAACAGAGCCTGGTGCGGGGACCAGCTGCTGCTTTTTACCCCTGGGACTGCTTGATGGGCACATAGACGGACCTCCGCAGCCAGCTCAGAACTTTGTCCTCCTGGAAGAGGGAGGAGGCTGGCCCAGCAGAGATTTTGGGGGGACGGGGGCACCCAGGGTTCTAAAAGGAAGAAAATGAAGCTTCACCCAGCATAAGTTTGCTGTGGCCGGATAATGGTTTAGCGCTTCTGTCTCATTGTTGGTGATCTACAACACAGAACATATCTTGCGTGTCCCTTGGGTCAACGTGTCTGAATCCCTTCAAATGCCTGCTGACCTGGAGGTCTTCTCAGGCTGAGAGCTCGGACGGGCTGCTGCTCCGTGCTCTGGAAAGAAGCCTAGAGCCATAGAGGAGAAGCCATGCGGATTGAAACTGGGATAAGAAAGGGGACGGCCAACAGTGCACGGCCCCTTCCTCGTAGAGGGAACAGTCTTTAAAAACCATACGCATGTCTAGAGACCTAAATCTCTTGAGAGTAAGGACCGTGATGCCCAAATTTTGGCTCACTGGCTCTCACTGGTTTCCTTCAGAACATCCTGGGCTTTCCTCTCATTGCATATGGAGGAATTAGGGGATCGGTATTTCATCCCCCAAAGCCCCTCTGAGAGGCTGTAACAGATAGATCACACCCTTACAACCATCCTTGGTATATTGGGTGTGGTATTCCATCACCACTAAATCAAAGACCTGACTCCACCAAGCCAGGAGGGCATGCGATGGAGCCACCACCCTTGCTGATCAGAGCAGATCCACCGCCAGGACGAAAGGGACTCTTCTGGAACTTAGTCCTTGCATCCACCTCTCTTTTCTGAAACCACCCGTGGCAATTTGTGTAAGAACCCGATAAATTAGAATCATACTAAGGACTGATGAAAGAGTTTTCTTTATACTGAACTGGGTAACATACCTCCAAGCAATGTGTGGGTACTTGTTTCTAACGGAAGTCACCAGTGGAGCATAAGGAAAACTAGTTCCACTTTTTTTTAACCAATGATTTGTTCTTCCAAGAGACTGAAAGTCTTTGGACAAAGATTCCATAAAAAACCTTCATATAAACAGGATTTGGACAATTAAAAACGGTAGTAATCGGCCCTTCTGCTGAGCGGATTCATAGCTCTGAGCCTCAAGTGAAATATTGTTTAATCAAGAATGGCCAGTAGATCAAAGTGAATCGTCGCATACCAGGTCCATTTTCACGTCGCAATGCAGCCTTCCGAACACTGTCAAATTCATTGTTGGTTTGGGCAGTGATATTTCTGTTTTAGTGGATGACGGTTCCTTTTACCATAGGAGAGAGAAGTCGGGCAAACTTTCCCAAGCAATGATGGTATCCAGAATGGGAACCTATCCCATTTAAAAATACAAACACTCCCATGCATCCCCTTTACAAGCGGGCTTCCTTTCTGGTGAAGAGTGCTTCCTCCTTACAGATCAAAGATCAGCCTGTGAATTATCCCCAGAGAAATGAGACCCTCTGAGAGGTGGCTGGACAGTGCTCTGAACTGGTCCGCCGCAGAGCTTCAGGGCATGGGCAGGTGCGCTGGTTCAGTGTTGTTCAAATGCTAGGTATTGACGCCTTAGTACGTCGTGAAATGAATTTAGTGGTTTGTAACTGTAACTGCAGTTTGAAAAACAACAAAGGAACATAGAATAAAAATTTAAAAACAAGATTATTGCAGGTAAGAGGGGAAGGTGTCATTTTGTGAAACTTTGGTTTCACACACACGCCCCGTGTATGCGTGTGTGTGTGTGTGTGTGCGTGTAACAATGTACAATGGTGTTTTTATAGTGGGTCACCGACAGAGAATTCGGAAAAACATTGTTCTGGTTTGCTATCACAGGGAGAGGTCGTCTTATGCAATGACTCCTGTAAGTCATAACATTTGAAGTTAAAATAACAGCTGCAACAGTAAAAATAACAAAAGCAGTAAAGATGGAAGGTGTGTGGTGGGGACGGAGATCAGGAAGGGGGAAAATAAAAAATCCTGGGCTGGCATAGCACAGGGAGATCAGCTCGGTGCTTTGTGACCACCTACCGGGGGGGATAGGGAGGGTGGGAGGGAGATGCAAGAGGGAAGAGATATGGGGACATATGTGTAACTGATTCACTTTGTTATAAAGCAGAAACTAACACACCATTGTAAAGCAGTTATGCTCCGATAAAGATGTTTAAAATATATATATATAATGAAAAACAAAAGTCAAAAAAAAAAAAATCCTGGGCTGGCTGCACTACCTGTGATTAAACTCCTGGAAATGTACCATCAGCCAGAGAAACAGTGGCTTCTTGGAAGCAGGTCCCACAGCCTGGGCAGGGGGAGGTCTGCACCGTGATCCGGGGGGCAGGTTCACGGCTGGGAACAGGCGTGGCGAGAGCACACACACTCACCTGCCCACTTGCCTTGGGGCTGCTGAGAGGGTCCTCGGCACTGGTTGCTGGTCTTGCGGGGGAGGCAAGGGCAGTGCGTTTCGGAGCTTCTTCACCCGTGGTTGTCCGACAGCCCTGGGCTGACTGCTGGCTCTGCCATTTACTAGCCTTTGGGCAAAACACCTCAAACCTCTCTGAGCCTCAGTTTCGTCGTCTGGGAAATGAACATGAAAACGTTTTCTTTATCATATTGCTGTGAGGCTTGAGTGGAGAAGCCGAGAGCAGGTAGCTTAATAAGTGTTAGTTCCCTCCAGATACCTCGCGTGCTGTAGCTCCCATCTGCTGCCAGGAGGGAGAACGGACCATCCGGTAGGGGAGGACCCTCTTCTGTCCCTTATTACCTCACGGAGCGCTTGGTGGAAGGGGAAGGAATGGGGTGGAAGGAAATGGTCCAGAGGGGGCCCAGGGCAGTGAAGAGGTGGCTTCGGCAGCTACCCACCCCACCCCGGGAGCTGCTTCCCGTTGCACAAGCAGCAGGGCTGTGGCAGTGACTTCCCTGTGACATCCCCTGCCCTGCCGCCCCCGACCCTGGGACTCCCGCGTCACCACCAGATCCTGGCTCTCCTGCCTCGGCACAAGGCTCAGGGGGGCTGTCATCTCAGCACAGTGTCCTGCCCTTGACGTCTGGGCCACTGACAGTTCCCCTCGTCGCAGTCCACCTCGGTCCTCCAAGTGGCGAGGCCACTGGAGCCCCCGGTGCTCGGCTCTCGGTGTAACCAGAGCTGTGATCTCCTGCAGGTGGAAGACATCGCCGCCAGCCATGAGGCTGCTCTCCTGGAGATGGAAAACAGCCACACAGTTGCCGTCTCGCTCCTGCAGGGTGACCACGACCACAGGGTGCAAGGTAGCTACGAGCCTCGTGCGGGCGTCCGGCCGGGTGGGCTGTGCGCACTGACCCTCTGCAGCTGCAGGCACGAGGACCCCCCCCTTTCCCTTCTTCCTTCCTGTCCTTCCTGGTGTGTCCCTTGTGTTGCTTCTCGGGTTAAGAAAAGACAGAAGTCCAGGACCCGGGTAGCTACAGCAAGTCCCCTACATACGAACGAGTTCCGTTCCGAGAGCGCGTTCGCAAGTCCAGTTCGTGCGTAAGTCCGACAAAGTGAGCCTAGGTACCAACTAACACAGTCGGCTATACAGTGCTGTCCTGTAATAGGTTCATAATACTTTCCGCACAAATAATACGTAAAAAACAAACAAACACAAAAGTAAAGAAAACATTTTTAATCTTACAGCACAGTACCTTGAAAGGTACAGCAGTCTAGTACAACAGCTGGCATCCGGGGGCTGGTATTGAGGGAACAGGCAAGAAGAGTTGCTGTCTGGAGGGGAGAGAGGAGGTGGGGGATGGTAGACCGGAGGGCTTGTCAGCAACAGGAGACGAGGGGGGCAGGCTGCAATTTCACTCATGCCTGACCTTGACGGAACGCACGTTCGCATCTTTGAAAGTTCGCGGCTTGAAGGTTCTTTTGTAGGGGACTTACTGTACTTGCCTCTGAAGCCGATCCTCTCAACCCTGCCTGAATACTGGAATCCCTTGGAGCCTTGGTCCCAGCCCAGGGTTTGGTAGCTGGTCTGGGTTACAGCCTGGGCTTGTTAAAGCTCAGGTGAATGTAACAGGTAGCCGAGCTTGAGACCCACTGTTCTACAGTAAGTGTAGAAATCGTGGACTTTGTCTTGTTTTGTGGCCTTATAACCGTCCCACAGCTGTGGTGTTGCCAGGGCCACGCCAGCATCTGATTGGGCCTGGCTCTCCACACCTTGCACTCGGACCACGTTCACCGTGGATGTAAGTGGGCTCTCAGGATCTTTCTTTTTACATTTTTTATAACTTTGAATTATCTTTGCATACGTAGGATTTTATGTGGGTTGTAACAATAGCGACAACATTTAACTAAGTACTACTAAGATTTTGACTCTGTGAAAGAAGCTTTTTACACGTTAACGTGCATTTACGTTATATAGAGAATTTGTCTTTCAATTTCCCCTTTCCTCATTTTTTCCTCCCCAGTCAGCTGATTGTTAAAGTATATGAAAGGCAATTAATTTAACAATAGATTAATAAATTCTAAAAATTGGAGAATTAATATCAGAGTTTTAAAATGGTTTTTAAATGTTCTTTGTAAACAACAAGGCCCACTGTGCAGTAATCAATACTCATGTGATGGCGCCCTAGAGCACCGACCCCACCGCCTCTGGGAACTACCAATGCGTGGAGAAGTCCAAGCTGGACGCCAGGGAGAGGACTTTGCTGAGAACTGGTTAAATGTATTACCTGTTCCTGAGAGCGTGTCTCATGCTTAGGGTACCAGTTCCCACCCTTGGATGCACACTGGAACCACCTGGACAGTTTTTTGAAAAATACTGCTGTGTAGCTCCCATTACAGAGGCTCCGATTTAATTGCTCTGGGTGGCAGCCCAGGCATCAGGATTTTTTAAAACCCCCCCGGTGATTCTAATGTGTAGCAAAAGTGGAGAAGCACTGTCCTAGAGCACAGTCTTAAGCATGGGACAGGGTGTCAGGACCTTAAGATAATGAAATACGTTATGAGTGCACACACTGTAGGAAAATGGTCTCAGGAAAGGGAACAGCAAGGGAAATGTGACCATGAGTGTTGCCTTTTGTTTCCGGATTTTCATACAAATAGACTTGGTAGATTTTTCAGACTAATGAAGTCTCACTTAGATGCCACATCCAGGGCCTTTGAATTACATATAATGTGAAGACAATGTAGGCGTATGTAATGGTAGCTAAAAACTTCATTATTTATTATGGATGATGCTATTAAAAGTAATCATTTAGACAAAGGCAGGTAGACTAGAAACCCACATGGTTTTATGTCAATAAAATAAGCACAAACTTTTTTTTTTTCCCCAAACGTAAATTTCAGCTTTAACAACTGGATTTCTAAGAGACCTTAACCATCATTAGTTAAAAGATTTGGGTCAATGAAACCACAAAGTTTTTCTTCATTGCAGCTTATGCGAGCCGGAATGATAATCATTGGTCTCCAATACTGTCCTGTGCTAAGCATATGATCCAGGTTAATTAATGAGACCTTTCCTCTCTCCAGTTATAACATGAAAACAAATTGCTTGTGTAGCTAGAATGAGATGGGCTTCACCCGGCTAATAAGACTATTCCCATCTGGAGGAAAATAGAATCCATTTGCTTAATAACTCTTACATGACATCTTTTCCTGCCTATCTTGCAAATTATCACTGGAATGACACTTTTCGAGGAATAGAATTGCTCCAAACTCCCCAAGAGGAACCAGTCCAATGAGTCCTTCCTTCCATCTGAGTGGCTTAACATCGACTCTTTGCTTAAGCAAATCCTAGCATCTGTGGTTTCCAGAATGTGGCCCAGAGGCCACCAAGGTGACTTTGCAGGCACAGCACTGGTCCCGTTCACCTGTCCATTCTCCAGCAAGCCCATGCTCCGCTCTCCTTGGAAAGGTCCCTGCTTCAGCCCAAGATTGCAGCTTCATGGTAGAAAAGAAGAGTGATCCTGGGAGGGAAGAAAAGGGAGATTTAAGATTAATTACCTAGTGGTTTTACCATTAGGAAAAGTTGGAGAATCAGTGAGTGCTGTGAATGGAGAATCTGACTTGGCCAGGGTGTTGGTAGAGCTGGGTATAAAAGTGAGTGAGTGAGTGTGTGTGTGCTTGTGCTCTGTTTGCTTCCCTCCCTCCTTTTCTTTCCTCTTAACCCTCGCCCTTTTCTCCTATTTCCTTCCTCATCCTTTCTCCCTCTCTCCTAAATAGCATTGCATACAATTTCAAACTAATGGAGAGGTCTCTTTAGGCTTAAGTCCGCTATATACTGGTGTCCCTTACTCACCTATGTCACTAGTCTTAGCCTGGCAAAAGAATCTTGTTTAATCCCTTTTCAAAAGAAAGATCAACTTAACAATTTGATGTCTTCTCTCCAGAACTGATATCTACCCACGAGCTTGAAAAGAAAGAGTTGGAAGAAAATTTTGAAAAGCTGCGGCTGTCATTACAGGTTAGTGTTTCCTTAACTCCAACATCAAGATAATGGCAGCATTGTTATTCCTGTCCACAGACATTTATCCAGCACCTACCGTGTACTGGATCCTGTACTAAGCATTGGAATATGGGGGTAAATAAGACCTACCCCCTGCCCTTAAGGAGTTTACTGCCTACTCAGAGCTGTGCTACAAATAGTGACAGATGAGCACGGAAGGTAACACGTACTTGCACAGAATGAATGATACCGTTAGCGCCACAGGGGTTCCGAGAGCCCGCTCCCCGTGCGCTTGCGCTCAGAGCCATGCTCGGGGAAAGGGGAGGATTAGGGAGCAGAGCATTCCAGGCAGGGGGAACAGGGTAAGGAGACTCATGTAGGGCAGAAGTCACAGGACATGTTCTGGGAACTGTAAAAGCAGCTTCAGTCCCCTGGAGGTGTAACGAAGCTTCTTGGCGTCCCGCTTAAAACCTACACAGAGTGTGGGTCTCAGATGCCAGGGGCGCTGCCTGGCTTCCTTCTGACCCCGAAGGGGAGAATGGAGCTCTCTGCCTTCCAGAGACCCCAGCCAGCTGCTCCTGTGAAAAGATGTTGACCGCCCCCAGCCCTAGAGAGGGGCTGCCTGGGAAGCCAGGGGGAGGTTGGTGTCCCTGCTTCCATTGCCAGCTGTGGATGCCCCAGTCATAGAAAGATTACCTTTTAAATATTAGGGGCATTCACAGCTGGAAATTTGGGAGGTGATAACCGTAATTCTAATACAAAGGCAGGAATTTTGTTTCTTCGGTGGCTCACTTTCCCCAGGCAGTGTTTCTTGCACGGAGCCTGCCCTGCCGAGAAAAGAACCTAGGGTTATGGATTGTCACACTGTTGAGTGTACTATTCAAAACATTTTAAATGGGAAACCACCTGCTGCAAACCCACCCCCGATCCATCGACCCACGGATCCGTCGGTGGGCGTGCACATGCCCACGTGCTCCTCGTGTGGCTTATCCTTGGCAAATTAGCCCCAAACTTCTTTGTGTAGCCCATACCCCACACCACCCAGATATATTGCCCTTAAGGAACACAAGCCAGGAAAGTAACAGCCGTACTGTGATGTATCAGAAAACCCCAAACGCTCCAAAGCCAAAAGAAGCGAGAGTTCTGTTTCATCCATGAGTCTTCACTTTGCCACTAACATCACACGGTCATGCATTGTGCACATTTTAGTGGTAACTCATGGGCAGAATCCATTTGAGCTGGAGATTTTCTGGTGTGAGGTGGGTACAGTTGCTTAGGCCAGTCTCCTTGGGCTACTGGCAGCTAGAGAAACAGGTTTGGGGTAAAAGATTTGGGTTTGAGGTTTAAATCCCCACCGTACCTTCTCTTAATAGCTCTGAAATCTCGGACAGCTACATAAGCCGTAAACCTCAGTTTACCCATCTGTAAAATGGGGATAATACCAGTTCCTTCCTCAAAGTGTGAGCAGCTTAAGGGAAATAATATGTGTGTCAATGAAAAAATTAATCAATAGTCAATCCAAGAAAGAAATGGAGAATTTTATTTGAGCCAGCCCGAGGATTAGAACCCAGGAGACAGTCTTTACGTGGTATACAATGGAATTCTACTCAGCTGTAGAAAAGAACGAAATTTTGCCATTTGCAGCCACATGGATAGACTTGGAGGGCATTCTGCTAAGTGAAATACGTCAGACAAAGAAAGACAAATACTGTATGATATCACTTATATGTGGAGTATAAAAAACACAACAGACTAGTGAATGTAACACAAAAGCAGCAGACTCAAAGATACAGAGAACAAACTAGTGGTTACCAGTGGTGGGGAGGGCACATAGGGACGGGGGAGGGGAGGTACAAATTGCTGGGTGTAAATAGGCTCAAGGATGTGTTGTACAACACAGGGAATATTTTGTAATTGCAATATTTTGTAATAACTGTAAATAGAAAGTAACTTTTAAAAATTGTATTAAATTTTTTTTAAGATTAAAAGACAGAGCGCTAAGGACTGTCCCTTAGAGGTCAACGCACAGTTCTATAAACTTCTGAGACAAAGGGTCTTACATCAAAGTAACATATTGACAGTGTACATAGTCCAGCAGGTCAAGTAGTGGGTCATCGTGACCCCTTACAGGATTGAGAAAGGAATGTTATCTCCTAAGGAGTTACCTTGCTGGCGCCAGGAGAAAATTGCTTTTTTTTTTTCTGGTGAGCAGGCATTCCTGTGTCTTCTAAGGGGATCTAGTTAATGTATAATGCAGATGCACAGTGCACACTAAAGAGGGGTAGTGGCCCAGATGGGCAGAGAGAGAATTTACGTTTAAAAATGTTCTGGTCCTGCCTTAAAAATAAATTGATTTCATCATGGGTAAAGGGTATAGAGCACTAGGCAGCAGCTAGTGCTATTATGATAGTTTCAGGCGTTGTTACATTTGCCGCCATCATCAGTATTATGGGGCCGTCGGTTAACTCCAAGTGGTCCGTGCTGGGCCAGGGCACCAGCTGGGTCTTGGCGCTCTTCCCTTGGCATAAAGTGGCCAATCCAAGTTGAAGAACAGCACGTCCTGTCTGACTGCTGGGGCACCTTTGTGTGCCTGAGGATCTGTTTTGAATAATGGTGAAGAAAGCAGAAAAACCACAGTGTGACAGTTTAGATGCCACCTAGATGGTTCTTGCCTGAGTTTTTCACTGTTTTACTTTTTAATGGAGGACAAGAGGCTCGAGAGGAATGCTTGCTCTGACGAGGCTTGTACAGGAGGTGGATAGCACTCCAGTCATTTTATTTTTTTTTGCAGTAAAATAATAGCTAATGTTTATTGAGCACTTACTGTATGCCAGGTACTGTTCTACATATTAACTCACCACCATCCTCTGGGTTAGGTATTATTATTATCACACCCATTTTACAGATGGGGAAACCTGGACACAGGGGTTAAACTACGTAGCGCTCCAGTCATTTTATAGTCACGTTCTGCGCATGCGAGCCGGCGCCCAGCCGGCTGTCCTGAGCCCCGATTTACACGTGCTGGCTCACGCGCCTTCTAGCTGCCAGTGACACTGTCCTGCCCTCATGCACCAGCATGTGCATTTAATGGCACTGTGGGGGGCTTTTATTTCTTAAAAATGAAATGGAAGTGACTGGAAACAAAAAGGAGAGAAGGAAAAGGAACCCGCCAAGGATGGTTTGCAAAACTGGGTTCTCCGTGATGACGGGAAAGTGCTGGAGCCAGCACGTGCTGCGTGGCAGTGCCCTCGCGTGCCGTTCCGTCGTTGACCGCACCCAGCGGCTCACACGTGGTGAGCGGGGCCACCTCTCTTGCCAGAAGTGCTCACGGGGAGACCTCAGTCCCTGGGTTTTAATGTTACAGACATGGTGATGGGGGTGGAGAACTTTGGAACCCGTGGCCCCGGCCGGGCACCGTCTCCTCCCTCTGCTTGGGCGTCAAGGCTCTGTCCGGCCTCCTCTGCTGCCTGCTGCCGTCGGTCAGGGCCGGGGCTGCGGGGAGAGGGCTCGGCGGGGTGGCACCTGCGCCGGCAGCAGAGCTGGGGCCCCGGGCCTCCCCAAACACCGTTCTCTCCACAGCGGCCCCGTGGCGGGCACGTGCTGGGATGGGGGTCAGGAGGGTCCTCCGCGTCGGGGGGAAGCGTCTGAACGGGACAGACTCCACTCACGTGGCGGCTCAGGCCAGGGGCCTGCCACGCAGGGGCGCCGAGGGGAGGCCGGAAGCTGGCTGTGGAGGAAGAGCGGATGTAAGGTGGGCTGGGGGCAGCGAGCCGAGAAAGGCGGATGCGGAGGATGCAGACGCTGCGTCAGCGTCACTTGGTCCCGAGGGCTCGGGGTTTTATGTAGCGGGGTGAGGGGCTCAGGCTTGTGCTTTAGAAAGCTCCACCCCACCCGCCCGCCCAGAGCCTGACTCCTCCTGAGGGCAAACGAGTTGCCGGGTTCGGGACAAAGTCAGCGAGTGGCTCCACCGCAGGTGGAGGGAGTATGATCAGGAGTGTTTGTGGATCCGGTGACGTAGGAGGCAGAATCCTCCGGGACCTGCCATCACTGTGTTTAGTGTGGGGGGAGGGGCTCGGGCAGAGCCAGAAGTCAAGGTTGGTTCAACAGCTTCTGGCTTGAACTTAACAAATGAGAACAGTTCTTCTCTGAGATGGATTAATCGTCCTTCCTGAAGCTGGGGGCTAGAGGCACCCCCCGGACTAAGATGCCTCTCTGCTGATGGGCTGCTGCTTTTGTGAAGTCAGATATTAAATTATTAAACGCCTCTGCTCCGCAAGCTTCTTGCTTTCCCGGGGGTGGGGGGCGAGGACAGCTCTCTGACCTCAGGAGGCGCTGAGTCGGGCCACCTGCTTCGAGTGCCCCACCAGCGTGCATGTACTTTCCGTGTGACAGAAACATGCATCTGTCAGTGCTCTGTGGTCCATTCTGGACAAGGCACAGAGGCAGGGAGACCCGGGGCCTCTGCCTCCTGCATGCGAAGGCCTTTTGGTGGAGCCCGGTTGTGGGGGGGGGGGCTCTGATCTGGACGCCCTGGGAAGAGCCCCCAGGGCAGGGTGGTGGCCGTCATCACCGCCCCCCAGGTGCCGCGTCTGCAGGGGACCGGGCTGGACGTCTCGTGCGTTACCTGCAGGACCAGGTGGACACGCTGACCTTCCAGAGCCAGTCTCTGCGGGACCGAGCCAGACGCTTCGAGGAAGCTTTGAGGAAAAACACCGAGGAACAGCTGGAGGTACCGTGCGCTCCTGGTCTCCCAGCATCCTGGCAGGGCCCTTGCAAGGCAGATCTGTTGGACCCCAGCAAGCCCGGGGCTCCCCCAGCAGTCACCCCGAAGACAGGGCCCCTGTGCTGATCTGACGCCAGAGCGACAGCGGTCAGGGCCTCTGGAATTTTAAGCGTGAGCCTGTCGGCGCCTGTGCCGAGTCAGGATGGCCCTGGGTTCTCCGTCTAGGTGTTATTCTTGCCTCACTGCACACGGCTCCCCGGCCCCCACCCCTGGGCTGCTGTGACGAGCTGGGCCCGGGAACACCTCACCCTGGCCAGGCCCCATCCCAGCCCCACGTCCCATTCCCTCCCAGCGCCGCCTGCCAGGGAGGCATCCCTGAAGCCCCAGTTGGTAGGGGGAGGGGTTTTTCCCCAGAAAGCCTGGCACGGTCCCTTCCCTCTGATGTAAGGTGCCAGATAAAATACACGAGGCAAAATACACAACACCCAGTTACATCGGAATTACAGATAAATGAGTTTCTTAGTAACAAGTTATGTCTCATGCAATACTTATGTGAAATTCCAACATAATTGAACATCCTGTCTTTTTATTTGTTACATCTGGCAGCCTTATTCTCACATTTCCTTTTCTACAACGCCTCTTCTGCTTCTTAAACCACTTTGCTCATTTCCTATGCATGGTAGGGGGCGGGGCCCTCCATGGACACAGTTGGGACCTTTCAATCCCCACCCGTCTGTTGAATCAAGTCGTCTGCGTGAATGTTAAAAGCCAATGTTGAATGTACTGTTTTTACCCGCTAAGTTCCCTTGGGGCGATAGGTTGGTAGCGCCCGGCCACCCCAGGATCCGACGTTTCGGGGAATGACGGCTTCATCTCTCCTGTTCCCCGAGGAGCTGGGTTTTTAGTAGCTCTCCCGGTGGAAACTCGTGGGCATCGTCACCAGGGAAAGCTGTGAGCATGCTCGCCCTCTCGCCCTCTCGCCCTCATTCTCCAGTGCCTGTCAGGAAGCCTGTTAATGGATGACTAGATTTCGCTGAGTTCATGGTGCTGGTGAAAACTGGGCTTTGCCGGGATGCCTGGTAAATAGCTCCTTGCTCTCTGCCCCTGTAGATTGCATTGGCTCCCTATCAGCACTTGGAAGAAGACATGAAGAGTCTGAAGCAGGTATTAGAGATGAAGAATCAGCAAATACACCAGCAGGAAAAGAAGATTATTGAGCTGGAAAAGCTGGTGAGTTGGTCTCTTTCCTTGGGAGGCCCCAGGAACCTGCATAATGTTCCTGCTGCCATCGTGGATGTCAACATTAACAGCATCCAGGTGGGGGCCCTTACATGTCCGGTGCTCACAGCCGGGCAGAAAACGCCTTTCTTAGGAAGCCTGGAGTGCGGGGACCTCAGAGGGGGCCTCGTCTGTAGAAGCCTGGGGCCCGGCTGATGCGGTGCCTGACCCCCGCCCACCAGTGTGGCGTGCCGATCCATCCCCTCCCCGGGGAAGGCGTGCGGTGAGCCCGCGCCCGCGGACCATCGCTGACGTGCGGCAGGCAGGGCGCAGACGCTTTATGCGTGTTTGCTCTTTAACTCTGACAGCAACCCACCGAGTAGGTGCTGTCAGGAGCCTCCTTTTACAGACGCGGAGATGGAGGCTTAGGACGAGGTCATGTCTCACCCAGAGCCAAACAGTGGTCCAGCCCAGGCGGGAGCCCTGGGCCAGAGCTCCAAGGCCCGGCTTTCACCGTACTCTCTGCCTCACCTTTCAGCCTGGCTCCCACAGAACTAGCAAAGGGCACGCCTTTGGGGGACTAGAGCAGCCAGAGTTCACTCCCCGCCCGTGTGGGTGCAAGGGCTGAAGCTGAGATAGTCATCCAAAGTTAGCAGTGAGAAGCCTGCCTCCAAGGAGATGCCATTTTTTTTTTTTTTTTTTTTTTTGCGGTACGCGGGCCTCTCACTGTTGTGGCCTCTCCCGTGGCGGAGCACAGGCTCCGGACGCGCAGGCTCAGTGGCCATGGCTCACGGGCCCAGCCGCTCCGCGGCATGTGGGATCTTCCCAGACCAGGACACGAACCCGTGTCCCCCGCATCAGCAGGCAGATTCTCAACCACTGCGCCACCAGGGAAGCCCGAGATGCCATTCTTGAGGGGAAGGTTGGCCCAAGGGTCGCAGGTAGATTAATTTTTTCTTTTTTATTGTTATATTTAAAATAAATTTTGATACTCTAAAAGGAAATACAATTTCCTCTAAAAGGAAATTATAAGATATAGATTAGAAAATTAAAATATCATATTTCTACACTATTAATATTTCCAGAGCCTGCCTTGTGTACAAGCGTACACACCCTAACGTACAACCCACACATACATACGAGTGTTTTGTATCCCGCTTTCTTTCAGTTAGCAAATCCTCAGCTTACCATCTTAGTAACCGATCACCTCCTCTAACTTTTCACGTTCTCCATATGTCTTGGAAATGTCCTTGAAGCCGCTATATCCAAACCAGGAGCTGGTCCCAGACCACCTGCTGCATTCAGTTGTCACGTCCCCTCTCCTGCTCTAGCACCATCCCTCTCTGGGGACATCTCTCGCTGCACGGATGCGTCGGTCAGGATAAGGGCAGACGGGGGTGTGAGTGCCTACTGCCAGCATCAGAGGCAATGCGGGCTTCCTGGCACCTTCCAGCAGCCCAGAGCTTCCCAGCAAGGCCAGAGCTGAGGCCAGCGGGGGGCTCGCAAACAGAGCCCTCCCCTCTCAACCCTGCAGCCCTCCTCCTCCAGGCAGGGCCATCTGCATCGTTATCTGGTCAACCGCAAGCCTCTGGGCTGCTTCGGCTGTTTTTAGCCATGCCCCAGGCGTTCTGCAGGTACGCAAGAGTTCTCGTTCCAGAAATCTTTCCAGGCAGAGGGGTGGGTAGGGGTCCAGGGAAGAACTGATTTAGTCACTTCCCATTTTCTGGGAGCAAAGATGAGGATGGGGTGAAAAGCCTTGCTGAAGAGCAGGGGCAGAGCCTAGTCCTTTGGCTCTGATGCCTAAGCCTGATGCATGGAGAAGTGGCGGGTTTTTTTAAAGATTACTCTAGCTGTGAACTTATCACATTCTTTTCAACAAATAATTTCTTTCTCAGTGCATCTTAGAATGGAGCTCTACTTTGGCCAGGTCTCAGGCCCTGGGGACACACTGACAGAGGGAGCGGGGTGTAAGTTGCAGAGGAGTGTAGCAACCACAGAGGACGTTATCTTCTGATCGTGTGCCACGCTGGGCTTGAGCTGCACGTTCCTGGCTGCCCAGAGCCTCAGAGGGAAGACTAGGTCCACGCTCTTTGTATTTGCAGCCCTCCAGTAATTCGCAATGTCGTAGAGCGCACACAGGCCTGGCCAGAGATGCCAGTGCAGGGCAGACGTCCTGCTGGGAAGAACCGGGGGACCCATCAGCCAAACCAGGCCCTCGTGCTGCTCACGGCTCATTCCTGACAGTGGCAGGGGTCTGGGGACACTCACTGTGAGAAGTATATTCTACACAGGAATCCAGTATAGGCACACACATAAACTGCATATATACAACACATACAATCCACTATATACACACACATAATGTATCTAAAAGGGAAATATGTACTGTATCTAAAATATATACAACAGTACTTTGACTACACACAGTGCACTCTGGTATTTTCTATTCCGTTTTGTTTAAAAAAGGGACGCTGGCCCCGCCCCTCCACCCTGAGCTTACAACCGGCTCATGCATGGCAAACTGCAGTTTGGAAAACACTGTTCTTGATAATGTTCCAGAGCCCAGAAGCCAAGGGCATTGGTCTACCATCTATCCATAGGGCCTTGCTGAGAAGCTCTTGACACTGCATCTTTTATAGGCAGAAAAGAACATTATCCTGGAAGAAAAGATCCAAGTTCTCCAACAGCAGAATGAAGACCTCAAAGCCAGGATTGACCAGAGCACCGTCGTCACGAGGTAGGTGGGCCTGGGCGTCGGAGCTTCCAAAGCACGTGTCGCCGACAGCATGGCTTTGCTCTTGACCTTGGAGTGCTCTGCTTTTGTCCTCACTCCTCCGAGCCCTGAGGCTTCCCACACGGGCTCTAGGCACTCCCCACGTGGAGGGAAGCATAGAACACGCCGCTCTCAGCACCCAGCCGATGCCCGGGCCCCGCAGAGCGGTGGGTCCCACCTTGGCGGAAATGAGTGACACCAGCCAGAGCCTGGGGCACAGCTGGGAGGTGACGGGGATATTTCTGGAGGAGGTTTTGAAGAGGCTGCCAGCTGGGGGTTCCCAGGCTAAAGAGAACCACCGTGTGAGCCGACGCCGGGCTCCATCACCGGGGCCCGTGGCTGCTGCACCAGCGCTGGGCCAGGTGGTCACGGACGAGGAGAGCTGGCCTGGCCAGAGGGCAACAGGGAGGGGACGCACCAATGCAGCTGCTCTCAGGGACACTGCTTCCATCTTGGTGCTGCCTTCCGTGCTCGGAGGGCCCCAGGAAGGGAGGTGGGGGGCAGACCCACTGCTGTCACGACAGAGGCACAGAATGCCTCGTTTCCTTTCTCACTGAGCATCCGTTAGCCGCAAACATCAACTAAGCATCCGTTACGCACCAGGCGTCAGACTGGGTGCCGGGCGCTCGAGGAGGACCGCTCTGGGGCCTGTTCTCCAGGGCTCCCGGTCCAGCAGGCGGCCAGATGCACAGACCAGAGGTGATGGCTGCCAGGGAGGCCTGAGCCAGGGGCAGGGCGCCCCACGCCAAGCCCCACTTCCCTCTCTCTCTCCCGGCGGTTTCTGCTCTCTCCCCTGGCCCCCAGCGCTTCCCCTGACCCGGGCAGAGGGGCTGTGGGCAGATCGGGTGTTAGCGGAGGGTCGCTGGGAATGGATGTGTCGGTGGGACAAGTAGCAATCACGTCTCAAGCCCGCTTCTTGGTCCCTGGGGTCCGGCAGGACCCTGTTCTCCCCGCGGGCACCCACCGGCTACCCCCTTTCCCGGCACCCCTTGGCCCGGCAGACCTCAGGTAAGCGCCGTCCGGCGTGACCGCTGCTGGACAGTTGTCTGTTCTCCCCGTGCAGACAGCTGTCGGAGGAGAACGCTAACCTCCAGGAATACGTGGAGAAAGAAACGCAGGAGAAGAAGAGATTGAGCCGAACCAACGAAGAGCTGCTTTGGAAGCTGCAAACAGGGGACCCAACCAGCCCGATTAAACTGTCCCCCACGTCCCCCGTTTACCGAGGCTCCTCCTCCGGGCCCTCCTCTCCCGCCAGAGTCAGCATGACGCCCAGATGACGCCACCACGCTGCGGGTCGAGCTGCGACGCCTGGTCCACGAGGGTTTCCGCATCGAGGGAGTGGTGACCACGGACCAGCCCGACTGACCCTGCGCGCATGCCCAGTAGCTGCATAGCTGCATCCTAGGAAGAGTCCTTTTCTGATCCTCGTGTAAGACTGTCCTGGTACTGGCACTTAGGAAAGTGTAAATGGTAGTGTCTGATGTGCAAACGTTTGACCGTAGTTAGAGCCAAAAGAAAGAAACGCCAATTGTTCTTGAGCAATGAACTTTCACTGCAGAATATCAGGTTAGTTACAAATAGCTCAGTTTTGAATATCCATTGAATAACCATTGTGTACTGCACCGATATGTGTGTATATTTAGATATACGTATATACACATGCAGCGGTTCTGAATTGCATTTTTTATAACATGAAGTGCTGACATATTTTGGTGAAGGTCAGCAGTTTTCTAACTCGTGCCTAAGAATTATTGGGAAATGAAAATGCATTTCTATCTAGCTTCCCAGGAATATTTCTACCCAAAATAGAAAAAGGAAAAAAAAAAAAAATGCAGAGAAGAAGCGCCTTCCGACCTACCGCCACGTGGTACTCTGTTTAACACAAACACCAGCCATTCATGAACGGTAAATGCCTTTGGAACCATCAGCTTCTTAGTCCACATGATGTGAGGTCACTGTTACTCCATCTGCAAATTTTAATTATTAATACTTCTGTCATGAGCGGATAAGGGGCAGCAGTGGGCAACCCTGAGGGGGTGAGGAGTTTTGCAGATGTCAGTCATGACAGTGGATCATCTATAGTCTTGTAAACACAAGTTCTGCTTTTTTTTCCTAAATGGCATCTTGGAATCCATCATTAAGCTCTTTCATCTTCGGGAAAATATGGACGCACATGACCTTATAGGATGAGGGTGAGAGTGACCTTGGAGTTGGCCAAGACCATTCACGCTCCGTCCTCAAGAAGGAAGACTGCTCATAGGGTCTGTGTTCTGACTAAGCGTAGAGCAGGAAAGCACACTCTGGCATCCTACTTGCTTTACTCTGATGTGATGCTGAAAATGGTCAACTCACCAAAATATGACCCTCAGCCCCACTTCATTGGCACCCCCCCTTCGGTTTGGTTCCGTAACCCAGCCTCATTCCTGTACATTGAGAAGCTCAGGGGTTCTAGCAGGGGCTTCCAGAAAACCAGTTCTTCTATCCTGGGGGATCAGTTCCAAGCTATGCTAGATCATCATCACATGGCCTCCCTGAAGCCCAGGTGTATTTTCCGCTGGATGATCGAGCAGTGCCACAGCTGACAGAGCTCCCATCTTTGGTCCAGGAGGTTCTTCCAAACAGAGGAAGGAGCCTGGGAAACAGCCAGCCAGCGGTGGCTGGCTTCTGGACTGGCATTTGGCTCTGAAATGGTAGAATTAGAACCTGAGAGGTATTCCTGTAGTGCTGTGGACGATTAGAAGCAAGACACACAAAAGAGAGAAGCGGTTTCAACAGGCGATACGGTGATGATGATAATGATGATGCCTTTGTTTACTGTTTGTGACAAAGACTCTGCACTTTTCTCCCTAAGGCCCCTCAAAATGGTCCTGAGCACAGCACACCTGAGGCAGGCGGACTCACGTAGGGACGCTTCATGGGCCAGAGCCACAGAGCAGGGAAGAGACGGCCCGCGGAAGGGGTTGGCTGGCCCAGAGCCCTACCTGCTCTGTGGATACGTGGCCGGCGTAAAGACAGACCTGGTCTGTGTTCCTTGCGTGAGTTAAGGTTGGGCTTCCTGGCCTCATGTACATCTCATTTCTAGCAAACCCCCAGGCGTTTGCCCATTCTGGGGACATACACAGGAGTATCCACTGAAGAAACACTTTTTTCCTTTAGTGGCTCAGCATGATGCTGTGATGTTGAGTTGGGCCTCCCGTTAGAGTAGATCATGCCACGTTGACTAAATACACAAGTATTTATTCTTTTAGCAGGCACCACCTGCGGACACAATAGCTCAGCCCTCCGAATTAGGAACTGCTTCCCTAACGGCACTTGCTAAATGCAATTACACAGCAATACGGATATCAGTGTTATGTTAGAATGTGGTCCAGTGTGTTAGCCTATTGCAGTCAAAGTTGTAGTGGTGTTAGAACGAAGTAATCCTTCACTAGGTGACTAGAGCTTGGCTCTAACCAGCCCTGACCTTGGGCACTTGAGCTAATTCCCACCTTGCCCTGGCTTCATTTCCCCGTCATGGCCGCCCATCATACACGGCTCCCAGGACACGAGGGGCAGTGGCCACCGGGCCCCTTTTGCACCTCTCCAGCCCCACACTGTTAGGACTTGGACCTCTGTCTCCCTGGCGTCCACCTCCCAGGCCAGAGCTGCTGCCACGCGGAGATGCCGCAGCCTCCCTCCCTGCCACTCACACACCCGCCCACCGCACCAACCTCTTCCCGGCGCGTGGGACCCCGTCGGCGCCCTGCCCTCCCGCTGCCCAGCACACACCTGGAGAGGTTCTGGCGGGGTGGGCACGGCTGGTGGCCATCTGAACGGGGTCGCTCGTTCCTCTTCCGGCCCCTGCGGGTTCTGTGTTGCCTCTTTGTGTTTGAAGCGTATTAAAATGAACTTGAGGGACCTTCTGTGACATGCACTTGATGTGACCGTTGGCCTGGCCCTCCCAGGCTTCAGGAGGTCCGGTGGGGTCAGGCAGGGAGGCCAGAAGGCTGGGCTCCCCTTGTGTGTGCGCCAGCTGGCCGTCACTGAGTCGCGAGGCCCCCAGCTCTCCCCCAACTCGGCGGATTCAGGATCCTTGCACGCGTCTTCCAGCCCGGATCCTTCGGTAGCCTTGCCCAGGCTTTGGGGGCTCAGCGGCGCTGCTCAGTCTCCCTCGTCCTGGGGAGGCCCGCGTGGGTTGCAGGAGGTTGGAGAAAGGACACGAGATTGAGGCCAGTCCCCTCACCGTCAACGTCGAAATCAGACGTGGACCTATTGCTTCTACCCCAGAGCTCGGTCTGTCCTCGAGCCCGTCCCTTTGCACCTGGCTGGCCACAGAGCTCTCGCCTCGCAGGGGCGGTGGTCACAGCACTGCCTCCTCGTGTGCTTTCTCGTGCCCTCGGGGTTCTCGGGGGCCAGGCCCCTCCCTGAACCCAAACGCGCTCACTTGCCCCACCGGGGCCTTCAGGCCGGGCTGCAGCCATTTGGCTGCCTGCCCTGCCTGAGGTCACAGGCCCGTTCCCTGTGGGGTTTGGAGGGACCTCCGGAGACTCCAGCCACTCTGCCCTCCCGAACCACTGCCGGACAGGAGCCCCTCGGCAGGTGATAAAGCCCCTTGCATTACCCCGGACCCGCCAGCACCACTCCGGGACCCCCTGGGTCACCCACGTGTCCAGATTATTGGCGATGGCTGCTATTCGTGATCTGCTTGTCTGTCAACCCTTTCCAACCTGTCCGTTGCTTCTGGCGCCTCATGCCGCCACCTTTATCATACCCACCCTGCACTGTCCTCCCCGTCAGCACAGCCGCTGACAGAGGGCCCCTGGCACCGGGCCCACGGAGGAAGCCAGGGTGAAGGGGCCTCGCATCCGCGGAGAGCTATGTCCCGCACAGCTTTCTTGCCGTGGTAGAGAGGCTTTTGAAGTCAGCCGCTCGGTCCCCGCTGTGCCAAGGGAGGCCACGGCCAGCTCTCCCTGCCTGCGAGGCTGGAAGGAGTGAGGAGAGCGAAGCTCAGGTAGAAGCCGGGTTCAGGGCGTCCCACCCACTGCTGGAGGCTGTTCTCACTCCGTGGCTGCATCCGGGAACAGGCCCCCAGCAGTGGCCCGGGGGCACCCTCGCATCGCACCCCTGCACCCCTGCATCCCTCGTAGGCAAGAGGCAGGGTCCTGCCCGCTGGGGAGTTTGGGGCAAATGCTCTATAAAGTCACCACCACCATCACAGGCTAGAGCTCATTCGCTTAAGTTTGCTAAATATTTTTTTGTTTTGCACCTGTCTGCTTCTCTCAAACCTCTTTAAATACAAAAGCAGATCACCTGGGTTTCGCCTCTCCCGTTTCGGAGCACAGGCTCCGGACGCACAGGCTCAGCGGCCATGGCTCACGGGCCCAGCCGCTCCACGGCATGTGGGATCCTCCCGGACCGGGGCACGAACCCGCGTCCCCTGCGTCGGCAGGCGGACTCTCAACCACTGCGGCACCAGGGAAGCCCCCTCGGGTTTCTTGAACGCCCAGCTCTGTTCCTTCCCCCTCAGCATGGGGGACATGCAGGTGAATCTGCCTCCCTAACCAAGCCTGGGCGAGTTTTCCAGAGACAGCACCACGCGGGATAAAGTGCAGTGCAGCCTAAGCTAGGCCCTCCCGTCCCTGCAGGACGCCCGGGTCCCTCCCCACAGACAACCCGGACAGGCTCAGCTGCTGCTGTCGGTTTCAACTGCACCCAAATCCACGTAGCAGGGGCTGAGTTAGCAGACGCTCAACAAGTAACCGCACGGCTTCAAGGAGTAAAAATGTAAAGCGCCCGTAGGAAAGTCCGACCGCGCAGCTTCTCCTGGCTCCCTTACCTCGGTCCCGAGGGCCCGCGGATCGGTGCTGAGACGCAGACCAGAGCTCACGTCGGACAGGGCTACCCCGGGAAGGTGTCCGCGCCCTCCCGGCCGTCTGGTGGCCGAACAGCCCCCCCGAGGAGTCCGTGAGATTCCTCCCCGCTGCGGAGGCCGGGCTGTCCGGGGGCAGCTTCTGACTCACCAGACGTTTCATCACCAAACTGTGCTCCAGGTGACTCCCCACCCGCAGGCTTCCAAGGCCCCCCGTCCCCCCCACGTCAGGGTTTCCTAGGAAACTGCCCGGAAGCCTGGCGGGGGCGCTTCTGGCGCCCGCCCGCGCCGGCCGCTAGGTGGCAGCGTGGCGCCACGGGACTGGCCGCCCCGCGCCGAGGCGGGCTCCCGGGAAGACCTGCTGGGGGCGCTCGGGGAAGCCGGCCCGTCTACAAGGCCGGGTCTGGGTTCACGGGCGCCGGCCAGTTGTCACAGATGGCCTTGGGGGCGGGGGCGGGGGAGGGCGGGGCAGCTGAGGTGGGCACGAAAGGCACCCTGCCTGCGTCCGTCCCCGCAGACCCCTGGGGAAGAGGAGGGAAAGCGTCCACGCGGTCCAGGCCTGGTGGGTGTTACCCGCGCGGCCGACGGATGCCCCTCACGTTCCTGACGCTGAGCGCGCGCCCCTGCTGTGCTCTCGGGCAGCAGGCCTCCCAGCGTGCTCACCCGAGCCGCAGGGTCTGGGAATTAAGGCCCCCTTGACTGAGGGTGCCTCCTGTACAAGAAAGCGCTTCCTTTCTCAAGGGCGGCGGGGGGTGGTGAGAGATCGAGGATTATGAGAACAGCTACAACCCTCCCCATCCCCTCCCGCTCCTGCGCGCACCCCACCCTCCAGATGGGTGGCGGGCGTGTGGCGGGAAACGCAAGGCTAGTGTTCAAGGCCAAGGGATTTGCTGCACTGACACCCAAGCCCTTCTGCAAACGAGCAGCGTCATGACCCGCAGACCCATTGGCAGGAAGACCTCTGGGCCCAAACCCAAGCCAAGTCCGGAAAAGAGTGGGAGGTGGGGAGACAGCGTCAGAGGATCCTGAATGAGGGTCGAGGGGTTCCCTGGCCAAGGCGCTAGAGCCGGAATGAGGATTTCCACCAAACGGCTGAAGGAGAACGAGGCAACACGACATCCCTGCGGTTGTGGGGAAGCAGGCAGATACCCAAGAAGCAAAGCGCAGGATCTGAACTCCCTGCGGGGCACCCACCCTGGGACACCCCCAACCGCCCCCCCAGAGCTGCCGGAATTCCTGAGATCACACTGAGCATGCCCCAGCCATAGACGGAATTTATTAGGATTTGCGGAAGCATGAGAGGATGTACCACAAAATAGCTTGACTTTACAACATGAAGTACGGTATCAATGCACACGGTTGTCAGCAAAACTGGGATACAAGAGCAGAGGTTCACATGTTTTAAAGGCCATGGACGACATCTACTCTTGTCCTTAAAATAAAAACGGGCGGGGGGGGGGGGACCAGCAGAGGCCAATCTGATTTGCTGTTAGTGTCAGAATCTAAATCTAGTATCACAATTATAAGAAACTATAAGAAAACTATTAGAAAAATAGAACATCAAACAAGCAAAAATATTATACAATTTACATAATAAAAACCACAATTCTCTTAATAATGGCTCCACGTTCAGTAGAAGAAAAAGTGTACTGAAGAAACCACAGCTCTTCAGGTTTGATTATAAACCAACCCTCAAGAAGATCATCACTCTTTGTGTTCCTTAGACCCATCAATGCCGAAAGGCACAACATAAGCAGAAAACAAATATATAACTTCTCCAATGGGAAAATAAGTCCCAGACTTATAAAGTTTGTCATCAAGAAACACAAAATCATATACCTTGTTAATAATTTAACAAAGTCTGAGTGCATCTCCCCAGCCCTCCTCCCTGACTCTGTTTGGAGAAATCCCATTTCGACTTCAAGCCAAGGTCTTTCATCTCACGGGGGTTTTCAGCAGTTCAACACATTTACAGGGTGGGCCAGGGGGGCTCTGGAGAACTGCGCCCCGAGACCCTTGGCCAGTCCATGCCCCTCTTGAAAGAGCACTGCCACACAACAAAGCAACGGGCACAGAAAGACTGGGCCATGGTGATGAACAGGCAGGTCAGTTGACTTTTTTTTTCTGCCTTAACTTCCCACTAAGTATTGTAACTATGATGATGAGATACAGAATGTATGTAGCTTCTTGCACCACTGGACCAATAAAGTATTTCATTACCCAAAACAGTCCACAAGAGTCTGATAAAATGTACATCTTGCTCTCCCTAAGGAGCCTTACATACAATACTCTCATTACCAAGGCAAACAGACGCATTTTACATTACCCCTAACCATTATGCACAACATATATTGAGTTCCACCTGAAGTGAACTCACACAAGCGTCACACGCCTGCGCCCAAAGCGCGTGACCATGCCGGTCACGCCTCTCCATCCATCCTACAACACTCGGGCCACCGGGCCTGGCACCAAGTCCCCTCCCTCCTGTCTCCACCGGGCTGGTTCTCGGGTGCCAACAGAACAAGCGGCTCTTAACGTGTCAAAGCGGGCCATCCAGGTCAGGAAAGATGGGTCCCAGCATGAAGCCAGGAAGCTTCTCTCCAGCAATGAGGCCCCTCAAATGCCCGTGGGCTCGCCGACAATCTGGGTGGGGCCGTTAGGAGACGCGTCCACACACCCGATGCTGACAGCTCTGCCTACAACGTCGGGCTAGATGCTATCCTAGGCGGGACGGCAAGACCTGTCAACTCACCCTGGCTACCTGGAGGAGGGGGTGGAGGGGAGGAGACCTGTACAACCTGGGCCCCCCCTCACCCCGCCTCCCGCGGTCCGCCCCCCTGACCCCATGCACAGAACACAGCAAACACATCGCGAGGCTCCTGCTGGGCCCGCGCCCCTCCCAGGTGTGAAAGGAGGCGGAGAAGGGAGTGCCACGGGCCCGGGGGGCTCGGGGTGGGCAGAGAAGCCTCCGCAGCGCTGCAGTCACATGACAGGGCGAGGCCCATGGTGTCCAAACTACACGGAACCAGGAAGCCAATCACCTGATGGAGACGGACTCAACGGAACAAAACCGTTGCGAGTGACCCTGACGACCGTATAAACTCAGCAGTTTCTCCAAAACGGCCTGGCAAGATGACTCCGTCCCGCGGCCCTCCGGGTTTGGAAAAGCAAAGCCAGCCCAAAGTCGGGCAGAGGAGGTGTGAGCAGGCGAGCCGGGCGCCGGGCGGAGGCTCGAGCTCCTGCCCGAGGCCCCCATCCCCGCCCAGGGCGAGGGGTGGCTCGGGACCCACTGCCTCTCCGGAGACCCCGCACCCCTCACTCTTTGGCATAGGTCCTGGGGACCCCGCGTGGGTTTTCACAAGGCCGTGGGCATACAGGGAGGGGGCCACGGGCGGCAGGAAGGGGCGCTTCCCCAGCACAAGCGGGTCTTTCCAACGTGACCGTTGAGGGCTGGTGCACAGATAAAAGAAGACACGGTACCCCCGGAGGGCGCGTCACTGGAAATGTGCACCTTCTGACTCTGCAGGAAAACGCAGCCAAGCCGTGAACCGAGCGCGGGAGGGGCTGGCACATGAAACCGTCAGGCACTTCCGGCGGTTACTTTTGGCCGTGTGTCTGTGTCTGTGCGTCCGTCTGGCGGGTCTCTGTGTGTACGTGTTTGTGCGCGTGTCCAGCACGGGGCCAGGAAGGAGGGGTGTGATCAGAAAGCCCACTGACTTCGGAGGCGCCCGCCAAACACCATTGCTGGCCGCACCGCCCTCGCACAGAAGAGAAAACCCTCGGCCACGGCATGGAGACCCGCTCTCAACAGGCCCCGTCCCAGGACCCCACGCGCTCTTTCCGGGGGGAGGGCGGGGGGCTTCTCGAGGCAGCCACTGCCCTTCTGCACGACGCTTCGCGGCTCTGCGTGAGGAAGGGGCCCACGTGTCAGGACGCGCTGGCCCCGTGAGACGCCGAGACACACCTTTTTGGCTGGAGAGCCACGAGCGCTGCTGGCTGAAACGTCAGTCGTGCAGTCTGCTGGGGGGTGTCACACGGGGAAATTTCAGCCAGAACGCAACAGAGCAAAAACACTTCTCAACCTGCCACCTTTCTTGGACACTCTCTTTCCCTCACGCTCTCTGCCTCTGTGGAAAAACAGCAGACAAATCAAGCAAACAAATGGCTGACAGGCCCCAAAGACAGCAGACAACCAAAACCCCAACAAAATAAGTTAATATTTATCAAAATATTGTACCAAGCACCAAGCTACATAAATGTAAATACCTTTCTTTGGAAATCCAAGCTTTGGGCTCTTACAATCCTCCCGCTGGAAGATTCACAAGAGATACTGAGAATAAAGCTTCCACGTGTGACCAGAATGGCCAGAGCCTAGAAGGAAGGCTGACCCTGCCATCTGGCTGCTTCACTCATTCTTGCATTTTTCTCCAAGAACTTTCTGGGGCAGAAGGAGAAAAGCCAAGTGCCATCAGTTCATCAGGCTTCTTTCTACCAGATTTGTGACAAAGGCCAGAGGGGGGAGATTTGGGGAGCTAAGCTTCAAAAGCAGCATTTACACTTCCTGTGGAGTCCAACATGCCTGCCCCTTACCTCCTGCCAACACGGGCCCTTCCGTCTACTGAATTACACTCTCTCGGGAAGGAAGACTCGGCCGGGATACCAGGAGTGTCCCCAGGGCCTCGGGAGGGAGCGCCGTGTGCTTAGGGACACACGGACACCGAGGCAGGGGTACGGGGTTAGGGTCACCGGCCCACACACAGACCCGCAGCGTCTGGACGACACACACCCACACGAGAGGCACAGCAATGTGACCCCAAACCATCCCCCGTGCAGACCCCGCACCGTGGACGATTCGGGGTAATCACTCAGCCGCGTTCCGCGCCACTGTTAAGCGCCAGCTGAAGCTGGTGGAGTGACCGATTCACAGCGACGGGCAGGAGGACTCCACGTGAGGATAAGAAGCAAGAGGGCCAGAGCAGCTGGAGGGCCAGGCCACCACTCAGGACGAGCGGACGCCTGCCTCGGGGACCTTGAGACCCAGGAAACCGACCTACGAGGGCCAGGAGGATGGCTCGGGGCGGAGCCGGGACCCCAGAAAGCGCTGTGCTCCGCTCTGCTCATTCGAGGCGGGCCCTACAGAAACAGTGTCACATTCCAGTTGCTCATGGCTCGCCGGCCTGAGAGACGTCAGAGCGGCAGCAACTGGCCCGGGGCCTGGACGGCTGGTGGCTTCAGGAAGGCCGGGTGGAGTAGCCCCCGCCCCGGCCCCACGCAGAGCCCCGTGCTGCGTCCCGAGCGTGCAGTGCGCGTGGGGGCGGAGCCCCTGCCTGAACGAGGCAGGGCGGGGAAATCACAGTCCTCACGAGACCTCTGGAGGCAGCTCAGAGGGCAGAAACAGGGGAAGGAGACCGTCTCGTTTTCCTTCCCAAGGAAACTAAACCGCAGTCCGCAGGCTCGGGGCGGCACAGCCGGGGACAGACCGTGTCGTGGTGCTCGGCTGGCATCTGGGGCGGCTGTTCGGGGCTGGGCGGGGAGGCGGGGACTGGAGTGTCCAGAACAGTCCCTGGAAGGGAGGCCGGACGGCTCAGGTGCTCAGGTGACCTCCATTCTGCCCAAGGCCGCAGCAGCAGGGGCGCCCGGCCGGCGAGGAGAAGGGCTGCTGTCTCGCTCGGAGAGAGGCTCAGAGGCAGGTGGGCAGCCTCGGCCCCGTGGCCCCAGCTGGGAGCTGCCAGGTGACGGGCCCAGCGAGCCGGCCCGAGCAGGACACGCGGGCCGTGGGCCGCCCCGTCGCAGCCCCGCGCGCCGTGGGTGCGGGCGGGTCCCGTGCACGCGTGGGGGGAGCGAGGTGCTGCCGGGGCCTTGGGGACAGGGCCGTGCGTCACTTGCAGTGGCCCACGTGACCGTCAGGAGTCTGTGCTGGGTCGGCGGCCAGGGACGCCTCCTCGCTGTGCCAGAGACCATAGCCAAAGTAGATGAAGAAGCCTGCGGGCCGAGGGCAGAGACCAGAGACCAGGTGTGAGCGGGCACCGTCGGGTCTCGGGAAGCAGTCCCCGCAGCAGCCTGTGCAGGCGGCCCCGCCGAGAGGCCTCCGCAGGTGACAGCCCCAGGCAGGGCCCCCGTGGAGGAACGCGCGACTCATCAACCAGGGTCGCCTCTACGCTCGGCAAAGGCGCGTCCTTCTGGGCAGCCTCAGGCCGGGGGAGCGGCTGGGCTGGGGGCCCTGGGGGCGGGGGTGG
This sequence comes from Kogia breviceps, assembly GCF_026419965.1. Classification (NCBI taxonomy): domain Eukaryota; kingdom Metazoa; phylum Chordata; class Mammalia; order Artiodactyla; family Physeteridae; genus Kogia; species Kogia breviceps. The sequence continues at coordinate 7,906,224 of NC_081325.1, forward strand.
GCGCTGGTTCCGCAGCCTCATCCACTGCCCACCTGGCGGGGTGCCCCGCGGCTGCTGGGGGTCCAGGACAGACCCTGCAGAGGTCACGCTGTCCCCACCACGGTGGACTTCCAAGGGCGCTAGGACTCCCCACGCTCTTGGCGCCGTCTGTACAGCCCTTGTTCTCCCTGAGTGACTTAGACATTCAGGTCACCTGGGACTACGTGCAACCCGTGAATTTAGTCATTCCAGCGAGTGTCAGGGGCCACAGAGGTCCATGCCCCTAACTGTCCCCCCCGCGGGGCCACCTCTGTGCCAGTGACACAGGAGAGCAGGCCTTGAAGGAAGGACCCAGCCACCCAAAGCCCTGGGACCAAGAGTGTGTCGGGGATGCTCGGAAGTGGGCGTCCTCCATCTCTGCCACCTCCACCGCCGCAGTCACTGGGGCTGGGAGGTTTGGCCGCAACACGGCCTGGAGGTCACTGCTCTCGTCAGTGGCCCAGACCGGTCAAGGCCAGTCTCCCGGGCATCGGCCCCCGACCTCCAACACTACACAGGGAACCCGGGTCCATCTCTGCAGCACCTGCTGTCAGAGGCCCAGAGGGGCCAGGTCGGTGCTAAACCGGGCCAGCACCCAAAGGGCGATCCCTTGCTTCCCACAGGCCCAGCCGGTCCCTGCAGCCCACTGTCTGGGATGGACAGCAGACTCACAGGCTCGTTCTGAGCAAGTCAAGCTCTGGCCCGAGACGACTAGTGCAGACAAAGGCTTTCAAGTATCTAAAAGGGAGGGGAGGACCCACAGCCCACCAGGAGTTCCTCACTGTCAGAGAGGAAACCGCTGACTACGCATGTTTTCGCTGTGCTTTGAAATCTGAAACGGGGGCGGCGGCTGGAGGGCACGAGCCATGCAGCCAGTAGCAGGAGGACAAAGGAGCAGCTCAGCATGGGCTGGCGGGGCTGGGGGCCTCCAAGACGAGAGTCGCTGGGACATCACGTGCTGGTCACCTCGAAACCCACAACTTACGTACCTATCAGCATCCACACTGCAAACCGGATCCATGTGCCTTGGTCCAACTGCATCATGAGATAGACGTTCACAAAGATGCTCAGGACGGGAAGGACCGGCAAGAAGGGCACCTGCAGAGACGGGAGGCGGAGCGTCAGGTCTGACGCGATGGAGGGTGCCGGACAGACGGCGTCTGCTCGCGTCCTTTAGCGAATCTACCCAAGAAAGGAGCGCACCCGAGGCTGGAGGCCAGGTCTACGCGGGGAGGGGTCGAGTGCCAGTCCCCAGTCCCGTACCCCCGCCCCATCTCCCCAGCGCACACCCCGTACCCCCAGCAGCCCCCAAATACACCCCCGAAGGCACATCCTAGTAGGTGGGAGTTTGTTTTACACTACTAATTGCCAAAGTGAGCTCTCGTCTAACTTCCCCTCTTGCTCTTCCCCTGAAGGGGCCGGAAGGGGGGCTTCTGCTTTATCTATAAGGCTGAACTACCTTATTATGTGTAGAATCTAAAAAATGCAGAAGCCCTTGCTCATCCCCAAGGCTTGGTGATGACACGCAATCCACCAGGGCAGACATTTATTTATGAGAAGCCCAGAGAACGCTGGGCGCTACCCCACCTGAGAGCCAGGGCCCGGCCTCTCTCGGCAGGCGCCGTCTGTGCCTGGGAGCCACAGGCTCACATCCCCCAAGGCCGGCCAGCGAGCACCTCCCTCCACCTACCCAGGCCTCGCAGAGCCCAGTGGCCTCCCGGCAGGAGCGCCAAACTCACGGCCTCCCGGGGGCTTCCCTCCAGCCCGGTCAGTCCAAGCTGCTCACCTTGAACGAGAGCTTGGTCTTGCTCTCGGGCTGCCGCCAGATGATGGCTGTGACCATGCAGCAGAGGAAGGCGGAGGCCATGAGCGCGAAGACTGCCCACAACTCCCCATTTACCAGGGCCCCCTTGCCCAGCACAGCCACCATGCAGAAGGTGATGACCAGCAGGGCTGAGAGGGAGAGAGAGAAACACACGTCAATCATTTCCCAGGTTCCCCCCCACAGATGTCCTCAGTTCTCCCCAAAACCCATGGAGAGGGAGGCTCCATTTCTGCAGGCACCAACCCCAATTAAGGACGGAATAACTGATGTCATGGTCCAGGGCAAGTCCGGCTCTCGCCCCCCCACCATGGATACGCAAGACCCCAAGTACCGCACAGGGAGGGGCAGGCTCTTACCTATGAGGCTGGTTGAGACGTTCACAATTAGCCCAGAGAATCTGGAAGGCTCTGTATTTTTGGGTGAGAGTATGGTTTTCAGAGAAAACTTTTCTGCTTCTGGTAAAAAGCCCGTCTGGGAATCGCTGGTGCTCACCAGCTCGTTCTGGTCGACGGGATCCAGCTCGTCGCTAGTCCTGGCCATCTGGTATACCATGTTAGGCTGCTCTGGTTGATACCTGTAAAGCAGCAGTTTGCCTGACCATCGTAATATGCTTTAATTAATAAGCAAAAGGACACACACTAACTCAAGTTCTCGGTAAACCATCAAAGGTAAGCTGCCCAGGACACAAGGCATAAAACGGGAAGAGGATGATGAGAATGATACATTTTCCAGCAAAAACAGAAACCGAGGAGGAGACCAGGCCTCACCTGCTCCTTAGCTCTGGGTAACACCCTCCTAGGTGTCTCTGTTAATAGGCAACTTGACCTCCACCATGAACCCGCCCAGAGGAAGGCCCCGAGAGTTTCTCTCACTCTGAAAAGTAGCACTGGCCCTTGGATGCTTAAGATATTAGGCCACTTCCAACAAAGCTATGGCTGTAGGAAGCTAACAGTACAGACAGAAATAGAAAGCAGTTATATGAGGACCCTATCTGGTGCAGAGAGCCAGAGAACTGTGTCTGCAGTCTGATGAATTTGAGAAATTCTGTTTGCAAGACTTAATTGGATCAATTTATTTTAAAACTCCAAGTGCCTTGAAATAAATAACTAGAGCTGGGTGAAGGACCAAGCCTGTGGCATGATTTCCAAGACACAAGCCACCTGCAAGTGAAACACTCGTTTTAAATGAGGCTCCTTATCTTCCCAGCCAAGATGAACAAAGGTCGAATCTTTCCCACCAGCTTTGAAAAACGGAGTGCTCTATGAATTATTCTGCATATAATCTAAGAGCGAATATCAAGATACTTAACCACTTTTTTCACTGACTCACCCATACAATACCATTTGGTCAGTTAAGACAGCGGGGTGGAACTCAGAGAGATTGTAGCACTGAGCTCTTGGGAAGGAAGAAGTGGTCGGAAACTAACAAACTAGCTCTAGCTGACTCTCCAGAGCCGCTACTGAGGCTCAAGCCGGGTGATTAGCTGTAGAGCACGTTAGGGACGGGATCAGCAGCCTGGCGGGTGTAAAAAGCCCTGAGGAAGTGGGGGGCTCTCCCCAGGTGAGCCCACTGAGCGTCTCCACAAGCACCTGTCCTCACCGTGCACCCTACCTGGGGCCGTTCGGGGGATGAGGAAGCCGGGCCCCGCCCCCCAGAGCAGAGGAGAGCTGGAGCAGGGTGTGCTTGCAAAGAGGGGCACCGTGGCAGCGGGGGACCCCAGGGCACCAAGCCTCGGCCCACACTGCCTTCTTAGGGCCCTCCACGGGGCTGGCCCGGTCCAGACAGGGCTCCAAGCCAGAAGCTGGAGAGTGAGTCTTCCTGAACCTCGCTGGCTACTCGGGGACCTGTCGCGGCGCTCACTCCCCCGGCGCCGGCGCGCGGCTGCCACGGAAGCATCACACCGACCCACGTCTCACAGGCCTTGGATTCTCCCAGTTCCCACCAGCGCCTGACCCCAGTCCACTCTGGCCCAGAGCCTGGACCAAATTGAAGTCGTTACCCTAAGCCTTCAAAAATTCTGATCCAAGGATCCAGGCCCAACAGTCGGGTTGATAACCTGTCTCTACCCTCCCAACATCTAGGCAGAAAAATCAGGGCCCGTGAAAGAGACAGGTGGGGGCTCCCCGGACTCTTCAGGGATATCCTCTGTAACCAGGCTTTCAGCCACCAGATGCCACCCTCTCCCAGGCGGGTCCCAAAGAAGCTGTCCGCAGCCTGAAGTTTACACCGTATAAACCGTTGACAAACAAACTGCTAAAAGGAAGGCTGGCAGGGTGCCTCTGTCCTGGAACCCAGAAAGCCATACCTACCGTAAGACCAGCACACAGGCAGCCACCAAAGAGTAGGCCAGCAGAGTGCCAATGGACATGAGGTCCACCAAGTCCTTCAGGTCGAAGAGGAAGGCCATCACACCTGGGGAGGAAACGACGTCAGGACCGAGCAGGACCCTCCACAGCCAGCCAGAACCACGACCCACCTGCGACCCAGGCTGTGTGAGGGGTGCTGCTTCTACTTTCCCCCTCGCCCTCCCCGGCCCTTTCCATGGAAGAACACCGTGACTTTGCTGAAAGGGGAGAGAAGCTCAGGATTAACCATTACGCAGTTCTCAACAGACAGTCATGACAATTAACGTTTATACGGAGCGCACTTTCATCAGCATGACCCCTTCTGACGCCCACGGCAATTGTGCCGCCGTCCCGACACTACAGATGGAGAAAGGGAAGTTCAGACGTGTTGAGAGACTTACCTGAGGTCACACAGCTATTCGGTGGAAGAGTCAGGCTCTGAGCCCAATGTGTCTTCCCCTACACCATGCAGACGCACAGACAGACATGTGTATCTATCCCTCCCCCCATCCACCACCCACCCATCCACCATCTACCCACCCATCATCCATCCACCCACCCACCCATCCCTCATCCCTCATCCACTGGCACTCCTCAGTAAGCACGCCAGTCACTGGGTGCTATAGGTATGCGCCATTGAACAAGGCAGCCAGACAGCCGCTGGCCTCCCCAGGCGTTCACCGGAGACTTGCATCAGCAGGCAACAGTGCTGAGGCGGCGGCTGGGGGCAAGTCCACTGCCCTCAACAGAGGATTCTAACCCAGAAGGTGGGCGTGGAAAGCAGTGTTATTCCCAGACAATACAGTCCCTTCACCATGACCCCACTTCAAGCAAAACAAAACATGCATGCTTCTTTGGCAATCCTTTGTAGATTTTTATGAGAGTACGCATGTCTATTTATGTGGGTATATGTGTCAAGTTTCCCATTTAAAAAATAACTTGGCTGGATCTACTTTGGGATATTTTCAAATCACATGCAACCAACACAAGTTGAAACATAAACACTAAGCCGTAACTTTTCCACAAATATTTCTAAGCCCACACAGTCCACTGCAACTAAAACAAATTCAAATTGAGGCTAAAAAACAGAATTAAAGAGCAGCGAGGCCCTTCTGGATAATTAGAAGAGGATTCCCCCTGTGTGTGCTACAAACGCCTATGTTCCCACTCAAAGGAACTTGAGCCAAACTTCTTCCATGTGAGGTGATTTTAGAAAACTAAATACTTAGTTACCACCCCTGCCAAACGAAAAGAAAAAGCAAAGCCTTGGTTTGGCGATGTGAGTACTCTACAGTCACTTTAAAGATTATAGTTTTATGTCCCTTAATCGGCACAGGAAGGAAATTAAGACCAGTCTTCTATACAATCAAATTACAAGTAAATACTGAAAAAACACTGTTTCCAATTCCTTAATCCCTTGAACATACTGGTCATATTTTGACACATGGTGCCCCTTAATCTCCCCACTGAAATCACCCTCAAGAATGCAGACTCCCATAACAAATGTGTAAAGTAAGAAAAACTGGCTTTCCTTCGTCACAAAACTAGAAGCACACTGTGCTAAGAGCGAAAACACTACCAACAACAATTCACTCTTTAAGATGGACACACGCCTCACCCAAGGCTAGTTGGTAAGTTCCTGTGATACAGCTGTGACTGGTATCAGGTGTCAGCATTTACCAAGAAGACCCACTGCTCTACTCGTGGGCTGGAAGGAACCAGCCATTTTGGCCCCAAAACAAAACAGGAACCAAGAGGCAAGCTCCGCACTCACCGGCGAGAACATCCTCACTTTACCTCTCTGAGCCTCCGCTTCTCATCTGTGTGCACCTGCCTCCTGGGCTATGAAATGCAAGTCAAGGAGGAAACATAAAAAAAAAAAAAAAAGCACAGTCTCCTTGCGGGGCTGCCACGGCTTTCATGGCACACACAGAGCTCCAACGGTTCTCTAGCCCCCGGCTCTCATCTCTCGTAACTGTCCTCTTGGCGAGGGACCCGATATGCGGTCAGATCAGCCTCCTCTGGACCTGCCATTGTCTATAAACTCAGGGCGAATGGCTTCACCAGCCACACCCTCCATGTCCCCTGGGGAAAAGGTGACACGTTTTGTAAGGCATCGATCGTAAGGGATTCTCACTTCCCAGAGAATTCACAGGCTAAGACACACGGACGGTGAATTTCCAGTACCAACAAAAGGTCACTTGGCTTGTACCGTGTAAAATGTCATCCCACCGTGGTCTGCTTAGAGACATTCAGAAAAGGGGAAAGACGTCGGGCTTTGAAGGAACAGCATGTATTCTAAGCTCTGTCCAATGAAACGGTAACAATTTAAAAATTCAAATTGTCGGAGAATTCCATCACATCCTCTGTAAAACTGGCTTCTGCCTTTTGTCAAAAAGGCACCTTTTTGACACAAAAAAGGTTACCTTGAAATAAACCAGGTACAAGAGTAAAAACCCAAAGTTAAAAAAGACCAGTTACAACGTCTCTCAGACCAGCACAATTCAAGATACCTCCCCTAGGCACCAATAACCCCACTGTTAAAATACTGGCATGTGGAATTCCAGTTCTTACCAGCAATGGCACCTGAGGTTAACGTGGCGATTACTGGTGTTTTGGTCCTACTGTTGATCTGGGCCAAAAATTTAAACAGCAGCCCATCTTCAGCCATGGCATAGATCACTCGAGGCATGGGAAACATGGACCCTAAAAGGCTGGATGGGAGGAAAAGCAAAACGCATCCGTAAAATGTCTCATGGGAATAAAGGCACCGTAACGCACCCTGCGTGTTTACCACCGAGGAGGGGGGGGCTGTCTCCAAACTGTGAAGCCCGCACCTAAAAGACAGGGACTCAACACACCAACCCCCAGAAGAGCACTTACTGCAAAGTCTAACAGGAACAGGGGACATGTAACGTAAACTAGCGTGGCAGCTAGACGTAGTTTTATGGAAGAGAAATTTTGTATTTATTCCCGTGATTATTTCTAGCCGAATCAAACAGAAAATAAAAGCATCGCTGCATTCATGAGGCTTTCTCTGTGGTCAGTCAGTTTTTAGCAAACATTTCCTGTGTGTGCAGGCTAGCAGAAAACATCAGAGCAAAGTGCTTCTCATTAAAAGGCACGTGCTCCCCTTTTCAAGGCAGCCTCTGCTTTATGGCCAAACTAAGGGCCAAAAGACAGTGTTCACAGAGGCGGCCTGGTCCAGTGGCCACACGAGGACAGAGAACCAGGACCTTGCTGAGGAGACAGTGCTACAGTGTGGGCCTCGGGTTCTTCGAGGTGAAACGTCAGTAACACACACAGCCCTTGGGGTGGCCGAGAGCAGCACGAGGGGAGGAGCCACACGATCAGGGCTGGGGTTTGGCTCTATTTCAAGGGACGAGAGGAATATTCACGGCGCGCCCGCCTTCCCGAGATGCCCGCCTCCTCACCTGGTGGAAAGGGCACAGAGGGAGCCGATGGCCACTGCGTACTTGGCGCCCTCCCAGCCCACCTGCTTGAAGGCGTCTGGCAGGGGGCTGTCCTTGCCCAGGCAGAAGTACGGCATCATGAGTGTGAGGGCGGCCGACACCCCGAAGTAGGCGACGAAGCAGATCAGGAGGGACGCGACGATGCCCACGGGGATGGCCTTCTGGGGGTTCTTGACCTCCTCCCCTGGAAGGAGCACGGCGTCAGCCGGGGGCTCGGGGCCGCCCCACGGCACGTGGCCCTGTGGGGACCAGGCGAGGCCCCCAGCACCACAGACCACGACACCCTCGGGCCCAGGGACAGCGTTCTCGGCCTCGACACCGACGGTCGGCAAGGGAGACTCGCTGCCTCCGGCAGAGCACAGGCGGGAGGCCCCGGAGCCGGCCTGTGCGGTCGCCGGGACGACGGTGTTTTTAGCGGCCCTGTCTCTCCCGGAGGGCGCACAGGTCTGCAATCGGCTGCAGCTGCGCACGGTGCCATCCTCCCGGCCCGCAGGGGACCGGCGGTCTCGTTCAGGATGCCGCCTCCCGTCAGGCCTGCCGCTCGGGGCGTGGTGAAGCGGAAGGTTAGCAGGAAGGTGCGGACACACACGGTTCTCAGGAGGGAGACAGCGGCCACGGGCACACACCCGCGCCCGGGAGGGAGGCCGTGACCTGGCCAGGCGGGCCCGGGTGGGCCGAGGGTGGCGGGCATACCTGTGGTGGCGATGCAGTCGAAGCCCACGAACGCGTAGAAGCAGGTGGCTGCCCCCGACAGGACACCGGAGAACCCGAAGGGCATGAACCCCCCAACACCAGGCTTCCCCTCCTCCGTGTCACTGGAAGAAAGAGCCACAGTCAAGAGGCCGGTGCCCGCTCCGTGGCCCCCAACAGGAGCCACCCCGACCGTCCGCCCTGCGGCCGGGCCCCCCCACCCGTGGTGAACGGTCCTGGGACAGCTGTCACAGCCACCACACCCCTGGGCAACGGGCCTCCCTGCTGTGCACGGCCAGGGCTGCAAGCGGCCACCAAGCCCTTTCCAGACCCCGGCTAAATACTGATTTGTGCGGGGCAGAGAAAATCTCTTCTGAAAACAAAATTCAGAGCTTGATCACGAAACCAGAGTACGAGGGAAAAGGGATTCCTGGGCGAGTCTGGCAATGAGCCTCAACCACGCACAGTCCTGGGATTCGAATGAAGACGCTGTCTCCCCGACACCTTCCTTAGTCGTACAGTGTGCAGTCAAGTGCAAGGAAAGGAAACTTAACCCAAACTTCAAACAGATAAAACACCCTCAGCTACCTGACTGCAAAAAAACACAAATGATAACAAAACATTCTAGTTCAAATTACACTTAAAAAAAATGACTCGTGTTGTCACAGCCGACGGCATCACCAACCGTGTGACCGTCACGCACCCAGAGTCAGAGCAACACTCACTTGTTCAGGCAGAGGCGCTCAGATGTGTTCTGGAAATCCTCCTCCGTGAGCTGCCAGTTTTTAATCGATCCTTTCACAAATCCCGACACCATGATGAAGCCCAGGACCAGAACGTTGATACACGTGAATACTTTGTTGACCATGGCTGACTCTTTCACGCCCAGAGTTAAAAGTCCTGTAAAAGCGCATAAACAGAAACTCTCTCTCAGCGTTAACCTCGTACCAGGCAGGCCCTTCTGGGACGGGGACGGGGACGGGGACGGGAGGGTGACTTAAAAAGAATCCAAGCAGCGTCAGACCTCCGAAGAGGAATGGGACTGAATTAACTCTCATCTAGAGGCAGGGATCAAAGTAACCAAGGTCTGGGGGGTTGCTGAACAAAGCCGTCAAGGCTGGCCTTCCAGATCCCCTCTGGACTTGAGACGCCAGGCCAGGGGCACCAGGAACCGCAGAGGCAGCGACGTGTCGGCCAACGGCCTCCGAGAGCAAGGCCCCCCCTCCCCCAGGAGGAAGAGAGCCCTCCCTCTTCCTGAACCTCCATCCCCGAGAGCCACCCTCAGGGGCAGGACTTCATTTCCTCCAAGAGACCCTTTGCTCAGTTTCTCGGGAGAGTGAGAGTTTTCCAGAAGTGGAGTCATGCACTCACTGCCAGGGGGTGCCAGCAGTGACAGCCACCTGGGCTGTGGGAACCCTGCCACGTACGGGTCCTCCTTGGACCCAGCGCACGAAGAACAACATATAAGCTAGACTAGTGCCAGCTTGTAAACTCAGGATAAAAAAGACACCGAATGATAAAAAACCCCGGGAGCCACGTGACACCACTGCCGCAGGGCACGCTTCTGTAGTGACCTCTCGGCTGGGCAAGAAAAGAGGCAGGGAAGGGTCCTGGTGATACGTGACCACCGACCTGATTGGAAACGACTGCCCTGCCGTGTAGGTCTCTCGTACGTTTGAAAACAAAAGACGCCCTACGTAATAGACTGAATTCTGAAAAACGGGCCTTAGGACAGAATTGAGCAATTCATCCCAGGGAACACTTCGCCACCGTGTTTGTTCTTCAGCGCCCCTCCCTCTCGTGCTTATGAAAATCTCACTCGTGCAGACTTAATTTCTGATACATGTTGCTGCCAGCTGGACCAGAAATACTGCTGAGACTGGCCTGTGTGGAATGATTTCAATTATGTGGTGTGTAAAATACGGCCCGTTGTTTTTAAAACCCATCCTAGATTTTCTTACCTCAAAGGAGAATTTATGTGCATTTCAGCTTAATGTTTATATAAACAAAACTCCCATCCTAGTGGCTGAGACTCGGATAAATGTCACTAAGAAACTGCCATCAGCTGTGTTCAAGCCATATCTGCGATTTTAAAATTCCGTACTAGCAACTTCGTGGCGAAGCTTATTTATTTAAAGGGTTTTTTGCCGGCCGCTGGGTGCAAACCCCCCGAGGCTTCGCCAACACTGAGGCCCTCATTCCTCCACATTTGCCCTGGCTGACAGACGCCAACTGTCCTTTTCCAACTAGTCATCCGCTGACTCCAAAGAATGTGTATTTCTGTATCAAAAAGCCCGCAGCATTAACAAGATCTTATTCCACCAACAGTTACGCAAACACCTGAGACTCTCTTAATTAAATGACACGCAACTTGAGCGATTCAAGAGGTCAATCCTACGTGAATCTCTAAGAAGCCATTTTGACAAAAAAAAAAAGATGTCTGTATCAATTACAAAAAGGAGAAGAAAACGGGCAGATGGGAAAAAGAGAAAAGGAAGAAAGCAGCTTAATGGGAGCCTGTCCTACACCTTGGACCCCTCGCTCCAACCCAGCGCCTTCTGTTGTGTGTGGCTTTACCTGTTAAGATGAGAATTATGATCACGGCAAATATGTCCGGGTTTTCGGCCAGCACCCCGGGCGCATTCAGGGCCATGTGCGTCCGCGAGAACTCCCCGATTGGCTTGCCAATCAGCTCGTCAAACGTTGCGCTCCAGGCTCTGGCTACGCTCGAAGTACCTGCCACGAAACACACCGTCAGACGAAACCGAAGGGAAACAGTTAACGGAGCACCTGTCACCAAGCTCGGCACCGGCGGCACGCACGCAGGGATCGCCGCCGGCCCCCGGGACGCGCTGACTCGGAAGTGAGGGTCAGTTAGTGTTTGCAGAGACGCGAGAAGGGGAGCCTGGCAAGAGACCCGTTTTCCATCACAATCAATACGACGTGTACAGCATGCGTTTCGAACGTACATGTAACTCAATTACGATAAAAGGCTAACAAACTAATGTTACCCTGAGCACCGAGAGGCCCTCTGACAGTACTGAGTTCTACTTATTTGATCTCATCCGACAAGAACTCCTGAGGGCGAAGCGAACCATTCAGGTGACTTCACGACCCACTCCTGGGCTGCAGTGAGCAGGGCCACGCTCCTCAGGAAGCCCCTCCTCTAAGGCCCCAGCAGCAGAGCTGAGAGGCCTGCCTCCCGCTGCGGGGGACTAAGGACAGCGGCTCGGGGCTGGCTCCACGCCAGCAGCAAAGGCCCTGCTCAGCCCCGCCTCTGCTGCTCCGGGCCCGGGCAGGCACCACCTGACGCGGGCCGTGGCCCCGAGGGTCTGCCCGACGGGAACACAAACGGATGCGGCGTCCAGCGCCCCAAGGGCCAAGAGCAGCTGACTGCTTCTCTCTCTCTCTCTCTCTCTCTCAATCTAAATAACGTCACTGCTTTTCCAGCAATGCTTTCCGGGAAATGTCGCAGAAGTTCCAATATCCACAAAAAGTTTATTCAGCTTCAAAGGGGGCCTTGCTGGTGACCGTGGTCTGGATCTTCCACAGAACTTGGCCACAGTGACCGGCAGGGTCCCATTTCACCGTCTGGTCTCATGCTAAGTGTTTTTCCAACAACTCAAAAAGGAAACCACATTTCTTCATCCCGAGTAGCCAGCCTATGATGAGTTCTGTCCTTCAAGGCCACAACGCAGTGAAGAAAACGGTCACTACCTCTCCTGCCCCAGAGGCCAACTCGCTGCCAACAGGGCTGCCCAGCCTTTCCTGCCAGCCTACCCCTCCCCACCTCTGAATCGTGGCTTTTAAAAGAAACACATTTGATAGAAAAGCTGCCCTTGCTCAGGAGCTGAGGCCGAGGGCCGCCTGCCGTAGCACGGGGCTGCGTCTCCCAAGCCCCCGTCGTCTCGGCCAGAAGCTGCTGGTCCAGAAGCTGCAGGCGCTTCACATTCACCGTTCTGTTTTATTCGCAGGTCAATCCTCTGGAAACATAATGGCGCCTTTAAAATAGCTGCATTCCCACCGAGAGGCTGCAGCTTGTAAGGACATGTATGGTTGCAAGTTTTGGTGCTGCACTGAGAAAAACGTGATTAGGAATTTTATCTTCCAACCCAGAAGAGTAAGCTCTCGGCGGGTGCTGGAAAGAAAGGGAGGGTGTCGCCCAGGGAGCCTGGCGGAGGCCGGGCGGAGGCCCAGCACCACACACGGCTTCCCAGAGGGCGGGCGTGGGAGCCAGCGGGGCCCACGGGGTTCAACTCATCCCATGCCCCGGCTTTTTGCTATTACTGCAAAGAGCTAAAACAGAACTCGAACATCGAGTGGCCATTTGTATTATTTCTGTTTGCGAACCGGCTATTCGTATCCTTCAGTTATTCTTACTTTCAGGCTTTTTTTTCTTTTAAGTGGATGTGCTCAGCTTCGGCTGTAATCAAAATGCAAATAACATCAAGAGAGTAACGCTGAAACCTATCGAACCGAAAAGACTATGTTTTTGGTGTTTTTGTTTGTTGGTTGGTTGTTTTTAATGCTGACGCCAAGTCCAGAGTCGGCAAGGACGTGAGGAAAAGGGGCCCTTGGCCGTCAGGAGGATCACAGGCAACACGGGCCTTGAATATACACGCAGGCCCACTGACCCAGACATCCTGCTTCTTAGACCATTTTAAAGGAAAAAGCACAGCTTTTTTTTACATTATGCCAAAGACATTAAGTAATTAACTATTTACAACAACAACACAGCTGGAAACAATTCTAAATACCCCACAAAGGCACCCAATCAATTATCTGCATATAAATCTATATAATGTTGCATCATCAAGAATATTACTATGGGGCTGCCCTGGTGGCAGAGAGGTTAAGAATCCACCTGCCAATTCAGGGGACATGGGTTCGAGCCCTGGTCCAGGAAGATCCTACATGCCACGGAGTAACTGAGCTCGTGCACCGCCAACTACCGAGCCTGCGCTCTAGAGCCCGCGAGCCACAACTACTGAGCCCGTGTGACACAACTACTGAAGCCTATGCACAGCAATGAAGACCCAACACAGCCAAAAATAAATAAATAAACTTATAGAAAAAAAAAAAGAATATTACTATGGAAAAATAACTAACGCTATGAAAAATGTACACTATATATTGTTTTACAAGTATAGAGACACACTAGACAGAAAAATATACATTTACGCTCACAAAAATATTAACCATGTTATATCGCTAAACTCTGTGAACGGAGGTCACCCTGTTCCTCCACGGGGCCTAACGCTGAGCAGGATGCCAGGCACAGAGAAGGCACCTGATAAACGTTCGCTGAAAGAATGAATAAATAAGAGCATTAATTTCTCCCGGCTGTCAGAGTGGGTAATTTCTACTTTCTTCTCTGCGCTCTTCTACATTTCCTAAATTTTTCTGTATCAGTGATGTATTTACTCAAGTAATCGGAAAAAAAATACTGAAAGAGACCACGTCCTTTTTAACGAGATACGAACACCCAACTGATTCTGTGTCTGTCGTGCTAACGGGACTGGCCCCCTTGCTGGCCTGGCTTGTCCCCACCGAGCTCGTCCCTTGTACTCGATCGCTGAAAAGCAAGGGCAGTGACGCCCGAGGGTGGCCTCCGCCTTGCGTTAGAGGAGAGGGGAAACTGTGAGCGGTGCAGCGAGGCGCAGGCGCCAGGGAGGCGCCAGACCCCGGGTGCTTAGGGAGCCCAGCGGGGCGCGGCCCACGGCTGGGGGTGGGAACAACCGAGGCGGCACGGGGCGGGCTCCGGGCCTCCTGGACCTACCGATGATGTAGGAGAGGATGAGGTTCCAGCCGGTGATGAAGGCCCAGAGCTCGCCCACGGTGACGTAGCTGTAGAGGTAGGCCGAGCCCGTCTTGGGGACCCGAGCGCCAAACTCGCCGTAGCAGAGGCCGGCCAGCACGGAGGCCAGCGCGGCCACCAGGAAGGAGACGACGATGGCGGGCCCCGCGTCCTCCCGGGCCACGGCCCCGGCCAGCACATAGACGCCGGCCCCCAGCGTGCTGCCCACCCCCAGCGCCACCAGGTCAAACGTGTTGAGGCAGCGGGACAGCCGGCTCTCCTCCCAGCTGCAGTCCACCACCTTCCGCCGCAGCATCTGCTGCCCGATGCCTACCAGCGCCGTGCACCCCATCCTGCGGCTCATATCTGCCGAGAGAAAGAACAAAGGTGTGTGTCTCAGCATCGCCCCGCTCTCACCATCAGCCCCCTTCATCGCAGCACGCGTGGCGAGGCGTTCCCGCGTCGTCATCTACAGCTGAGGCCTCGCACGTCACGATTCACGACCCGCGGTCACACCACCACCCACGGCTTCCCGGTCTCCGGCTTAACCAGCAGGAGAAACACCCGGAGGCCAACGCGCCGGCCGACTGGACTCTGGTCTCTGAGCCTCCACGCTGACTTCGGTTCTTAACCGAGAGCCTTCTACGGGCAGAAAGCACGAGAGGCTCACGTTAAGGACGTCGTTCCTGCCCCCAATGATCGTGCGACGTGCCAGGAAAAGCAAGACGCCACTCCAAGTGGGCTGCCGGGGCAAGAAAGCCAAACCACATTTTAATTTAATTATTAGGACCCAGAGACCTTGAATAGCAATGACAATGCCTTTGAGACGGCGGGGGTCAAGCCGCCTCCACTTTAACACAGAGTTAGGTCCGGAGCAGAAAAGCGTTGAATTGCTAACAAGTCAGGGCTCCTTGTAACCGTCCGTCACTCCTCGCGGAAGCGCTTCTCCTCTGGACCAAAACGCTACGGGATGTGCTCCTGATCACACGCCAAGAGGGGGCCCCCGTGCACATACGGCTCCCGGCCTCCGACTCCCACGCGACACACCCAGTGGGGGCCCCAGGATGCCCCCCACACCGTGAATAGCACCCCAGGCCAGTGATCTAGACGCTGACAGACGCGGCCCCGGCCAGGCGGCCAAGGCCGACACCAGCAGCGACAAGTTATAGTCGTGACCCCGTACGATGTGATAAGAAGGGCCCTTACCTCTGAGAGCCCCCCCCCCCAAACCCGTAAAGCCCAGGCTAATCCTGAGAAAAAGATCAGACAAATCACAGGCGAGGAACGCTCTGCGAAACACCCGACCAATCGTCAGGAGTCATCAAAAGCAAGGAAGGTCGGAGAACCGTCATGAACAGGGGCAACCCAAGGAGACAGGACGCCACAGGTCACGGAGGAGGGCACGGGACCCCGGGACAGGAGGAGGACGGCAGGGAAAACTAAGGCAGTCTGAATAAAGCGTGGGCCTCAGCTGTATCAACATCGGGTCGTTAATCGTAACTAAAATACCACACTAGTGTGAGATGGTAACCAGAGAGAAAAGTGGGTGCGGGGCACGTGGGCACTCTCTGTACTACCTTCACGGCTTTTCTATAAATCTATAAACGTGCGTGCGCTAAGACAGTTTTCAGACAACAGCACGTGCAGAGATAAGCTATCACTGTGATTTCTGGCTACTTAAAATTCATCTTTATGATCCATTGGTATTTACTGACCTACCTTTGCTGTAAGCAAGTCACTGGAAAGCAAAACCGTCTAAATGACGGCAGGTCCAGCCAAGTCCACACCCAACCTCCTAGCGCCCCGCCCGCCCTCACCCTTGTGGCCCCGCCCCCCTCCCAGCCTCAGGCCAGGCCCCCGGGGGTCATGTCACTGGCCAGCTCCCGGTCACAGAGGGACCAGTGGATGGTCCTCTCTGCCAGGCCAAGAGGAGAGAGAAAGTTTCTCAAGACTCCAAGTTTTTAGCTAGAGTGGGCAATAAAACTCGTCCGATCCGATCTCCTTCTCGTAAAGACGAGGGAAGACAACTCAAGAGACCAGGTGTCAAACAGGGTCACGAGCTCAGAAGGTGCGGGGTGCTGGCTCCACATCTGGGTCTGGCCTTGGTGTTGGCGGGGGGGAAATGATGTCACCGTCAGTGAGGTGGGGAGGAAGTGGGAGGAAATGAGGGAAGAAGACCTTATTGGTGCAACAGCAGTGGAGCAGGAAAATCCCAGACACAGGGTCTGATAAGAGCTGAGAGGGCAGGGACAGAACAGGAGACAGGCAAAAGGGCACTGGTGCCCGGGGCGTTTCCGGCCACTCACTGGCCAGTTGCTGACGCTCGGTCAGGAGTGGGCCCGGAGGGGCCCCAGCAAAGCAGGCAGCGAGGACCTGCCGGGGCCCCAGTGCTGTCCAGGGAGCCCAGGGTGCAAGGCCTCCTGGCCCTGCGTTTTCCTTTCTTCCTCCCAGGATTTATTCAAGTCAGGATTCATTCAAGTCAGGCTGTGAACGACCGCAAAGCCTTTATTTAATGAACCGCTGCTCGGATAACAAGTAAAAAGGGAAGATGCACCATTTCAACGCAACCCTTAGCAGAAGAGGAGTGTGCAAAGATGCAGTAACTAACTTCTCAGCATCACTGTGAGGAGGGAGGGGAGTATTTTGAGAAGCCAGGAGCCTTCAAGGGAAGTGGAGTGTGAAAGCTCCCAACGACTGGCATTGTTTCTAACTTGGTTGGTAAACGGGGCTGACATTTAGAGAGAGCGCTGACCTGCTCCGTCCTCTCCCAGATGTCGTTTTCGGTTCGTAACAAACGGATTCTCTTCCCAAAACCGAGTGCAAAGCAAAGACAATGCAATTAAATAGCGTTTTCTTTCCTCAGCTTCACAGAGTAAAGTAACCCCAGGGCCTAGGAGGCACCTGCCTTCCTCTGAAAGACCAGACACTCTGCCCTGGGCTCTCTGGAAGGGCTGGGCCCACAGTTCACATGCCTTTCTCAGATGTGCTACTGCCTGGCGGAAGTGAGAGCTGCCGGAGTGGCCCTACTGGGCGCTTGGCAAGGGCCGCACCGGAGCCTGGGGACACTCTCCCGCGATCCCGGCGACCTCACCTCAGGCAGGAATGACCCCCCTGGACGCGCAGCTGCAGTGCATGTGCCACATGCCCCCGGGTATCACCGGCAGAGGTGGAAACCCTCTCCAAGAACCCACTTACGAACCCTGGGGGCCCTGCACCATCTTCAAAATAAAGGGGGCGGGGCATCGAGTTCTGTACATTTAGATACAGATTTTAGACACAGGTTTTCAACCGTATGTGAAAGGGACTTCTTGGTTGAGACCACAAACCGTGACTCCAGGGAGGCAGCTGACTTCTTCTAAGCAGGGACACGGCGCCCCCATTTCTCGCGAAGGGTCCTGGGCTGTTCCTCCCTCCCAGGAGCCGGAGGGAAGCGCTCTGGGTGCCGGGGGACGGAAGCACAGGAGGGCCCGTTAGTTTCACCTTGGTTACTTCCTCGGTGCCCCCTGCTGTCTGGGGAAAGGGCAAACCCAGCTTCTTTGGAAGCCGCTGGGACAGAAACGCAGCTGCTGAGGCCTAGCGCTGAGAATGCGGAAAATACAAGTGCGCTGTTTCTACTTTCCAGGGTAGGAGAAAAGGAGATGCTCACTAACCTTGTTCGGGTTTATTTTAAAGAAACGTCCTTTCTGTCTCCTTGGGAGTCATGCAAAAACTGTTCTCCGGGTGGCATCGTCTGGTGGCGTTTTGTACACGTTGCGGCTCGACTCACGCTCGTGCCTGGACTCCTACGGTGGGCACCCTGCCAGCAGTGCGACCAAATGAGGCTTCTCCGCGTAAAACCCGCCTAACCACGCCAACACCGGCAACGTCAGGGTCACGCGGACTTCCTGCCGCCGGGATTTATGCAGACAGCCACCGAATACTTTGAAAGGATTATCTGGAAATTACGTTACCCTCTCACGTGGGGAGGAATCTGTGCAAGAGTCGACACCTACACTTTCACTTCAGTTTTTGACAGAAATCCTGTAATAGCAAGAGCCTCAGATCTGTCTTACTCCCGATTTATTTATTTTTAAAGAGCACTTACCTTATGTGTTATCCTCTCAGAAAAGCAAAGAAAATCGGCCCCTTTCCCACAGAATTTCTAACTCCAAGTTTTATTCTAGGAATCACTATATAACAATAGGAGCAAAATGATCCAACGGGTCCAGACTGCAGAGATAAAGATGCTGTTTTCAAGGTGTCTGACAAAGGTGGGCAGGTGTGAATTGTATGATTTTTTTTCTTTACTCTCAGATGTAACGGTAGTCCCATCACTGAAAGAGTCTGCTTAATGGCTTGTGGGAGGGAGGGGAAGAGGTCAGACATAGGCTGCAATAGACACTAAGTCCATAAGTCCTCTGGGGAAAGTCTTAATATTGAAATTGTACTGCCCATACTTGCGCTTTTCCTTTAAGCGATCTTTACAACGGCCCCAGACATGGGAGCCACCTGGAGTAAAACCTGCCATTCCTGCGCGAGAATGACGCACTGTGGTCCACACGTGTCCGGGGCTAGAGAAAGTAGGTCCTTGCTAGGGCGCTCACCTGCGGGACACACAGACCGGGGGGCAGATGGGTCAGCAAAGTCACGTCAGCTCTCCCACGGCCACGTGGGGGACTCCCCCCAGGAGCCCCTAAGGCTCCAGAGCGCACGCAAGCTTCACGAGGAAGGGAAGAGAGGGCCCACACGACAGGGCCCTCGCAGCCAGATGCGGTCCAAGGGGTCCGAAAACAGGGCGTTTCGGGACGTGGGCCGTCGTGGGGACAGAGACTCACAGCAAGGAACAAACTCTGAGTCGAAGGAAGTTCTTCTCCGAGCCAGATTCACATCCCACAGATGTCAGGAGGACCAGGTGCAGGGGCTTAAAGTTAAAAAAACAAACTGCGGTGTGGAGGGGACCGGCTGATGCAGATGAAGACCCAACGTGTGGGCACGTGGAAGGAGGAAAGGAAACAACGGAAGGGAACCAAAAGCACAGGCGGGGCGGGGGGGGCCACGCAGCGGGGAAGGTCTGCGGAGGGCGACAGGGGACGGCTCGCACGCCGGCGTCCTCACTGGGCAGCAGAAGCCTGTCTGCCTCCGGTGAGATGTGACTTCAGGACCCAGATTCTCTCTTAAAAGTCCCTCAAGATCTACACTTGTCTGACCCCAGGCAGCAAGGACATGCTGAGGATAAAACTGAATCCCTCCAAAATCCACAGATCTCACAGCCGTTAAGATGCCCCGTGCTGACACGGCCAGGTTTAGGGAAAAGCATAAAACCCGGTCCCAGCCCAGGAAGCAGAGCGTCAGGGCCGGGCCGAGGGGTGACGGGGCTCCGGAAGAGGGGTGTGGGGCCAGGCCTAATGGTCCGTCTCAAAGACCACCACCTCCACGGGGAAGAAAAGGTCCGCTCCACCCGGCGAGGACAGAGGCCTAAAGCCCGCGAGGCACCTGGGCCTGTCTCTGCTTCCAGTGAAGACACTCTGTGCTCGGCTGAAATCCACAACCAATGGGTAATGTGGTCTCCAGCGGCATGGGGGGCACGGGGCCCACCATCCTCGGCCTCAGCAGAAAGCCAACCCCCAGGACCCCTGCCCCCGGGCTGACCCTTCCTACTGATTCAACAGAACTAACTGCAGGAAGCGCCAGAGGCCTCTGAGGTCCCGTAAACAATGGCAGGTATGTTCTGCATCTCAGTCCTAACTCCTAGCCACCAGGCCCAGGAGGGCGGCCCCGGGGTCCAGCTCAGACACGCACCCACCCCGCAGAGCAGCTGCCAGGGGCAGATTCTAATGCAGGGATGCCACAGGGAACTGGAACCGCTGACCACGGGCACAGCACCCCCCTGCGGGCCAGGCACCAAGCCAGTGCGGGGCAGGGAACCCCGTGCGGCTTGGGGGCCGGAGCGGTGCCATCGCCCACGACCACACCTTGCAGAAGCCCAAGCAAACGATCCCAGGCTGAGAGGGAGGGTGTGGCACCAGCTTGGGACCTAGAGCGAGATGGTCCAGGTGCAAATCTGCTACCAGACGGGATGCGGACAGCGAAGTGTGTTCAGTAGTCCTAGTACTGTGGGAAAACGTCAAGTTAAAAACTGCGTGATATGATCCCGATGAGGGTTACGTGGAGGTGGGGTGCAAATACCGAGATACTAACTGAGACTGTCTTCCGGGTCACACGCTGCTTTCTTCTTTTCTATATTTGCCATGTTCTCTATGGCAATGAGATGTGTTGCTTCATGAAGCAAAAAGCAACCGCAACAACTAACGTCTGGGGGCACCAGCCGAAGGGAAGGTCCTTTGCGTAAATGATGTTATTTAATTCTCACAGCACCGCATCCAGCAGGCAATACTCTGCATTCTGGAAATAAAGGGGCCCAGGCAGACTAGAACTCAGTCGTTCCCAACCCTGGCCGCACTTCAGAGTCCTGTGGGGACAGCTTTTAAACTAACGATGCCGGCGCACCACAGACCAAGTGGCTTCTGTGAAGCTCTCCCAGGTCACCTGGTGGAGGGCACGCAAGCCAATCAAAGATGGAGTCGGGGCTCAGACCCACATCTTCCTGCCTCCAGAGCTTTGAGCTGTCCTCTGAATTAGGATCTCCTGGGTCCTGGGGGTGTGCTGGGGCGGGGGGAGAGGCTGTGTAAGAAAGAAGCGGGGACAGATGGCATAGCTCATGGCCAGGGCGGGCGTCCCCCCGTCGTGGGGCTGAGCGTCCACACGTCCCGGCTGCGGGGCCCCATCTAGTCACCCTCTGTCCCCGCAACAGGTGGGAGGCACCCAGCAGTGCTTACGGGACTGTAACACGTAGAGTCCCACAGCACACACTCAGCACTATCGCTGACTTAAATTCAGGAAACTGACAGGACACGGGCTGTCTTTCTGTCCTTCACCTTAGGTCATACCCTCGGCGTGACCGTCAACAACTAACGAGGTCTGTCCATCAAAGGAGATCTTATTAGCTGGATGTTTAAGGGCTTGATTCACCAAGGCGTTCGGTTCTGTTTCTCTAAATGAATACACAGGCAAGAAGATGCTAGTTGGGTTAAAATCTAACCCAAGCAGCGCGGTCTGGTCTACGAAGCCTGGCGACAGCCCCCGACAGTGCCTGCCACCGTGGGAGGCGCCCCGTCCGCAGCCCGCCCCGCTCCACTGCGGCGACAGCTGGGGTCCCTGTCCCCGCTGCCCAGGGCTTTCATGAGGCTCAGGTTCCCTGCGTTCAACTAGTCCACGTGGCTGGGGCCTCAGTTTCCACATCTGGAAGATGGGGCGGCCCTACGGTCCTGCCTGTGCAGGAGCTCATGAGGACGAAACGAGGCAACCGATAAGCACGCGGAGAAGGAAATCCCTCCAATGCCGAGTCAGCACTGCTTCTTCCTTTCTCGGCCTCGGCCTCACAGAAGCAGGGGGCACACGCTCCCCGGCAGCTCTGCGCTCCCGTCACAAGGCAGTCATGAACAGACGCCTTGCCGGACAGACACTGTGAATGCCGCCTGCTGGACCACGTTCAACCTGTCCAATATTGTTACCCAAATCCAAGAATGACAAGAGTCCAGCAGCCGGTGGAAGATCTAGGAAGTACTTCTTCACGAAGACCAGATACAATCTAGAAACATCTCCTCCTGAAGCCAGCAGCATGTGATTAGAGAGTCTTTATGTCTCTGGACGGCATTTCCATCACTAGGGAGGGCATGCTTTATCAGGACACATGCCCGGTTTTGTGTGCAGAGACATGTTACAACAGAAACGCGTGTTCTGTCAGGAGCTCCGAGCTCCTCTGACACATGCCTTAGCCAGACTTATTCTCCGGCACGTAGAGAAAACAAAGTTCTCTCCCTGGTTCACAGCGACGTGAAACCGAGTGACGTACAAACTCTGGGGGGAGGGTCCAGGGGGAGACTCGTCACCTCGGCCCTCCAGTGCAGGGTCCACGAGCCTGAGCCCAACAGGGGCCCAGTCCTGAGCGGGGAGGCTTCAGCAAGTCGTGCGCGTGTGAACCGTGGGCGCTTCGCTTCACCTGGGCCTTGACGACCGTTACCGAACTGGTTTGCCAATCTCAAATGGAAAAGAAATGTCTTAAATAAATTTCCCCTAAGACAGGACTCAGACTAACTCTCAGAACATTGCCTCTTCAATTCTCTAGGCCTCGAAGGCACCCTGAAAGGTCAATTAGAGTTTTCGGTGGCTCCTTCTAGAAACGTCCTCTTGCAACATGCCCCAGGACGCCTGGCATCTGGAACCAGAGCAAGGCAGGGGGTTCCCGCCAGGCTGATCTAATCCCGCCGCACAGTCACACCGTTACTCTTCCACGCACTCAGCGACGCGCTCAACACACCCTAACGCAGCCGGGCAGCGCACCGATTCACCCGTGAGCCTGGGGCTGCCTTAATCCCCAAACGCCAGGAACTTCCTCCCTTCCCCCAGTCTTCCCACCGTCACAGGCAACTCTGAAAAAACCCGGAATTCCCAGAAAACGCACTGGTTCAAGAGTAAAGAAGGTGTGAAAAATCAGGGACAGTTTCCCGACACTGAGAGAGGGAGAGAGAACGGGCTCTCAGGGAGCTGGGGTCCACCAGAAACCACCACTGCTCTACACGACCCCCGCCCCCCGCCAGACACACACACGAGGTCACTTCGTCCCCACCGGAAACCCGCGCAGGTTTAAGAAAAGCGAAAAACAAAGTGGTTCACAGGTTATTCGAAAGCTGGGAGAGAGGAACTTGTAGATCCACGTTTCTGTGCTATCATACATGAATTTCAAGGTTCACCTCCCACCTTTCCGCAGGGCACACCCTGACCTGCCTGGGAGACGAAGCTCGGGCCCAGTGCACCGCAGGTGACCCCGGCCAGACTGCACAGGGGAGGCTGGCCGGGCCGCGGGGAGCTGGGCAGGCCAGGGCCGTGCGTCTAGGAAAGTCACGGGCCGGCAGCTGAGCGCGTCACACTCGAGACGTGAAAGTTCCGTGCAGAGGAAGGGCCCCAACAACATAACACCAGGACGGCTAAGCAGGTCTCGTGCAGGACAGACCGCAGGGGGAACGGCCTTCTTTACCTGGGCAGCAAATCGGTACGTTCGCCTTTGAGCAGGATATTTTAATGCAACTAATAAAGCCCCTCTGCGCAAGCAAATGCCACATCCTTTCATATGTACCAGCACTCGTTCCCGTCCCTGTGTTCTGCCCTCAGAGCCCTGAGCTACTCCCAGCGCCCACCCCGGTCACCACGGGCGCTATCTGTGCGGGGTGAGGTGCGCCCTGCAGGAATAACCCCTAGTAGGAAATGCATGTTTTATGACGGGTCTTGCTGGTGTGCTGGCAACCTACTTTCACCGGTGGCCCGAACTTCAGACACTCACCCGCAAGAGGAAAGCGTTTACACTGTGGAAGAAACGCCACGGCCTCCCTCGTGGCTCGCCACCTCACCTGTCTTCCATCCAGCACTTGCCCGCCACAAGGTTTTCTCTCATGTCACACACTCAGAGGACACGTCCAGTGGGTGGTAACAGAACGCCTCCCTTACAGAGAACGTGACGCCGTTTAGCCGAAGTCACTGTGAGGCGTCGGAAGCAAACAGCCAGTTGCACGAGGGCCTGTGAATTCCGGAATGCAGGCGCGAGTGATCAAAGGCCAGGAGAGAGCAGACCGGAGGATCAGGCTGATCCGAGGTGGGGAAAGCAGCCCAGAGCGCTGGACACGAGACCAGAGCTGGCCGGCGGCGCTGAGCGTGAAGGGGCTGTTCTCCTGCACGTCGGATGGACCGTGTGTCCACCATGTGTCACAGGCGGAGCCCCCAGCTCTGCTGTGATGGACGCTCCGGTGCCGTAACCTTAAGGACAGGCTGTCCCTCCAGAATGTCACCCCAGGGCCTCGCCATAAGTATCCAGGCTGCAGTTTAACTGAAACTCTCCCTTCTCCGGTTGCCGCTTAACGACAGTTAGAACCCACATCGTCAGGGAATGAGGAGACACAGCGCAGGCTTCTCCTACCGTTTTTAAGGAATTCTTAAAGGCTGAAAAACAGAAGTTGCAACTTATGCCCCAAATAATGCTCTCTACACGCCCCGCTGCACAGAAAGACCCACGGAGAGGGCGCCTGCCTCCTTTCTAGGAGTTCACACAGCCGCACCAGTCACCTGAGACTCAGGGTCACATTTTCCTACACCAACAACGGGACAAAGCCACCACTGGGTTCAAGCAGCTCACAAAAAGCAGTTTGACCCGAAACGTTCCTGAAGTGGACCCGAGCTCTCTGGAGCTGCCCACTGCCCAGCGAGGTCAGTGGGGACACAAGGACACCGACGTGGGTGGGAGAATAAATGGATCCTGTAGAGCTGTGATCCTTTAACGGACGTACAGCCGTGGGTCACTGTGGAAAAAAGAAAGGAACAAAACCATTTTTCACACAAATGAGTATCAGATGGGAGCACTTTTAACCCCTCCTCTCAGGGGCAAGGAAAGGTGATCTGCGGTGGCCAGTGTCCAAGGTCGGCGGGAGTGGCGGTGGGGTGGGAGCTGGGCTTGCTTCTAACAAGAGAACCCGGCAAAGGGGAGGGGTGTCACCCCACCATTATGTGACACTATTTCAGGCTCTGTCTCAGCAGCCTGAGGAAGTGAGTGGCCACGCTGGGAACACCCAAGCAGCAGTCAATGTGGCCTCCACGTCAGCCAGCAAGAGACAGGGGACCTAAGTGCCAAAACCATGAGGACATGGATTTGGCCAACAGCCCAGGGAAGCTTGGACACAGATCCCACCCCCCAGCTGAGCCTTCAGCTGAGAACCAAGTCCTGGTCCACAGCTTGATTGCAGCTTCGCGGTACTCCAAGCACCTCGCTAGCTAAGCCACGCTCCGACTCCCGACCAGATAAACCATGAGAAGACAGATGTTTTGGGCCCCGAAGCCTGCGGTGTGTGTGCAGTGACAGCTGACTAATCCGTGGTCCAGACAGCCATGAGGTAATAAGTGAGTCTGCATTCACTTTCTCTTTAAACCTTCAAGGACCCAAAAACCAGAGCCCAACATTTCTTTAACTTTCTCTGCTTCAATGATGGCGTTAATCTTTAATTCACCTGAAACTATTTTTTCTTGATTAAGGCGGAATGATTTGAAAGTAATCTCCTCTTTCGGGAAGAACGGCGCACATTAAATGGCTATTATTCCACTTTTTAAAAAGGCTGTTTCTAGCCTGTGCCCCTCTTTTAGGACCTGCAGGAGCTACAAAGATAAGCTGCCCCTGCTCTCAGGCTGCTCACAGCCGGGAAAGACCAAACGCGTCATCCATCCGCCCGACAAGCATGCCTCTGACTGACACCTACTCTATGCCTCTCCCTCCCCTGTGCTGCAGGGGAAGAACAAAGTTCCCTGCTCTCCTGGCAGGAGAGGACAACACAACGAGCCAAAGCGCACAAACAGGCGGCGGAGACCCGAGCCCTCCGGAGACGCATCACCGCCAACGCCACTGGGCACCCGGTCTCTTCACTCGGGAAGGGCGCCGTCACGGTGTGGCTGGTGGGCTGTGGGGTCCCCTGATTGAGACACGGCTCAGGACCTGCCCGGGCACTAGGAACCAGCCAGGGCTTCCCCAGACCCCTCACCACGGCCCTGCCGACCCGAGAAGCCAGCACCCTGACGCTCTTCACTCAGACGTGAACCCTCCCTGCAGCCTGGGTACCAGGTGACAGAGGAAGAGGAGGGGGAACGCAGAGTGAACAACTCTCGTTTAAGCACTTCTACTCGACAGGTGCTGAAGAGGGGGAGAGGAGAGGCTACTCAAGGCTCGCAACGGGACACACCCCACTTCCCACCACCCGGATCTAGCCTGACTCCTCCCGGAAGCGCGCCCGGGAGCCTCTGCTTCTGACATCGACGAGCTGCAACAGCCTCCTAAACAAGGTGCTCGCTCAGAGCGCCGTCCACCTCTCCCGGAGGAGGAGCTGGGGAGCCCCGCCCGCCCCCGAGAGGCGCCTCCATGTGGCAAAGGTCACGGCTACACGTCCACCGAGCCCCCGACGAAGGACTCAGAGGGCCGCTGATCTGATGGTGTGTGCGTTCTTAATACGGCTCCATACTCGGAAGTAAGAACACGAACGGCCCCAAACGACTGTAAGATCGCAGGGCGGGGGCGAGTCAGGTGCAGTTCTTTCACGCGCGCGCACGCACGCACACGCACGCACGCGCACACAGCTGAAAACACCTTGTGATAAATGAAAGTGACAAAAATGACTGTCTCCATACTCAGCGAACCTGTTTTCTTAATCAAAAAATAAGCAGAGCAACAGCTTTCTGGCATTTTTATAGTAAAATCCTTTTTCCCCAAACTACATCCTATGCCAAACCCAAATATAGGCATCAGGTGAAACTGGACCCGCTCTTATTTAAAGGGACAAGGGGATAAGGAGCCCCCCTGGCTGGCCTTGACTTTCCCCGCCCTCCATGTCTGCTCCTGTGCCCCGCCCCTGCCCAGGACTCCAGGGCTCCAAGGACCGGCCTGAAATACACCGACCTACAGCAGGTCGTTGTAGCACCTAAACCCAAGAACGAGATGCGGGAGAATTCTTCAGAAGAGTGACAGGCAGAGGAGTGAGAGGCGCAGGAGCAAGACGAGAAGCTGGGAAGCAGAATGGAAAGTGGAACTGGCCCTCGACCTTGAGAAACCGCAAAGTCTCCCAGAGTCAAAGGCAGACACGGAGCGGAGGCACCACGCCGAGGCTCTGTGGCCGCCCACGGGGCACAGTCCCTCCAAGGGCCGCAGACCAGGCGGCGCCCAGAGCGAGGGGACATCCTCTTCCCATGGAGCCCCGCACCGAAGGCCTTGCTATCGCAGGACGTTAAGAGGTCCGTACAAAGCAGAAGTGCAGGTAAGAATTCAAAACCCCATTAGAGTGAAAAGACAAACCTTTCCTGGTGAGTCGATGGGACGGAAGAGCTGGATGGGCGCGGCAGTGAGACATTAAAAAGACAAGTTAAGGCTTAGTTATCAGCTAACCTAAAAAGCCAGCAGCCAGCGAAAGCCCTAAATGAGTAACATTCCAGCAAAAAGGAGCAGGCTCTCCTGCCAGGGTGCCGACAGGCAGACCGTGCCTGGACTACGACGCAAGGACTGTCACCTCGTCACCGAGGATCCCTGGGTCCTGGAGTGGAGACGTCTCAGGAGGGACGAGGTGGGGCTGCAGGCTCCTGGGAGGCAAGGGAGAGACGTTAGACTCCATCTGTTTTGACCCCAGAACCTCCAAGCCTGCGGCCATCGCAGGGAGGAAAGATTCTGTTTAGCTCAGCATCAGGAAGGCAGACGAGGTCCCACCACGGGGACAGAGCGGCATGCCGGGAGCACCGCTGGGGAGAACATGGGAAACCAGGCCAGACGGCCTCCAAACCAGAGGTTCTACCCCGCCACTGCCACAAACGTGGGGTCAGATCTAAGGAAGGAGGACAGCAAAGCATCTTCCAGACAGGCTACGCCCACACATCCAGGACACAGAGGTGGAGCTGTGCGCGCTCTGCGGCCCTGCGAGGGGCCAGCCAGGGGAGCGAGTGCTCCCCTGAGGTCCGCAGGGGCAGAAAGCCTCAGCTGCGTCCTCCAGGCAGGCAACGCGGGGCTCCAATCTGTGTGATCGGCCACTCTCCTGTCCCTGCTGGCACTGGCACACGGTGTCAGAGCACACAGCACCAGTACACACGCCCAAGCAGCCACCTGCCCGTGACTTCAGATGGGCCACAGACTGCTCTGACGCGGGGCGTGCTCTGTCGCCACGTGCCGGGGCAGTGGCCTGCAGTCCCAGCAGGAACGAATGCGGTGACCGTCACTCCTCACAGGGGCATCCAGGAAGAACCTCCTGGATGAGTGGCATATAAAGTCCTCTGTTTTCCCAACTGCAGGTTTCCTACTCTACACAGGCTCGGGCACTCACCCACCCAGGAGCTGGAGTGGTTTAGCTAAGCTTCCTCCTGCATAAGACTTTGCACCTGATGTGAACCCAGATGCGGATTATTGCTGAGCCAAAAGCTCACGTGAAGATGCTCGTCGGCAGCTCAAGTTGTATCACTTCAACGCAGCAAAGCAGGCTCCCAGCAGCTGGAGCCAACCATTCCATCCCACCAACGCCTTCTGTATATTCATTCTGTGCCAATATTTCAGTCTTTGCCACTTCCTACTTTGAAAAGCCTACATAAAAGTTAACGCACATATTTACATGCTTTTCACCTACATTTGCCAATAGTTAACATTTTGCCACATCTGCTCTATCGTTATGTAAATATACACCTCTCTCATGAACCATTTGATGCTGAGCTATAATAGCTAACATGACACTTGACCTCTAAGTATTTTGGTAACTCCTAAGGATGACACTCACCCACATAACTGTAACGTCACTTGTTAGACACCAAATACTCATTCAGTAGCCTCTAAAACACAGCCCACGATCAAATGTCCAAAACCAACAACATACTGGCATTTGTCTGTCATGGGCCAAGTACCACAAGGGCAGTGAGAGAAACGCAGATGAGTCAAGGCCCAGGTTCACAGCCCAGGGGGAGACGGACACACAGATCCTTCCTGGGAGCTGGGCACAAAGGGAGAGCTGACTCACACGTGAGTCTCTGTCTGGGCAGAAGGGAAAGTGGTGGCTCCACCTGAAGACCTCAGGAAAGGTGTCTGCAATTTGGGGCTTTTCAGAGGATGAGGTTACCCAACTTACACGCAGAGAGCGGGAACGGAACACAAAAACGGAGAGGCTAGAATATGACAGCCAGAACAATGCCGCCCAACCCCAAAACGTCCAAACCCTACCTCTGGGAGCCTGTGAGCACGTTAGGTTACATGACAGGGAGGTTGCAGGGAGGAACGAAGGTGCTCATCAGCTGACCTTGGGTGAGACGTTGCCGGGGTGGGTCTGATGTAATCCCCCGGGGTCCCTGAAGGATGGGGGAGGGGGTGGGCAGCCTCCAGAAGCCGACAAAGGCAAGGAACTGGACTCTCTCGAGAGCCCCAAGAAAGGAACACACCCTCGCAACACCTGGACTTGAGCCCAGTGAGACCTATTCTGGACTTCTGACCTGCAGAACTGAAGAATAATATTAGGTTGGCCAAAAAATAAGATGTTACGGAACATCCCAAACGAACTTTTTGGCCAACCCAGTAAATTTGTGTTGTTTTAAAGCCTTTTTTTTTTTTTTAAACGTAGAGGCTTGAAACAAGGCTGGAAACTGTCAAAGTGCTAGGGGCTGGGGCCAAGTCATCGAGTCCAGCCGCCAAGAACCATGATAGGATCTGTATTTTAGGAAGAAAACTCCGGAATGAAAGGAACAGAATCCAGAAGGAAAACAACTGGCGATGCTTGTTGCCAATGATAAAATTTGAGCTTTCAAGCAAAAAAACCTAGAATTGTGGAAAACTGGTATCTGTCACCAAGATCTCAGTCGACAGCTTCCCCAAACTTATAGAGTTTTCTGAAGACTTTGGTGGTGATATTAACAAATGTGTTTCTAGAAAACATATACGATGAAATCTGTCAGCATTTAGATCTGGATAATTCAGTAAAACAGTAATCCACCGAAACAGAATCACATATGGGTAAAGGATGGATTCGAACTACAAAACAGACCCATTTCAGAGTACAAAAAGCTCACGGATATGGTTTCAGACTCCACGGGGTACCAGCTACCAGCTGTCGAGTTTTGGTGCGGCACCAAAAAATATCCACAATCATCTGAAAAGGCTACTAAAGTGCTCTTCCTCTTCCAAGTGCAGATCTGCGGCCACAGTTTCTTTATGTATTTCAACTAAAACAATACATCAAAACTGAATGATGTATATATAATCAGACATAAGAATCAAGTGGCCTTCTATCAAGCTAAACGTTAAAGAGATTGGTAAATATGGAAAACAACGCCACTCTTATTAAACTTTTTTTGTTTTGGAAACTAGTTGTTTTCCATAACAAATGTTACTTGTTAATGTAAAATCGTTTATTGTTACTTACTTTTTGCAGGACTAATACATAAATATTTTAAGTTGTTCTGAATTTTAATTTGTAACGTGATACATACAACCCACATAAGCGAAAGTTCTGTGGAGTTCTCAACTATCTTTTTTAAAATTTTATTTATTTATTTATTTACTTACTTATTTATTTTTACTTATTTATTTATTTTATTTTTGGCTGCGTTGGGTCTCCGCTGCTGCGCGCAGGCTTTCTCTAGTTGCGGCGAGCGGGGGCTACTCTTCGTTATGGTGCGCAGGCTTCTCTTGCTGCAGAGCAGGGGCTCTAGGCGCCCGGGCTTCAGTAGTTGTCGCACGTGGGCTCAGTAGTTGTGGCTCGCGGGCTCTAGAGCGCAGACTTCGTTGTCCCGCAGCACGTGGGATCTTCCCGGACCAGGGCTCGAACCCGTGTCCCCTGCACTGGCAGGCGGATTCTCAACCACTGCGCCACCAGGGAAGCCCCTCAATAATCTTTGAGAGTGAAAAGGGTCCTGAGATCAAACAGTGTGAGAACCGCTGCTTTAGGGATGCCCTACAGCGCAGACTCAGCCAGGCTGACACAGGCCCCGTCGGCAGCGCTGCCCTCCTGCTTCCTTAGGCAGGACGAGGCAGCCTCCCTCTGCCCCCGTTTCCCTGTCATGGTATCAACGCAGTTAATGCCAAACTTAAGTGCTAAAGAAAGGCCTGCCGTACATTAAACCAAGCTGAACCCACCAGGATTAATGGGATTGGAATGCATAGTAATAAAACTCATTGGTACTGCTTTTCTTTAATCCAAGAATGTTCCAACCGATTTATTCTACTTTGGAATTGAAATTTCACTTGTTAAAAACAGGGTAATGAGAATGCTACACCCACCTCATACCTAAAGAATTTGATTTCACTCCTTTCATAAATACAGCAAGCAGCATTCCAACACCACCCTTGCCGGGCTTCCAAGGGCACAGACACCACACAGGTGTGACCACGACACCACGTGGCTCTGTGTAACAGGGGACACCCACACACTGATGGGAAATACATACATAAAATAACCTGAAAACATCAGCAAATGTACTTCCACTGAATAATTTATAAATCCAAAGGAATCCGGCCTTCGCATTGAGTGCATTGATAGGAACTACTAAACAGGTATTCTGCCTTATTAAACACAATGCCCGACTTTGGGGCGGCTTAAACAGCTGCTTTGCCTTTGAATGAGTTTGTGTATTGTTCTTCATCCACAAATGTCTCTGAGTGCCAGATACAGTTCTAGAAACCAGAGATGCAGCGGTGAACTAACTAGACCAAAATCCTGCCTCGGCAGAATCTACATTCTGCGACTAGGAGCACGTCTTTGAAAAATAAGGATGCATGAACTATCAACAGGAGGTAGCACGCTTCTGAGCTCCTAAAGCAATTCCATGAAATTATCAGAAGTAAGATGAGCCCGCATTATACGAGCGAGTGCTCCATCCCATGAGGAGATCAGATATGAAGGTCACTGTAAGGAATGAGGCCACAAGAACAGAGTCCGACGCAGTTAGGGGAGTTCTGTTGAGTCTTCTGACTGCAACCAAGCACTGTGGCGAGGACAGAGCTCCCTGGCTGGCCTCGAGCCCCTGGAACAGCCAGGGACCTCCCAAGGGGATGCATGGGGGGTTGGCAGCCTGGAAGGAGGGCACCTGTAGTTTGAAAAAACAAATATTTTAACTGAATTTTTTCTTTGGCACGAATAGTTTTGAAATTTCAGCATGAGATTTTTGTTTGTTAAAAGGGAGCATGGGCTCAGAGGCTGACGAGTACCGTGAAGAAGTTAATATCCTTCCTGTCAAGGAAAGAGAGGAAGGATGAGCTCAAAACCTGAGTGGGGGATAGAGGCCCCCCGGCGGCACCCAAGGATCCAAAACTGTCCTCAAAGCCCCTCGCACTTTGTTCCCCTTCCCGTTATGACACTGCAGGACGGGCGCCATGGGGCTGCATCGAGAACGGACATCACGGCAGCTGCTCCTGCCAAGCGCCGAGAGCTGGTGACTCCGACCTGGCCTTCCAGACCACCAGAACCTGGGAGCGACCCCTCTGTTCTGAGCCTTCCAGTCCTGAAGCT
Source organism: Kogia breviceps (assembly GCF_026419965.1). Classification (NCBI taxonomy): domain Eukaryota; kingdom Metazoa; phylum Chordata; class Mammalia; order Artiodactyla; family Physeteridae; genus Kogia; species Kogia breviceps. Next base: position 7,938,455 of record NC_081325.1, read on the forward strand.
CTGCGTCGGGCACTTATCCAGAAAGGAGCCGACTGTCGTAGACCGAAACCATACACTCACGAGGGGCCAACCCGGCCGGTACCAGAAACCACAGTACTTTTACACATCGCGTCCCTGGCCTTCCCCGCGACCCACACCTCCTGTGGCCCAGGGCTCTACGACGGCAGGCCACGCTCCTGTTCGCAGGTGCTCAGTGAGAAAGGACTGGCTTCCACCTGAGGACAGGGGGCTCGTGATGACAGGGGGTCTTACAGTTATTACTAAATCCGATCCGTTCCCCAGCATGGATTCCAGTGTCCACTGAGAATGTGACTATTATCACCTCTTCCCACAATTTCCATTGTCCACCCTGATTCCACCTTTACTGGGGACCAACACCAGTTTCTGTCCACTCCCTAAGGCGGCAGTAACACTTAAACACAAAAGCTCTTTGAAAGACCTCACAATATATATATATAGCCACCTGTGGTTCTACAATGCTCATTAGGGGGTAAAAAAAGTTACAAACTCTAAAGGAAATGTGGTCAAAGAAGTAACAGCAAGATATTAATCCTACTCCCAACCCTTCAACAATTAACATTACTCCAGCCAGTTCCGCACCAAGGAAAAGACCACAATTTGATAACTCATCCCTCCTCTGAGACGCAACACACTCCACAACAAGGCCACCAAGCCCTTCCCGGCTGTGCGCTGCAGCAGGCCAGGGAAGGCCGCGCTGCCCACGGGCGTAAATCTCCTGGGGAGGCTCAAAGAGGGAGGGGCAGCCAGAGAGGCTGGGGGGCTGGGGGCACCGAGGCGGGGGCCGGAGGGCAGTGGTTCTCAACTGGGGGGGATTTTGCCCCCCAGGGACCACTTGGCCACGTCTGGAGACAGCTCTGTCATCGCAGCTGACGGACGACGGCGCTGGCCTGCAGCGGGCAGAGGCCAGAGATGCCGCTGGACCTCCTCCCGCGCCAGCACAGTCCCCACCAACAGGAGGGGCGGGGCGCCGAGGCGGTGGGGGGGGGGCCTGCCGCGCCATGCGGGAGTGTGAGCCAAGTGCTCCACAGATGCGGGTTTTTAATAAGCAAACTGGTTTTTAAAATATTGTAAAGTCATGCTTTTACTCTTAAAAAACCTACAAATAATGCCTGCGATTAAACATGTATTCACAAGAAAGCAAAACATTGTCCCCATGTCACTGGAAAACCCTCGATGTCCCCAAACCAGGACTGAGAATTACCAAGAGGCAGGCAGACAAAGGAAAAAAGCGCAAGATGAAAAGACGTGCCGAGGACCAAGACAAGCTTCACTTATCAATTAATCCAGGTTCTAAGAGTGAACCCGATCCTCAAGTTCTGCGCGAGCTCGTGCCTCTGCGTCACGTGGAGATGCTCAGAGGTGCGTGGGGATGGGACTGCTGGCGGGGGTGGGGGGGGGCCGAGAGAGGAAGGAACCGGGCACCCGCCACGCGGTCCCGTCAACGCTTCACAGGTGAGGCGCGGGGCTCAGAACGGCTTAAGTACCTCGAGCGGCTGTCAGGCTCCACTCCCGCTCCTGTGAGACTGTGTCAGTGTCTGAGTTGCGAGGTCGCCGGGACCCTGCGGTCCTGGAGGAGCACAAAGCGGGGGCGCGGCCCGCGTGCGAGGACGGTGGCTTCCGTCCCAGAAATGCTCTGCCTGCCAGCGAGCAGCCAACCTCTATTTTTTTATTTTTTAAAGAACCGTACAGCACGTACTCTTTGGGTTTTTTTTGGTCTTGCTTTTTTCCTTCAGCCTCATTATATCATCCGTTATTCTGTGTACCAACAGTTCATGCCTTGTTTATTCAATGATTTTTTTTCTTAATTTATTAATTTATCTATGGCTGCGTTGGGTCTTCGCTTCTGCGCGAGGGCCTTCTCTAGTTGCGGCGAGCGGGGTCCACTCTTCATCGCGCTGCGTGGGCCTCTCACTGTCCCGGCCTCTCGCTGCTGAGCACAGGCTCCGGGCGCGCAGGCTCAGTAGTTGTGGCTCACGGGCCCAGCCGCTCCGCAGCACGTGGGATCCTCCCAGACCAGGGCTCGAACCCGTGTCCCCTGCATCGGCAGGCATATCCTCAACCACTGCGCCACCAGGGAAGCCCCCAAACCTCTATTTTTAACACCTGGCAATTTGAGAGACGAACTCTTACCTTCTAAGAGTTGGACAGGACCACCTGGCCACCTAACTCAGAAATCGCCACAGACCGTTAAAGGAAAAAATGAGCAGGGCAGGAGAGCGGTGGGGAGAGAGAGGAAGGGGGGCCACGGAGGGCACACTGACCTTCCACTCAGTCATCTCCCTCCGACACGCCACCCAACTCCACCTCCGGTGCAGCAGTAACGGGCAGGCATCTGCAGTCCGGTGTCTCCGCAAGGACGGCAGCAGCGATCGTGACGGCTGATGCTTACTCTAGGTGCCTACTCGGTCCCACTCAAAGCGAGCTCTGACGCTTACACAGCTGCCACAACCCACTTCTCTTACAGAAAGGCAGCTTCCTAAAGCAGGTAGAAAGCAGAGCCCCGGCTCAAACCTCAGCGCTCCTAAAACCACTCTGAGGCTCCTGAATTATTTTCCATGCTACTGAAACTCTGCATGAGGCTTCTAGTGGGTCCCCTAGGACAACGGGCCATAATGTGATTACAGTAAGACTTTAATTAGACACAAGGATGACTGACCCTCCCACTTCGCAAACACAGTCAGAGACCGTGGGATGAGGAGAAATGGTTTTCTGAAGACCAGCTGGGTTTCAACCCCTGAGTACCTGAAGGGGCCTCTGCAGGTTACTCTGAACCCCAACTTCCCCACCTCTGCAACGAGGAGGCGACCGGCAAACTCACAGAACTGCTTAAAAAGAATTGGAAACTGAGATGATGCCTATCAATATAGCAAGCACCTCTTAAAATCAATTCATTGCTGAAGGCCTTCTCTGAGCGAGTGACGTAACTTCAGAAATACTTTCTCTTCATTTCATACTGTTTTCCAACTGCACTGGCTCCGGGCGGGCATTTTGTTTGTTTGGGGGGTTTTATTGGCCGCACCGTGCGGCATGCGGAATCGTAGCTCCCCGACCAGGGACTGAACCGGTGCCCCCTGCGTTGGGAGCATGGAGTCTTAACCACTGGACCGCCAGGAAGTCCCCTGGATGGCATTTTGGAATCTCTCTGCCAAAGAGCTAATGAGCGACACCAAGAGATAAAATGCAGCCAGGGGGAGCTGCTATTTAAAGAAATCCTCATTGAACTGAAGAACTGTTTGACCTGTGACTGTCAGCCCTTAATTACATGGTGCGTCAGCATTTTAAAAGAACTGTCTCACGAACGAACGAGCGGTTGGGGTCCACGATGGCGCCTGCCCTGAATGTGGACATGTGAGGCTTCTGTCTGCCAGTGACTTAATCCAAAGAGTTTAATAAAGGGCAGTCTTTGCCAGTGAGGTAGTAACGTATTATTGCTGGGAAGGTGAAAGAGCTACTCAGGAAATATGTGAATACAACACACAAACTGCTCAGAAAACTGCTGTTTTCTCCGAAACAGCAGCAGAGAGAGGAAGCCTAGGGGAATTTCAGGATGGAGTCATCAGGGGGGCAGTGGTCGAGTGGAGGCGTGGCCGGGCTAAGGCAGGAAGGCGGGCACCGGTCGGACAGGACGGGCAGGGAGGAGCACAGCGGTCCCAGGGGAGCGGGACCCAGCCTGCCAGGAGACCGGCCCAGGTCATGGCGCATGGCGCTGCCGCCCGCGGTCCAGGCTGAGCTTCTACAAGATCTCTTCCGGCTCCACGATGGTTTCCCTGGAAACACACGTTCTGGACTCACACCGATACTTTCTCCTGAGACTCAGAAAATATAACCCACGGCCCTTTGTGCTCAGGATCCCCTCAGGCCACCTGCCAGGGCCCAGGCAGATCTGTCGATCACCAGGCAAATAAGCCTGTGTGCGGGGAGAGGATGGTGTCCCTCCGCCACACCCAGTGGGCGCCCCCCAGGAGGCAGACAGCAGCCCCCCTCTATTTCCCTGCTCCCGGTTCCTGGGCAGCCTCATCAAGTTACCCCCTCCTGCCCCTCTTAACCAACACTTTCTATTTTTTAAAGCCATAGCATCAATGCAGAGACAGACCCTATCGTCTGGGGCCAAGGACCCCTCACCTGTTCTCACTCTCAGAGGGCAGCAAGTGGGCTCATTACTAACCCACCGCTTTGCCAAGCCAAAGTCTAAGCCACTTTCCCTTTCTGGGACCCGAGCGATGGTGTCTACTGTGTCATCAAAGTCTATGAGGAGGAATGTGATGATTACACAACAAGGTGAATGGACTTAACGCCACTGAAGTGTATACTTCAAAATGTACAATAAAAAATAAGTAAAAGGGCTTCCCTGGTGGCGCAGGGGTTAAGAACCCGCCTGCCAACGCAGGGGATACGGGTTCGAGCCCTGGTCCGGGAAGATCCCACATGCCGCGGGGCAACCAACCCCACGAGCCACAACTACTGAAGCCCACGCACCTACAGCCCGTGCTCCGTAACCAGAGAAGCCACCGCAATGAGAAGCCCGCGCACCACAACAAAGAACAAAAGCAGCCAAAATAAATAGATAAAATAAATTTTTGTATGTATTTTAAAACGTAACATTCAAAAACTAAAAAGATTCCTCAAAAATCTTAAGTTATTGCTACAGGACCCAACCACTCCTAGATATATAACCAAGGTAAATGTAAAAAACTTGTATACAGGGCTTCCCTGGTGGCGCAGTGGTTGAGAATCCGCCTGCCGATGCAGGGGACACGGGTTCGTGCCCCGGTCCGGGAAGATCCCACATGCCTGGAGTGGCTGGGCCCGTGAGCCGTGGCCGCTGCGCCTGCGCGTCCGGAGCCCGTGCTCCGCAACGGGAGAGGCCACAGCAGTGAGAGGCCCGCGTACCACAAAAAAAAAAAAAAAAAAAACTTGTATACAAAAACTTGCATACAGGTGTTCACTGCAGCATGATTCATAATAGCCCCAAAGTGGTTAAACAACCCAAATGCCCATCAGCTGATGAACGGATAAACAAATGTAGTCTATCCATACAAGGGAACAGTATTCAGCCACAGAAAGGAATGAAGTACTCCTTCACGCTACAGCGTGGATGAGCCTTGAAAACATTATGCTAATGTCACAAAAGGCCACGTATTGTGTTAGTTCAGGTGTATGAAACGTCCAGAATAGAGACAGAAAGTAGATGAGTGGCTGCCTGGGTGGATGGGTGATGAAAATGTTCTAAAATTGTGGGAATGGGTTGCCTAACTGTGGATCTAATAAAAAGTACTGAATTTATACTTCAAATGGATGAACTTTATGGTATTAAATTATATTCAGTAAAGCTGGTTTTTTTTTTTAAAAGCCAAGAGGCACCCAACCCACGAGGAGCTGCCCAGTAACAGCTTTTCTGTTAAAGGTGCCCAGGCAGACTCTACAACTTCTATCCAAGTTCAGCTGTGAAAGCAGCGCTTCGTCCCCCATATTTTAAGTCTGCTTCAAGTCAAAACTCTGCCATTCCCCACCCCAACCAATCAATAATTATAGCTCTGGCTGCAGCTGATAAGACAAAGTCCACTCTATCTGCACAAGCCATTTAACATACGTTAACAGTCTCTCTGCTTTGAGAGTTTCACGAACGTGAAATCAGCTCCTGTTTAATAAGCCTTAACTATACGCACTGCCTCCGCTTTTGTCCCGGTACACTGAACAGAGGCTCCAGTTTCAATACACAGTTTAAATTTTCACGGTGACAGGGCACAGAATAATAAAACCGAGGAAGACTGCAGCATGTGTTGGTTTAAGTGATACACTTAGTTTAAGCTTCTAGCTCACACAGGGCCCGGGGGAGGGGTATCCCTCTCGCTCTGTGTGTGCCTATGGTCCAGGACCTCAGAGAAAAGTGAATCAGAAGAAAAGATCATCAGGCAGCAAAAAAAATTAACAAAGTCTCTTAGCACCAGCACAGTATTTTCTAAAACCGTCACGGTGCACTAACAGGACGAATAAATCACTGGTGAGGCAGGGGAAAGACAGGCCCAGCTTGGGAAGCTGCAAGGAAACTGCACAGGAGGCGAATTCGGGGTGGGGGGCGGTTTCCCGTACCGAACGTTTAGAATGCTCCCAAGGCTCGGCCGCAGACTTCTGTCTGCCAAGGCACACCTGACAGGTGGGTTCACGCCACCCTCCTGGGCGTTCACAGGCTCCCGCACATCTCCCTGCGGGCAGCTGTCTGCCTGCCCCTCTCCTCCCACGACGTGGCCGTGACAGCGCAGTGGCTCTGGAGAAGCCTGAGAAGACAAATGAGTCTTCGATGCGGCCGGGAGAGCAGCCCGGGTCTGGGAACGAGAAGCCTGCCTGTGCAGCCCTGCAATTACCGGAAGGGATTTGGCAAGCACTTGTGAGCCTGGGCCTCTGAATTTCTGTACTTCGACAGACTCACTTTGTCCTCCTGGGGCTACACCCCTGGCTGTGTCGCTGCAATTCTACACATGAGGGCAGGCAGTGGACGGTGCAAGGAGCGGATGGTGCCTCCCAAGGGCTCCCGCTCAGGGGGCCCTGCTGCCCGGGAGGGGCACCGCACACCTGCCATCGATCAGCCAGGATCAAGTCAAAAATGGCTCTGTTCTCGTTTTCTCCAGCAAACGTACACAAAATTTCTTCTCGAGGAGCTTCTTGAGGACATTTTCGTCTGTGTGAAGTGGTCCCAATGGGCTGCACGTGAAGTAGGAAACAGAAGGCCGGCGCTGGGAAGGAATTACGAGATGATCTACAAGGTTCCAAACCAGGCCCCCAGCATACCACCCTCGAGTCTCTGCTGGATCTGCGCGCCTCATACTGCTGTCATAGTGTTCCTTAAAGGAAGCCACCTTTTCATAATTAAAATGTTTTCAGAAAACTTGTATTCTTCTCATAAACGGAGCACCACCAAATGATCTGAAATCAGATACGAAACTCAGCTCCGTCATCCCACGGGAGCGCCGACTGCTTCCCGCGGGGACCCCGAAGGGTAGGGCCTGACAGGTAGTGAGCGCCGGGCGCATCAGCATCTAACAGACGTTAGAATTTAACGCTCTGTTACGATAAAAAACGTTCGCGATCTCCCTGAAATCATCTCGCACGCAGAGCACACCCTGCATGCTCTGGCCCGCGAGCTGGCGCACTGTGGCACTTGGGCCCATTTTTGTGTTGACCCTGAGTTCAGAGTGCTTTGTTAAGTTGGTTGAAAACAAAAAAAGTGAAAAAGAGGAAGAGGAAGATCATTATTCGACAGAGACCACGTGCAGCCCCAAAAGCCGAAAATATCTGCCACCCAGCCCTCTTCAGCTCGTTCTCATTACACCTCTACTTTGCCAACCAGGCGACCCAAGACCAATTCCGCTGAATGACTCAGATCCACTGCACACAGGTCTTCAGGCTTTTGATAAAGGAATTCCCCCCAAGAGGCCATCAGTTAAACACTTTCAAAACGGGCCTCCGTCCAACCACTTCGACGTCATTGTAGGGAGTGAGTCTCGTCTACAGCAAACCAGATGGGGGCGGGGGCAGGGCTGGGACACAATTCCTCCACCTGTTCTCGCCCGCCTCCTCGGGCCCCACCACTCCACCCCTCCCACCAGGCACTGAGGCTCACCTGTGTGCATCCTGATCACTCCGGCACCAGCAGGTGAGGGCGGAGACCCCCGGGACGGAAGACCCCTCCGCACCGCCAGCCGCAGCCCCCTGGTCACCCGAGACAGGCCGCTAACACGCCGGACCACCCCCGCCCTGTCCCCGCCTCTGTAAGCAGGCACTAAACTCACTTCACAGGACCCGGTTTGAGAGTGCCCTGTTACCCGCAGGGGGGGCCCTGATGGCTGCGGCCTTGCAGGCAGTGAGCTCTGGATGTCTGCAGCTGCTGATGTCCCGTCAAGAACACGGGCAGCCAGGCCACCCCACGTACAAGGCCTCTATTATAGAGCCGCACAGCTGGACGGGCCTTGAAGCCTCTGGGGGGCCCCTCCTCCCCCTGAAGGGCGCAGCTCCCGGACCAGCCTAGACCCCCCTCACTCTCAAAACGGCCCAGAGAGTCTAGTGATTCGTTGTAACAACACACTGCATTATAAGAAGACATTTTTTTAAATCTTCAAGTTAATGAAATCTGAGCAGCTGGTATGTCACAGACATGTCCCAGTCACATGACACAAATTAGGTTAATAGAAAGAAGAGGTCAGGATGGGGGTCAGAGGTTTCCTGACATAACGAGGAAGCTCTCTCACAGCCTCATTCTTGCACTGCCTGGCCGGAGCGAAAACTCCTGGTAGCTCCTGCCTGAGCGTGAACCTCTGGGCAGGTGTGGTCACAATGCCTTCACGGCACAGAACGAAGTGGCCACCGTGCCCAGCGGTGCCTCTTCCGAACGTCCTCTGCCCTGACCTCAGCGTGAAGAGACCACAGGGATCCGGGCACCCTGGGGAGGAGGGGGGCTGGAAACTCAGCTCAAGTTTGTTACTCATTTGTTGAACCGAGCACATGTGAGACGGAAGCGCTTCTCCTACACCCCATTTTATACCTGCTCCCGAACCGTAAGGGATCGGAAGCCCCACTAGCCCCGAGCTGGGCGAGCTCGGACATGCATCATCCCCGGTTTTCTGACGGAAAGACAGCTCTGTTCCGGTCTCACCACCTGAACACCGAGGAGTGAGTCTTGCCTCCCCTACGCCTCCCCACCCGACTCCTGCCTGCTTCCGGCTCTGAAGACCAAAGAGCAGAGAGGCAAGAGCGAGGTTAACATCTCAGATAAAACCAGATGAAAAATACGGCGGGCAAGTGACTCACCTTCATTCCCTGGGCTCCCTTTCCCTCTGCAGAGCTGCCTCCCAGTCTGGGGCAGGGCCAAGCGGATTAACACGTGCAGTGCCCTGAACAGCAGCCGGCACACAGGAAGCACTAACCATCACTAGTTTCTTAATCCGTAAGAGGTCTTATTAACCACCACCGCGTAAAGTGCTTTGAAGATTAAGCAGGCACTTTAGATGACAACTGTGTTTTTAATTCTATGAAGGTATCCTGTAACTGACTGAGCACCACGCAAGCATACAGTTTAAAAAGTACTGGGTTGGCCGAAAAGGTCGTCATCTTATGGGAAAACCCGAACGAACTTTTTGGCCAACCCAATAAAAGGAAGCTTACTGTTTTGACTTATTTCCATCCGTAGCAGTTCAGATGGTTGAAAGTTTGAGGGCTACTGCCTCAAAATACTTAAATTGACTTAAAAATATTAAGTATATGAAATGTACGAAGAAACAGACATACACATTACAACTAATATTGAGTTTCTAACCACTGATTTTTATTTCTGAATCTGTAAACATCCCGGTTTCTGCAGCGCTGACGGCCGCCGTCGTCTGCGGTGCGTGGGTCGGCGGTTGGCGGCGACCACGGCCGTCCTGGTGTCCGCTGTCATTTAGGAGCTGGGGCGGGGCGGGGGGGCTGCTCTGGGAGCCTCCTTCGCCAGCGAGCAGGTCAGACGGTGCGGGTTGCGGGCTGACACCACTCCACCCAGGGGCCTCTTCACCTGTTTGGCTCTCGGGCCAAATCCGGCCACGTTGGGAAATGAAATGCTCTGCTTTACCTGCCCAGCCGGGGGGGGGGCGGCTGCTTCCACTGTGAAACCCCTGGCGGAAAGCGATGCCCAGGCGAGAGGCCACTTTCCTCCTGCCAGGAGGTCTGGACGCGCACAAAGCCCCAGTTATTTGTTTTGCCAGACCGTATATATGTTGAATGGAAATGTTTGTTTTCTGTGTCCCACTCTACGTCTCAAGGGACAAATGATTAAAGAAGAAATTCAAGGGCATTTCTTTTCCGCTCATCGCCTCCAACCTGGTTATATTAAGAGCCCCACTTCCTGCCTTTTAACTTACGTTTCTGTCGGCCTATCATCCACTCTTCTTTGTTGACCTTTACATGTACAATGCTGCTTCAAAACCCTTCTTCAAAGGAAAGGTCAGAGTGAAATGTCACCGGGAACGATGCCAGATGGCCAGCAGCCAGGGGCACCCGCTCCCAGAGCTGAGCCTACCTGTGGGGTGTGTGACCCCGGGACCAAAGGCAGGAGGGACGGCCCGTGGCTGGACCCCTGACCTACGGCCGGCCACACCCACACCAGAGAAGACCAGTTCACCAGCCCAGACCCCCAGGACACCCCATCCAAGAGCTGCTTACAGAGCGCCCACTGCACGCACACGCTCTGTCGGAACTGCAGGTGACAGAGAAAGCTCCGTGCTCCCTGCCCTGGAGGTTGGTCATTTAACAGGAGAAAGGACATTTAAAAAAAGCACAGAGTGAATATGTAAGAGGATTTCCAAAAGGTGGAGGGTTGGGAAGCTGAAAGAAACCTCTAAGGTTACTGCACAGGACAGAAGATGGCTGTAACAGATGGGGAAGGAAGGACCGACAGGATGCAATAAATGAGAACAGTAGAGGCAAGAGATGGGAACGCGTCAAAGGCAACTCTGAGCTCTCAAGCCTGGGAGGCTGGGAGACTGAGGACTCGTAAAGAGGCAACGTCAAGAACACACATTCGGGCGCAAAATCCAAGTCCGGGTTTGGAAGCACTGAGATCGAGGTGAGGGTGAGACCAAGGGAGGCGCTGTGACCCGCCATTCTGACTCCACCACTCACTCTCTCGGCTCTGGTTTACAAAATACAAGTGATTCCAGGCTCACGTTAGCAGCACGGAAGACCAGTGCCGGTTCACGCTAGAGAACTGGAGACAAGCAACACGTACACACAACTGGCAAAGGCCAACTGAGTATGTTAACAATTCAAACCTGCAAAATCTGATCCAGAAAAACTGGACTCGGAAGGAATAGATGGCACAGAAGAAACAGTGGCTGAAGCTAAATTCACCACAATCTGCTATGGATACATGGCTGATAAATGCTGAAGATTTAAATGGAATATAATTTACCCTGATGAGAATAATTTCAGAAAAAAGCAAAATTTGAATGGTTTGTCTGTGCTCTAAAAACTTAATGACTTAAACTGAAATTCACTCAGGGAAACTTTTTCATCCAAAATTCATCTGTGATGATTCTTTCTGATAAAGTATTTATATTCACGAACAGAGTCAAAATATCCTCGGAACAAAACAGTGTGTCAAAATGCCCTGTGTTCAGCAGCACAGACACCCGGCACACAGCGGGGTACGCGAGCAGCTGAAGCAAAGACTCCAGATGGGGCATGTGCGGGGGTCAGTGCTGACAGGGGAGTCGGGGGGGAAGCTGGCTGCTAAGAGCCCTGTGGGGAGCAGGCCCACGCTTTGAGCCCAAGGAGGGAGCATTGCTCTACGGAAGGGGAAAGAGCAACCTTAAAAAGAGTCCAAAGCAGGACTTCCCTGGTGGTCCAGCAGTTAAGACTCCACGCTTCCAATGCAGGAGGCACGGGCTCGATCCCTGGTCAGGGAACTAAGATCCCACAAGCCATGTGGTGCAAACAAAAAGTCCAAAGCAGCTGGACTTTCCTGAAGTGGAGAAAGGGGTGTGACTCCATGTTTCTCCCTGAGGCCCACACCCTCACCTCTCAACGTGAGCCAGGAGCCAAAACAAGGCCAGATGAAATACAGGACGCCCACTTGAATCAGAATTTCGCAAGAACAACGAATAATGGCTTAGTGTATAATTATGTTCCAAATATTGCCAACAAATATTTTTTCAGTATAAAAAAAGTTGTACTAAAAAAGTATCCACTGCTCACCTACAATTCAAATTTAACTGCATGTCCAAATTTAACTAGTCATCCGTCCAGCATTTTTAGTTGCTCAACCTGGGAACCCTCGCCTGGTGTCCACGGCCCAGGCCCGAGCGCCTCACCTCCACCCACACCCTCCGTGCCCCTGCCCACCAGCCCTGAGTTCCACAGACGGCCTCTCTGCAAAGGCCTTTCGGCAGACCAAGCAGCAAGTAAAGATCCCCCCATCCGTATCTAATGAGCCTCCCCCTGTCCCGCCCACATACTGTGTGCATGGAGGAAGCTGCCACCACAGACTCAGAAAAGGAGAGAGTCTGCCGGGGGGGGGGGGGGGGGATGGCCGGGCGTGTGAAATATTTCAGAGACAACAGGGGGTGTGGCTGATGACAGATCACTAGAGGGTCTAATGAGAAAAGCCTGTCTAAAAGTGAGCGGTTTCAGTAGCAGCTTAGTTTCCAGAGGGGTGAAAACAGGTGCTAGCTAGGGGCCTGGCATCCCCCCTATAGCCAGCTGAATCGTAAAGAACTGGCTTCTCAGCCAGCGGCTGGCATCTTCGCGGTGCCTGCAAGGACCAGCCAGCACCTGGGTAACTCAGCAACTGCCTGTGGGCAGCCAATCAATGCTGCTGCGTGAATCGATGAATCCACACTTTCTCAAAGGACTCGTTCTGAAATTTGAAATCCTACATAATTAAGGAAAATCAAAGTCTAGGGTAAATCTTTCATTCCCTGGCACTCACCACGGTAGCTAACGTTCTTTGCTCTTTCACTGGTCTGATGGCTGAGGATCATTGGTAGGACGAGTCACAAGCGTCTGTGCTGGGCCCAAACCAAACAAACGAACCAAAAACACCTGCTATTCCACCCAGTGAGGCACATGTTAAGATTCACAGGCGCAAAGCCGAGAAGCAAGGCCACCACTTCCCAAACTAAAGTGAATCTAGTTCCCAACCTGTTATTTTCTACGCCCCTTTGTGTAACTGTTGCGGCTGGTATTTAGTTACGGGAGTGCTTAATCATACAAACATCCAAGAACACCACAATTTTCTCATTTATACATAAAAGTATTATTCAACCCCATGCCAATTTCCCTTGCTCTGTGCTGGAAGAAATCCCAAGGACGCCTTATCAAAACAAAAAACTTCAAAAAAAAAGAGGACGACATATATTTTTACAAAGAGAGTACTGCATACTGCTTCTAACTTAGGATAAATCCCCAGCATACTTTTGAGTTTTTATAAAGGAACTTTTATTTGCTTTGCTACTATGAACTTTCCATTCTGCTTAAAAGGCCCCTAATTGAGCATTTACAAACAAATCGAGCCTGGACAGAGTGAACGCTGTGTTGAGCTTTGGGATCCACTTTCACCTGGCATCAAGCAAACGTGCTCCACGTCTCTGCTGCTAAACATTTAGGTATTTTATGAAACCTAAGCTAAAAGCGGGTTTAATGCTCAAATTAAACCAAAGGTTTTTCATACCAAGGCCTGAAAAGTTTAGATTCAAATGGAGTCCGTGTTCTTAGTACTTGTTCTTTCAAACCTGGCCCAAGGGAATGTATCTCTGCCCTCATGCGGGGGACACGTGCCAGCTCGGGTTATCTGCCGCTGCCTTGCAACTTCTAAGAAAGGACCGATCCACCCACAGCTCCCCATTCAGTGCTGGAGATACACTTTTTATTATAAATTTTCAGCAAACGTCACTCACGCTCAGGGCTGCCTAGCGCTGCTGCGAACAAGAGCGCACGCGCGCAGGACTGGCAGAGTCAGGGAAGACCACGCTTTCTGCGGGTGGAAAGAACCACACGAGTGTCTCGGCTGAGACCCAGCAATGTTCTAACGGCAGGGAGACAGTTTCTCCACCGACACAGCCCGAGCACTGGGGGTTGGTCACTGCACCGTATCTTTGGTTTCCTCGGGCCCCCAATTCTCCCTGAAGGCCGACACCAACAATACCGATCTCCAACCAGACCTACGGCACTCCGTGGGGCTAGGGGACGCCAGACCTGGAAGGGAGGTGTTCCGGGCCCCCTGCTGCTCCCGTGCCGACGGCCTTACCTGTTCCGCTGAGGACCCCTGTCGGATGAGGGCACTGTGGTCTTGCCAGACGACAAGCGTGCCGTGTCTACTGACGTTCAAAGTCAACGGAAGAATGAGAAGTACAGACAGGGGAAGGAACACCCACGGCCCAAGCGCTGAGTGCAGCCCCAGGCTGAGGGCTTGGCCGGCCTCTCCCCGTCGGTCCCCAGGCAGCCCAGCAGGGGTGCCCATCCGCAGGGTGCGGCCCCGGGGCTGGAACCCAGGTCCGTCTGGCACCACAACTCCTGCCCCCCACGCTTCCCACCCAGGCGGCTCCAGGTGAGAGGAGCCCTCGTCATGGCTGCTCATCTCCACTGCTGATTTTCTTTATCGATTACCTACATTTCAATGCCAATATGAAACTGTACAAACTATCACCAGAGAAACACAAGGCCAATTCTAGAGTTCAACTACAATTCCACACATAATGTGGTCTGCTGTCACTGGGGTCTGGCGTGGCTAAGGTGCGGCGACCCTGACAGATGGGGCTGAAGGCGCCCTCGCCGGGCGCCTCTCCTCGCTGCCACCTTCTCTGTGGCTGACTTGGCTCCTGCCGGCGTCCTGTTGGTCCTGACGCCGTCCTCCCACCCAAGCGGGTCAGGCTCAGCAGGAGCAGGGCACCGCGCTCAACCGGCCCCCGTGAGCCAAGCGCGCCCCGCCGGCTGGGAGAGGCTGAGGAGGACACGGACTGGCCAGGCAAGTGAGGACGGGGCTCTGACCGCAGGGCAGTGCACGGGAGGGAGCGCGCCCTGCAGAGGGCAGAGGAACCCTCCAGAGTTCGGTCCCAAGTTCGGGCTCCTAATTCAGACGAGAAGGCCGTGCCCGTCCCGGGCTGTGTCTCACTCCACAAGGACCGCGGAGCGTCAACGAGACAGCTCAGACGGGCGTCTCAGGCACCAAGCTCGCCCTGCACCTCTGAAATGCCACGCAGTCCAGACTCAGGGAGCCAAGAGCAGAAGAAATTGTTATCTCGGTCAAACCTGGTCTACTCTGGCCGAGAGGCCTGTCTTTGGAGAAGCTCACAAAGCAAACTTCGTACGCAGGCGTATCGCGCGACGGCACTTCCAAAGCTCCGCGACAGCCCAGCTGCACGTGCCAGCCGGCGGGGACAACGCCGTCCTCCGGGCGCCGCTTCCCTCTCCCGCCTCTGCTCCTTCTGGTCCTGTCAGCGACCAGCTGCGGAGAGCGCTATGTGCCTTTTCTTACGCCGAGGCAGTTGAAAGTCCTGACGAGGGCCAAGCTGACCGCCAGGGCTGGTGGGGAAATCCGCGCTCGCCACGCCGTGGTCTGCGGGAGCTTCAAACTCGGGTCGCATCTCTTTCTGCCGGCGCTGCCAGACTGCGGGGGGGGGGCGGGGGGTGGTCCTAAACCTTCCACTTGGCCCTTGTACGAGCTGAGCTCTCCTCCATCCCCAAACAAAAGCCAAGCCTTCACTGGGATTTGCAGACTAGAAACTTCCCCTCTCCTGTAATACAACCCTTATCGGATTTCTGTTCAGAGAGCAGATATTTAAGACATCTGCATCGTGGCTGTACAATCGAAGTCTTTTTTGCAGCTCTGACCGTTTGCCATCCTTTGTCTGCCATTGACCCTTACGTGAACTCGGTGGCACAGCCGAGTGTGCGCCGCCCGATACGAGGGCAGGTTATGTTTATACACACGCATCTGCCTACCTAGCTGGGGAAGCTCTGTCACCTCCGGCCCTGCCCACTAAGGCAAATCCGAAGGGCCTTGAGCAGAACGCCCTTCCTCAAGGGGCTCCGTGAAGCCGAGGCCGGGAAAGGCACCGGGCGCCTCAGGGCCTGTCTCCAGGCCAGCCCACCCCAGACTCAGCAAAGGAGGCCTGGGTGCAGAGAGACACCCAAGTCCGGGACATCCGCTCTGGTCTGCTGTTTCTCCCTGGAAGACAGGCACCCTGAGGACCCACCAATGCTAGAAAAGCAGTGAGCCTTCGGCGTCGCCCGCGTCGGCTCCCTGTCTCAGCCTGTCGAAAGCAGCGAACCTTAAGGAGCCGCGTTTGCCCTTTTCTCTGCCCGCGGGGCCTGGGCACAGGCAGGGAGCCTCCGTTCTCTCTCACATCCTTGAGACCACCTTTGTCTTTATTCCACTGCCAAGAAGTATGTCTCTTGGAGGAGGCGGGGAAGAAGCAGAAACAAGGACCCTGCGAGGGATTTTCCAAAAGAAATGTTTCCAGCGAAAGACAGCTCTTTCTAGAATCACAGGCCCAGAGCTTCAGCTGGGCTCTGCTGCTGACGTGCTCCATCCATATCCAAGCTGGGCGGGTTACCACGGGCAAGCTTGCTTTCTTTTTCCTTTGATGGCGCCTGTATATGTTTTGGCGTGTATGGCCGCCTAATCCTTTTGAAAGATAACCTCTCTCAAGCTTCCTTTCTGGTGAGACAGTTTGGAACTGAAACTTCTCATGGCCTATCCCGACATTCCAAACCCGCAGGAGACGCCCCCGCCCCCGCCCCCCCCCAGCACCCGGCTGCCCCTGCTAGGAAGCCCTGCCCGGGACGACGGCGAGCGGCCGGCAGTGTTGCGTCAGGCCGTGAAATCCCTGGTCCAAGGCAGCTGCTCGCCCTTTCCAGAGATGCGCTGAGGACACACACTGCTCTGACCAGCCTGCGCTCTTCTGGAGAGCTCCCAGGAGGCGCTCCGAGGCTGACGGGCCACGTGGAGGCCCGCGACCAGGTGCTTTTTTTAGAACAAAAAACAGCCACTCTGCTCCTTCTGGTTGCAACAGGTCACGCCACTCGACATTTCTGGGCTCATACAGGCCAAGTGACGCTTTTCAGTCAAAATCTCTGTCGGCATCCTAACACCGGAGCTTCTGTTTTCTACTACCTCGAATCTTTACTGTTCCTACTCAACATCCACTCTTACAGTCTGGACACCAAGCTGCTGCACGGAGCTCTTTAGAGGCTCCATAATCACAGAACGTCACCCACTTCCTGCTTAGGGCTGGAAACCCCAAAGCGAGTATCCTAGTGCCATCTCTTCGGAATCCAGAAGCAGAGAGCGTGGCCCTGAGGGCTCGGACCCGGCCAGGGTCACTCGGTCCGGGGCTCGGCTGGCAGCAAGGAGGTCTCTGGACTTCCAGGCCAGTCTAACGGGGGGGAGGCCTGCCTGGGACACTTGCTGGGGAGGGGGTGCTGAATCCGCAGGGGGACCTCAGGGCTGGGCAGCGGGGGGCGAAGGACTCCAGCTCCAGCCCCCGTCCATCCAGCCCGGCTCCCCTGACGCCAGCACGCCTGACTCCCGGCTCATCCAAGAGCTGGGAGAGACCATATCCCTCTCCTGAAAGTCACCCCTTGTCACCTCGAGACGACCCACAAGCAGGCGGGGAGCCCGTCCCCTGGGCTGGACGGCACTACCTTCTCCTTTACAGACATTCATTCCCCACACCTTCTCACACACGCACACGTCTCAACTTCCCCACCGGCCGCTTTGCTGAGCTATCAAGACTAATCGCCTTCAGCTGACAGCGTTCCCCTCTGCCAAGGTGACGAGCGCGGAAAAGCTGAGGGTTTCCTCACGGCCCGACCACAAGGTCTCACCCATGTAACGCACCGTTCATCCTGCCACTTGGTGAGACAGATAACGTGCAAGTCTCTGGAGACTGAAAAGTGTACGAAAGGCGATTATAAGACACTCTGCATGAGACGCCATGAATCAGATCTGATTTTCCCCAAGAAACAACGCCGTGGTGGGATTTCATAAAGCAATACATGCAGGATGAAAAATGCAGATGCTACCAAAGGCCACAGAGTCAAGGACAGGGCCAGGCCCCACCCAGACCCCTCAGACCCCACCGTCACCACCGCCGTGCAGAGCCCTCCGAGAACGTCCGGTCTTGGCTCACGGTTTGTACAGAAGTGATCACAAGTCCCAGATTTTAAAGAAAAGCATAAATGATGTCTCCATATACTACTTCACAGAGAGCCTTCCCATGAGCACATGAATGAATGAGCCAGATAACACAGCAAAAATAAAAACCAAGTACGACCAAGTGTAGTCATACTCCGTTCCCATCATGTCTTCCCTCATTATTTCCCCCGTGACAAGGAACACTGAGATCAAGCAGTTCTGGCGAACTTCCAGGCGTCTCCACAGCATGTGCAGTGAAACGGGAGGGAACAGAGCCCTCAGAGCTTTTGAGACACTGATCTGCTTTGCGGTCATCCTTGCACTTCCCAACGCAAAAATGCGCAGTAGGCAGACATGCATCCCCTGACTATTCAAAGGTCAGGGGCTGAGGCCACACCTCTGGGGCTTCTGGGCTGCGGGAGGAGGATGGACCCTCACCTGAGCACCCGACCGTTTCCAAAACTTCCTCAGAGGCAATCGGAAGGAAACTGCAAGGGGCTTAACACCTGCAAGTCCGCCCAAACCCACACCCTCCCTTGCCAAGCGGCATCCTGGTCTTCGGTCTTGGAAGCAGGGAACCCCGGCAGCCCCAGGCCCCGTCCCTCCACACGGCTCCCCTTTAATTAAAGGTCCTGACACCCCATCTTCCACTAAGAACTTCCTGACCAAGAGAGAACAAGTAGCAACCTCTCCTTAGCCCCTTTCACCACCCCGCAGTCTCTGAAGCCTCCGCATGCTAATTCACACCTACTCCATTTCAGCACAGTCACCACCTCTGAGGTGGGCTCTTTACTGGGCAGAAACCTCCAGAGGCTGAAGCTTAACCCTTTACACACCAACCCTAACTAGAGCTCATGGTTACTGAACACCAGGCAACGTTCTAAACTCATTTTACAGATCTAATCATCTGCACAGCCTACAGCGTAGGGACTGAAGCTCTCCCCTTCTTCCAAATGGGGAAACTGAGGCTGGGAGCTGCAGGGGCTCCCACACACGGGCTCCTGAGATGGGGGCGGCCGAGTTCTGGTGCCTCCTTCTACGTACGCTATTCCTATCGCCTCCACCCTGCCAGGAGCTCTGCCCCTGCAGCCTGAGTCTCCACTCCCTCTCTGCAGTTGGTGGCAAACAGATAACCAGGCTGGTCAGAGAGGAATGCGCCGCACGCCCCTCCCACCCCAAGGGCCCGGGGACAGCAAGTGCCTGGGTTCCTGAAAAGACATCTTTTGAGCTTCTACTCAACACCAGCCACTGGCGGGTCCAGGAGCCTGGCCTCAAGGGGCTTGCGGTCCAAGAGCGGCTGAGGTCTCCTTGACGAGGTGCAGTTGCCAGTGGTTTGACAGATGCCGGCTACTCCAAGAGAACCCGGGAGCTGGTTAGAAACTCTGCCCCAGACCTTGGGAAACAGACCTGCAGGTCCACGAAATCCCCAGAGGGGATCCGTACGCACGCACCTGTGAGCCTGTGAGATGGGTTAGACACCCGAGGTCTGACTTTAGGACGTGAAAGGCACTAGGACATCATGCAAATGTAACTCCCATACTTATGCAAAACGTAGTCCTCTTCTCCATCCTGCCCCTGCTGCCACATCTGTCCAATGAGGATGGAGGGGCAGCAGTCGTAACGAAGAGGCAGTAGGCACGGTGCCGTGGAAGCGTCTCCTGTTTTGTGCGCTACCTTCCCAGCCATGGTTAGTCTTGGCCCTCGGTTTAAAGTCTTATATTTATTAGTGCACACTTTGCATCTGTGGGTCCAGGCACTAAGGCGAGGTCTAGACGAGCAGGGCTGTGGCCCTCAGGCCACACGCACAGTAAAGTCGGCCCGGAAGTCCTGCTGGCTGGGGGCAGTGTAGCGTGGGGGGAGGGGCTGGGAGAACTGAGTCCGCCCTCATGAGCTGGGGACAGGGCTGCTGGCTCCCACGCAGCGTCAGACTGGAGGGAGGGCTCCTCTGCCTCTATCCCTGCTGCCAGGGCCACACACCTTGCTGGAAAGAGACACCCTGTGAGGGCTCGGGTCAGAGCCAGCAGCCCCCAAAGAGGCTGCAAATCTCCCACTAACCGGGGGGCTCTCCAGGGCGGTTCAGCAAGAGCTGCCTTGCGGATGCTCAAGGCAGGACAGTTAACAGGCAGCCAGGGGCTGCAGGGAAGCCTGAGGAATTCAAGGTGGCAGAGCCCTTGCAGTGAATCATCAGACCACAGACCTGAGAGCCTTTCAGTAACTAGGCCTGAATCCTAGCACAAGTTACAGCTGATATTCTCCAAATTCTGATTGCATCAAATTCTGAGGCTAGCAAGACATTCTTCCCAGTTCAATGTGGATTACTCAAAGAATGAGTGAATATTGTTGCCTAATGTCTTCCAAGATTGCCCTCTAGGGAGAAAGAAAGGTCTTCCAACAAAAGATTTCCTTTAAAACCCAAACTTGCTGCTAAAAATTTGAGGTTATAGACTTATGGGGGACATGTTATACAATTACAATTGCAGATAATCCCCTATTTCACATAATATTAACAAATATAACAGCATAAAATCAAGTTCATGAGGATTCTTCTCAAATACTAACAACAGTGGTAATATTTGTCATTTATAAATGAATTTTTAAAAGACTACAAATTAAGCACTCTGAATTCTTACAGTAAACTTACTGAGAAGCACAGTAAATAAAAGAAGTTACAAGAAACAAGGACAGATATTTGTACGTTGTCTCAGTAAACTAGGTGATTTATCTTGTTCTAGTTCTGTTGTCACTGTGCTTTTGTTCCATAGAATCAATTCCCTTGATTTACAATTGTTCTAGGAATTATATACACAGACTTATTTTCTAAGCAAAAAAAAAAAAAAAAAAAAAATTCAAACGCTTCTCAAAAAAGAGAACAAAATGCATTCAACCTTTTCAAGAAAAACTATTTAATGGTACGATTGCTATTGCTAATATTATAATCTCAACGCTCTGTTCAATTTTAAACCATCAGACCCCAGAGTCTAAAAATTAATATTTCTGTAAGAGTGACTTTTCTCCCTCTTCTTCCTACAAATCCTCAATTCTGAAAGAGAAGGCTTACCTTTCTGGTGGACTCTTCCTCAAATCACACTGAAAAAAGTAAACACACACAAAAAGGTCAAAGTGCTGAAATTAACAAAAGTTTGGGTCATCCCTGAAAAAAAACCACACAGCCTGACCAGGCCACCTTCAAAACACCAGCACGTGAGGTCAGTTTAGGACAGAGCTACCCGGGTTTGCACCAGCAGCAAAGCACACTGGGAATTCACACAGGTCTTGCCTTGTGTCCCTATTTGCCTTCTGGGGAATCATCATAGATAATAATGTCCACTTCGGTCAGAAACCCTTAAATCACCACAAAAAGAAACAACCTCTACCCTCTGACTGTCTTTGTCTAAATCGGTGTGGACAGAGAATTCCTCCCAGGCCCTAGGCCAGTGAGTATAAAACTCAGGACACCACGGAGGAGGGGAGGGTGGGCAAGGAGGCCAGCACGCCCACGCCCAGCAGTGTTTGTAAACTGCAAGTCGCCACCAGGATTTTTCGCGATGTAATAGAAAAGAGTAAAAATTATCAGAGTGCAGCCCAGGTACGAGAATGAGTACTGTTTGGTGGGAAGTTTCATTTTAATCTGCATATAAATATGTACTTCCCTGTGTGTGCACCTGAGCACGGTATCAGTTTATTTCCTCTTGTAGACTGCAGCCACCCTCAGGAGAACCGGGGTGTGGGCCCCAGCAGCCCTACCCCAGCCTGAAGGAAGCCTCCCCAAGGGGCTTCCAGAACCCTGTGCAGATCGGGCTCTGAAACCTAAGTGCCTGCGTCCTTCTGAAGGAGGAACGAAACGATCTCACCAGGGGGAAGCACAGGCAGCTGTGACACACAATCACTGAGACCAGGGCCATCCTGAGATGCTGTGTTACTAAAGAACCTTCTGAGTCAGAAATGGGGCGATGGACGGATGGCCTACTAGTATATCTTGGTAGTACTGAGACTCGAAGATGAGAAACTTTCCCTGGGCAAAACAGGCAAAATTCTCAACAACAGGACAGGTCAAGCCGGTGAAATGGTACATCAGCCACAGAGTACCTGAGCAGTTGTCTCCTTACCCCATCTGTGAAGGAGCCTAGTAGCCAGCCCAGGAAAAACTTATCCCAATACCCTAATTTCAACAAGACCCGATTACTCCAAAAGTAGAAACGTCACAGTCACTCATTCACAGGGTGTTGTGTATCAAAGTACAAAATGTGGTACACGTTTGTAGCCAAAACCCTCCAAAATAAACCCCAAATCGAGACGCCAGGACAGAATTACAAGAGAAATTCAAAATAATTTATTGTTCTTTCCACTTGCCAAAATGTTACTACTTGGCTCAAAGACACCCACCCTTTAAACTATACTGCTGTTTCACTAATTATAAAAATAATTCATACAATGAATATTTGCTGAGCACTAACTAGTTCAAGTGCTCCACACCTAGCAGTGAACAAAACAGAGACTGATTTTAAGTGTTTTCTTTCTATCTCATTAAGAGAACACTGATTACGGAAAATTGCATCCAGATTATTTTCACTTTTAACAGTAAAGTTTTTCCCTTAAGATCAAATGTTCCTTGAAAACATCACTTTTATTGGCTACATGATATTCCATCGTGGATGGTGTCATAATTTACCAAAGGACATTTCTAAATGCTGACCACAGGATAAAAACACAAACGCGCGAGAGAGACACAGTTAAACACAGCACGTTAGATCCAGATTTAGGACCTTAAGGGGGAAAAAGGGGGAAGATACAACCTTACCGATCACGGACCCCGGGCCGATCACGGACCCCGGGCAGTGGACATGTACACGGTCCCGGCTTCCCCGAGCGCCACACGTTAAGGCCTAACTTGTGAATCTCCCTTTTTTATAAGCCCCACTCCCTCTTTGATCCAAGAGAACATTGTCTACACAGAACAATACGTTTTCATTTCAATTTCCCTTCTTTTCAGGAAAGGAAATGTTTGCGCTTCAAAGGGTCTCTTTGAAGAGCAGCCTCCGGTGCCGGCCCGGCCAGGTTTGGAGTTCCGGGGCCCCAGCGGGGTGTGCAGTCTGGGCGGCTGCCCACCGCAGTCCCTCCCTCTCCAGGCCACCTCCTTCAAGGAGAGGGTCTGGTGCGGGAGAAGAGGAAACAAACATGGAAAAATACTGGGGGCTTTTGATCATGGCCTTCAGAGGCCCTGCTCACACACAGTGTAGGTTTCACAGCTCAGGGAAACTGAGGTACCAGCCGTCGGGAGCCGGGTTCTAAGAACAAAACCCTTCCAGAAACCAGCCCCACCCAGCGAGGGCCCCTTCCAGGGCCGGGGCAAGAGCGGAGTCTTGGGGGTACTGCTGGTGATGACAAAGGGGACGGCTTTGACAAACGAAACACAGAAAGCAGCAAGATCCACACCTCACCCAACAGTCTGGAACCTTCCCCCAGGAACTTCTGGGCTAGCAAAGAACACAATTCACCATTTAGAATTTCTCCTCTTATCACTCTCCTGGCCCGCTCGTAGCGGCCGGGAGACTCAACAACCCTATGAAATAACCGCAAGCTACAGGCCAAGAGACCAGGACCATTCCTCTCCATCAGGGCCCCTACCCATCCCTCCCCTCTGCTTAGTCTGGGAAGCCAGGGCTACACAGCAGGCAAGAGAGGGCCTGCAACGTTTCTTTTCAAGGCTTGAACAAGTTCTGGGTATTTAATAATCAGCTCCACCCTTCCCCACCCCGAGGGGGTTATGTTTGCCTGCTCAGGTGGGCAACGGTCCAGGTGGTAGGCAGGGGCATGAAAGGCATCCGCTCCAGGCAGGGCGCCTGCTGCCCCCGCAGCCCGAGGCCTTGCTCCGGGCCCCCGCCCTGTGTGTTCGGGGTGCGTTCGGGGTGCAGGTCTGCGGGAGCACGTCACCCTGAGCTGAAGTCTCCCGACCAGGCACCTTCCTGCAAGCCCTCTACCCTGGTCGGGCGCTCAGCCTCTCTGCCGGAATTATGGATGCTGTTTATTGGCTCTTTCATTTACTTTTCCATAGTTTCCAAATTTTTCACAATACACATTCTAACTTTTAGGAACTTTTTTTTTTCTTAAAGAGGCTTATAAGGTAGAAAATTAGACCACAGTTCCATTGAAAGAGCCTCTCCTGAAAACAAACAAACAAAACCAAGAAAACGAAAAACAAAAAACCAACTACCTACATGCATATGTAAAGGACATTATTTGGACAACTGGAAGTTGAATATGGACTGTGGACTTGATGATGTCACAAATGTTAAATTTCCTGATTTTGATGTCGTACTGTAGTCATGTAAGAGGACGTCCTTATTCTTAGGAAACACACTGAAGCATGCCGGGGTAAATAAAAGGACGTGATGTCTTTGACTTACTCTCAAATGGTTCAGGAAAAAATGCATCCGTGTGTGTAGACAGATTAACTGATTGACAGATAAACAGAAAGAAAGAATGAAATGTAAACAACCGGTGAATCTGAGAAAATTGAGGCGCTCCTTGTAACCCCTGTAACTTCTCTTTAAGTCTGAAATGCTATCCACAAAACGTTGAAAGAGCAAAGGAAGAAAGGACAGAGGCAGGAAGGGGCGGGCACGAGTTTCCCCACTCCACCTGCCAGCACCCACGGCCTCCCCATGGGGCCAGGGCCACTGCCCCGGGGGCCCTGTCAGCGCACGGTCTCTCCAGCGTAGACAGTGCCTGCTGCTACCCTGGCTCGGACAGCCGCCAGCCCCGGCTTCCTGAGGGCGTCAAGGAAGCACCTTCCAAGGAAGGAGACCCCTCCCCACCTCCTGACACTACAGAAGGCAGCAAAGTGAAGATCCTGGGAGAACGGCTACTGCCACTGGCCTTGAGAAGGAGGAAGAAGGGAGCCACTTTTCCCTACAAACAAGATGACCCCCTGCAAAGGGCCCTCCCGCAGCGTTGGAGAAGGGGAGCAGAGACGACCGGTGGAGATCGGTGAGGCCGGGCTCCTGTGGCCCGGGCAGGAAGCCCCTCGTCCAGCCAGCTCTGGCGATGCCAATGGCAGACTACTGACCCAGGAGGAACGCAGCGCAGCCTCCGTCACACTTCAGCACAGCTGTGTCAAGGACCCCAGAGCTCCAGCTGTGCCCGCAGTCCAGGGCTCAGAGAGGAAAGATCTGCGCTCAGAAGAACTGGGGCAGCTAGAGGAAAACAGCCGGCTGCCGCCCCTCCAGGACTTACTCGGAACCAAGAGACGTGTGGCAGCCTGGCATTCCCAGGTCCGAGTGCTAATCTCAGGGCCCGGCGTGGCCCCGCGCACACGCGTGCCAGACCACGGGGCCCAGGGCGAGCGGCCGGAGCCCCAGGCCCAGGCTCACGCCCACAGGCCTAAGCACGCTCGGTGTCAGGGCCCTGGAGCCAGGCCCCAGGTGCAGATCCTAGCTCTGCCGCCTACGACCCACCCCGGTGCCCATCAGCAACTTGTGTCACTTCTCAGGGCCTCCATCTCCCCATCAGCCAAACAGCCGGACCAACCTCAGGGGCGGCTATGAGGATTACATGACAACAAAGAAAGTGCCGAGCCTGCGGTGAACACTAACAGGGCTTGTAGTCTGGATCTCACTCAGCCCCAGGGCCTCTCCCTTCCTTCCTATTTGGTGTAAGAGACTCTGGTTAATGGTACTTGGTAGGCAAATAAGAAGATACAGAGGAAGAGCCTTTTCAAGCCGACCTTAAAAGGTCACCCCCAGCATCTTCATGGGCAGGAAGACAACGGTGACAACAGTGAGATGAAACGCCGGCAAGACGTTTGCTCCCTTCCCCTCGCCGCTGCCCCGTGATGGGGCCCCCATCCCAGGCCAACGCCCTGGGGCATCTACCTCAGCCCTCAGAGGAAGGGATGAACAAAGGTGGGAAACAGACTTGGCCCCACTTTTTAAACCCAAAGCGCTCAAGGTAATTTGGACCAAGTGTCTGGGGTCAGGATGGACGAGGGCAGACACTCCCCAAACACACAGACACACGCACGTGCACACAGACACGCGAAGGCCACCCCTGAGGATGGGACCTTGAGCTCTGCTTCCCAGAGGCGTGAGGAGGGGACAAACCCAAGGCTGTGGATGTGAGACCTGCGGGGACTGGCCTCCCCGACACCCCAGTGCCACGCCACCCACTGCAAGGCAGACACAACTCCAAGGAGAAGAGACGGCCTTTTGACACCTTGGCAAAATGGGAGGGCAAATAAAGTTGTTACACATTTTCTTCTTCTCCACGCCAAAATCAAAGAACTGAGCTTTGTTTCCAGTAAAACAGCTAACATTTATACGAAGCGCTTGGTATGGCCAGCTGCATTAAGTGCGTAACTTGGATTATTGCCTCATTTAAATCCTCTCAATCCTGTAAGGTAGGCACTAGAAGCCAATTATTATGCAGGCAATATGGAAAAGGATTCAAACGTGGCTCTGAGAAATATCTTAGAAAAGGCACTGGTCCTGTAAGCGGAGCCCACTCCGGGGCCGGCCGGGCGAGGCCCACGGCACCTCCTTCGGCCCCCGCAGTGCGTGGCCCGTCGGGGAGAGCAGGGGGCCGCCCGGAGTCGGCAAGGCGAGCGGGTCTCCGCAATGTGGGGCTCCCTGTGCACCCGGCACGTGCGGAGAATCAGGACCCACTCCTACGCACGTGGCAAAGCACTTGGTTGTTCCCACAGGCAAGAACCTTATCTGCATTGGTCTTCTGAAGAAAGCACTACAGCAGGAAGACAGAATGTTTCGGAAACAACTGTCTCCAGAGGGGAAAGGTGACTCAGGGAGAAGGGAGACGACGTGGAAACACAATGTCCTACCGTACGAAGGACATTCTTTCTCCCTCCTCAGTATAAGTCCGCCTCTTGGTAGCCTTTGAAGGCTGAACGGAGCTTGATTTCTGGTTGCCTTTATCAGAAGAGAAGGCTGGCAATGGAAAGAACTTATTTTGTGAAAGAATCTAAATGGACTGACCTTTATTCTTTCAAAGAATATTCTGCACTTCATGCTTATTGGCTTCATCACGATGAGGCTGAGAGGGCGGGCTTCCCCACGCTACAGGCAGGGCAAGAGCACGTCTGCAGGGTTCCGACAGCCCAAAGGACTTGCTGGAGGCTGCACAGAGACGGCAGCAAACCTGCACCAAAGACGCCTCGGGTGGCGCCGTTCCCGGCACTGGACCACCTGCCCCGGCTCCTAGAAGCAGCGTCTGCATTTCAGGGCGATCACCTCAGGCTGCACGGAAGCTGGCCTCTAACTCCACACACCTCTACCCTCAGTTGACGTGGTCTGTCCACCAAATCTACCACCTGGCGGTCCCCTGCTGATGACCATAACCAGAGGAAAAGCCAAATGAAAGACGCGGGTGCGGCGTGACGAGGGAACCTCGTGCCAGAATCCATCCCAACGTGCAGCCTGTGTCCCCTGGGTGAACGAATCCTGACCGACGGGTGAGGCAGACAGCTTCAGCCGCTGCTCTGCTGAGGCCCAAGGTCTGAAGGAATGTCTTCGGAGCCAAATGAAGACAGCAGTCCACCAAATCCTTTTACCAATGTGCTTCCTGTCCTTCTAGCAGATCCACAGGGGGCAAATGCACTAACCCCCCCATGATGAACTGTGACTTGCTCTGAACAAGTGAAGGGATAGTTGCTGTCAAAGTTGCTTTGCAGTTAGGGGTGGGGACATGATTACGGAGAAGGAAGAGAAGCCGCTGAAGTTACCACAAGGCCCATCATCTGCCACCAAAGATACTGCTCTGACTGGAACAGACCTAAACCTTGGGGTAGATACAACCTTGGCCTGGGGTCCAATGCCAGTGGCCTCAGGCCCAAGAAACGCGTGGCAGGCAGACGTCCCGAAGGCCAGGAGTGAAAAAGCAGCTGCGCCCCACGGCTGCAGCCCCCAGGCGGGCCACGGCACAAACCCGCGGCCAAGACGCCCACTGGAGGGCGCAGGGGAGAACAGGGAGGCCGCGGGCTTGCTGGGCGGAGGGGAAGGAGGCCCAACGCCGCGGCGGCACGTGGGCGCAACACGGCAGCTCCGGCTCAGCCCCAGCCCGTGAGGATGGAAGCGTCTGAAAAAAGCCGGTTGTGACTTTTACCGAGTCCTTCCCAACGCGCTCTCCTCAGCCTTCCCCACCTCATTCGCACAGTGGCTCCGCTCTACGTGGAACCTCATCGGCCTTTCGCGGCTCTCATGGAATCTTCCTTTAAAATCCACAGGCGGAGCGAGGACACCAGCCTGCAGGAGGAGCAGAGCTCAACCAGCTCACATTCCTACCGTGTCCGCCCGTCCAAGCCGCACCGTCTCTCCCTCTCACAGAAGCGACATACGGGCACACTCTCCTGTGCAGAAATAAGCTGGGCTTGGGGTTTTTTCCAGACTTAAGTTACCAGTCTCTGCTCCGGCCTCCCCCGTTCTGCGCCCGCCCGTCCCCCATCTTTCCTCCACCCAGGATCTGAGGTGATCCTTCCACTCCCTGACAGCCACCCACCACTCCCCGCTTCTCTGAGAGAAATGGCCTGCCGTCAACTGGAGCAGACAGTGGTGAGGGCCCCAGGCCGGAGAAGGGTACCAGCGCCCGCCCGTCCGCAGGTCCCACCTGGAGCCAGGACCCGGCCCCCACTTGAAGGATGGCCATCTCAGAAGATGCCTGTGGCCCAGACACCTCCAGGGTCAGAGGAAAATGTTTCTCCCCATAACAAGGACACACTCATTCCCGTTTAAAATTCCTCTCTGGGATTAACAAACCGATACCTTCAGATACATAGTTAATAACGTAAGGGATTAATTTAATAAGACATAATGCTGGGCCCTCCAACGTAACTACATTTTTTTACTGGCCTGAGTAGAAAAGAAACAACAGACTACAACAGTCGGTAAACACGTGTTTAAACCCATCAAAGAATGGAAGCCTCAACCCAATACGATCAATGTGTGTCCTAAAATGCAAGCCACCTGTCTCGTCTTTCAAGCCTTTCTTCCTTTACAGCAAATTATGTGATAAGAGCACACACGTGGTTCAATCCAGATTTAAACAATTGAGTACATTTCTGATCTCTATTAATTCTCGTCCCGTTTCTTTAGTCAAAACCCCTTTGGCACTCTTTAAATTTCACCTGTAATAATTAAACATGATCTTAATATGCTAAACCTCTAAAAACTATTTTAATCCATTGTTGATTTTGTCCCCTAAGTTTCTATTCTGACTATGACTTAAACAAGACCTTTTTGTTTTAATCACAGAAGGGTGTGTGCATATAAAAATCATAATTTCCACTGAGATCAACTAAAAATATCGGGGGATATTTTTGTATGTAACACGGTTTCCTATTATCGGAACCAAACCTAAGTGGCAAGAAACGTTAAGATAAATCCCAAGTAAATTATAATTCAAATGAAACACAATTAGGAAATTCAGCCAGAGGCCAAAACACAGTCCTGGTCACATTTTTAAGAGCTCATTTAGGGAAATACACCTGGGATTGAAACCCTCACTCACTCCTCTGTTTACAAATCTGGAGTAAAAACTACTCCAGATTACTTCTACACGTGAGAGCCTGAGGGCGGGTACTGGGCAGTGTTACGTTTCTTCCAGAAGGCACTTGTCTGGCCGTCCTAATCATACAAGTCAAGCACCACTCCTCTCGGGTTCTCACAGCCACTGAAAAGGGGAAGGAGCTAAAACACGCGGCGGTAGTACTACAGCGCCCTGCTGCTGTGTACACACAGGTCTTAGAATGACTGCGGGACCCGCCTGGCCCGGGAAGTTTCCTACTACGTAGAAAGGAACACACTGAGAATAGGTTGTCTCGGTAAAGCCGGAAGAACTGCCTCGTCCTGCTCGAAACCATCTGGAAGCGTTGAGCACCGGCCTCTACGGGCCAGTCCGGGTCACAAGGAAGCCCCCTGCAGGGGGAACTTCCCCGAAATAACTCCGGGGACCCGGAAGAGAGGTGGAGGCGGACCAGGGAGTGTGCAGGGTTCCAGAGAGGAAGAGACGTGGGCGCGGCGGCCAGCTTGCGGGTGCGCGACGCCGTCCTCGGCCGGCCACCTGCCCCGGGACCACCCCCGCCGCCCGGCGGGCTCCCCACCCGCGGCCGCTGACACGTCGTGGACCTCGCGGCGGGGCGGCGTGCTCCGCTCCGCGCCATGTAAGGGAAGGTCTACCGGACGCCTGCCGGGCCCCGTACCCACTCCCCGGCCCCATGCCCCCGCGACCACCCGCGCGTCCCGGCGCCGGGTGCCCCGAAGGGAGCGCGGGGCCGGCACCCCGGAGGCGCCAGGTCGCCCACGCTTCCTCACGGGGTGTTGCATCATGCACCACGCCGCGCCTTCAGCGAACCAAAATGGACTCCGTGGCGGAGCCAGACGCATGGGCACCGGCCGCGAACACCCCCGTCCGCCCTGCCCGCGCCCACCCGGAGGATGCCAGCGCGCCCCGCGCGGGCTCCGCGCCCCTCCCCGCGCCGCCGGGCTCAGCCCCCCAAGGTGACCCGGACCCAGGCAGCTGCGCCGGCGGAGGCCGGGGACTCACCGGGCCGGTGGCTAGCGGGATGCAGGCAAGACCGCGGCTGGACTGACGGACGATGGACCGAGGCTCGGCGGGACTGACGAACGCTCGGGCGGAGGCGCGGCGCGCGGGGAGCCGGAGCGGGAGACGCGAGTAACGGACGCCGGGTGGCCGCGCGCCCCGCCGGCAGCTGACCTGCCGCTCACACCTGCCCGCGAGGAGTGAATGGAGCGTTGAGGGCGGGAGGGGATCCGGAGCCGGTTTCATCAGCCGCGCCCCGCGCCCCGCCCCGCCCCCAGCGCCCCGCCGGCCGACCCGCTAGCCCGCGTCACCGCCGTGCACCAATGGCAGCGCGGCGCGGCGGCGGCTCCGGGAGCGGGCGGCGGGGCGGGGCGGGGCGCGGCGTCTTCGCGCGCCCCGTGCCCCGTGGCCCAACCTGGGATTCCCCCGCGGGTGGGCGGCGCCTGCCGACGCGCTGGTGGTCGCCTCGCCCGCGTGCGGCCATCCCTCCGGCAGTGGGAGCCCGCCCGCAGCCTCGGGTCCCCTTAGCCCCCCGCGAGGGCCCGGCTGGCGCGGCCGCCGGACTGTCCACCCGACCGCGGGCCCCGCGCTCGCGGCCAGTTTGCGTCCCCCAAAATGAGAAGATTGGGGAGGCATTTCAAGGTTAGTTTTTTAAAACTTATCATAAATCTTCATTGGAATCTTTTATTGCTGTTCCCTTACTTTCAATAAATGCTGTATCCTCGCCCCTTGTCCGGAAGGGCCGGAAGCCTGAATCTGCCTGTGTCCCTGGCGGTAGGACGAGCACCTGGCCGGCGGGCCTGTCACCGCGGCTACTTCCGGAGCTACTCTCCCGGAGATGGCAGAAACTAGCACGGGGTCCCACCGCGCTCACCTCACAGGCTCCCTCTTGGCGCCCCAAACCAAGCAGAAGCCACAGTCTATAGAGATCCAATAACCTGTGACATGAGAGAGGTAAGTAGGTCATAGATTAACCCCGCCAGCCTCCTCTCTAACTTTGTAGGAAAGCAGGAAAACGATACCACGGTGTCCGCGGCCTTTGAGTCCTTTCCATGCTTCCTACCCACCCCTCTCCCCCCCGCAATGTCCTTGGTCAGTGATGGGGCCTCGTTGTCAGCCACAGGGTGCGATACTCTTGGAATTACACTAGCAATTTATAAAGCATGTAACTGCAGGGTGCTAGCTTCAGAAGCGTTTTCGTGAACACACAGCAATGGGCTAGTATTTGCAAGGCACTTTGGAGCGCTTGGCATCATAATCAGTGACTACATACACGTTGTTTTAAAACAGTAAATTTCAGCTTCAACTGTTCGTTGGTGAAAGGATGCTCTCAAGTTGCATTAAGGAGGTCTCCTGGGCTTCCCAGGTGGCGCAGTGGTTGGGAGTCCGCCTGCCGATGCAGGGGACACGGGTTCGGGCCCCGGTCGAGGAGGACCCCACATGCCGCGGAGCGGCTGGGCCCGTGAGCCATGGCCGCTGAGCCTGCACGTCCGGAGCCTGTGCTCCAAAACGGGACAGGCCACAGCAGTGAGAGGCCCGCGTACCGCAAAAAAAATAAATAAATAAATAAAAAGGAGGTTTCCTGTGCTGGGGCTCTTCCTGAATCCCACACAGCCTCCTTAACCCGGTGACACTGCCATCATAGGATTTCACAGAGGGAAGCCTGGTGTGATTCAAGGACCACCAGCTTTGCCTTTGCACTTGATCTGGATTTGAATCTGAATTCTACCATTTCATTCCTTTATGGTTTTCCGCAAGCTATTTCACCTCTGTTTGGAGCTTATAAACCTTTTATTCTTAGCAGAATATCCCTTAGTACTTGAAATATGATTGTGGGTTTTTTTTTTTTTTTTAAGACTCTTTGCAGTAAAATAGAATTTAATAGATTGTAGAGATGCTCTGCTCGGGCAACAAGCAGATGGGTCATAGAGTTAGTATCTGTAAATTCTGAGAGCAGGCCCTGATGGGTGTGTGGGCAGAACTTAACCAAGACGATTGTCAGCACTGTGCTCCGTTTAGCAGCCTCACCCAGCAGACTTCGTCTTCGTAAAACTGTAGGAGACCCTCCATGACAAGGCCCGTAAGCAAGCAGTCTCCTGGCAGAAAAGATTCAGTGCGAACCAGGGGAAGAATAATTATGCTCAAAGCCTCAGCAAAAAGTTAGGGGAAAAAGTCGAAAAAACTGGCTGAATTTTTCAATAAAGCTAACTGTCAGGCAGGTTTGGATCACATTGCAGGCCCAGAGGCATCGTGAGTGACAGGCTACCTTGATTAGACTTAGAGAACCGTGGATCCAAGATTCCAGAGATTGTCAAGGAAAGGAAATGCTAGAATGTAAGCCCTAGGGGCACCATCCAAGGTGAAGGTGGACAGACCAGGTCCCAGGCCAGCACCATCAGGCAGGATGGGGTACAGAAAAGGTAGAGAATCAGAGTCAGACAGATACGGTTTTGGACTAAACTCTACCCCCTGCTAGCTGCTGGCCTAGGGAAATTGCGTTTGTCCTCTTTTAACAACATACTGTATGATGCCAACTTCTGGAAAAAGCTAAATTTTGAAGACAGTAAAAAGATCAGTGGTTGCCAGAGGCTTGTCGGGGGAAGAAATGGGAGGGATGCGTAAGTAGAGCACGGGGAGTTTTAGGGCAGTGAAACTACTCTTAACGGTGCTGTAAGGGGGGTACACGTCATTATACGGTTGTCAAAAACCACAGAATGTCTAACACAGAGAGTAAACCTTTATATTAACCACAGAATGTAGCTAATAATAATGTGTCCACATTGGCTCATCAGTCATAGCAAATGCACCACAGCAATTCAAGATGTTAATAATAGGGGAAACTGGGTAGGAAGAGGGAGTATGTGGGAACTCTCTGTACTTTCCTTTCAATTTTTTGGTAAATCTAAAACTGCATGTAGACTATATATAACATTTACATAGAAATATATACAGGTGTAAAGCCCCTGAAGAGAGTACCCATTTAATAATCGTTATTAAGCAGATCAAGGAAACGAAACCACTCCATGTTCTAAAGTGTTTCAAGGCAATATTTGGGTAGGTGAAGCATGTGGACTCTAGGGTCAGAGAGCATGGCTTCAGATCCTGGCTGTGCAACTTCTAAGCCACGTGCACTTAGGCAGATGACTTCAGCGTTCTCTAACGCTACTTGCCTTGTTTCTAAGAAATGGGCTATTGCAGCTGCGACAAAAAAGTGACAGTAACTCTTGTAAAACATTGAGCCCATACCTGGCACATAGCGAATGCCCAGAGAACATGGCTATTAACTCCGACGCTAGATGGATTCGCGGGGTCACACGAAATGCAAAGATGGGAACATTTCTTCTTCCGTAGTAAAGGGGTGTTCTCACAACCAGACACTTCTGCAGGAAAAGGCTGCGGGGACTGAGGAGTAAGACCTCACTCTCCTGGTTGCCAGGTGGAGGGTGAGGAGCACAGTTGCCACCACATTCTTCAGAGGACCTCTGCTGTTGCCTGGCCAGCTTCTTCCTGTTCTTCTGGAACCAGCACTGTCCCTTGTTCGTGTCCCTCCCAACCTCCCCTACTGGTGTGTCCTCAACAGGAACTGCCATCTCACAAAACCCCACCTCCCTCAAGCTTAGAGATTTGGTTGGAGATGGATCTGATCTAAGCATTCGGCCACCCCCCGGCTCCAGTGAGGGCCCACGGCGTATGGGTAGATGATAAATAAACCGAGGTCACCTCAGAAGCCTTCCCAGATCCTTCGGGGAGCTGGAGGGAAGAGAATCTCTTTCCTCCCTGTCATGGGGCTGGACAGATGTCAGCCAGGTGCTACCAGCAGCCGCCACTGCAGACGTGTGGAGTTGGCCAGCTGGAGAGAATGAAGAGGACACGCAGAGAAATCAAAGCGGAGAGGCGAGGCGAGTCTTAATCAGGTCCCTGGTTCGGTGCTCTTGAGGCCACCTATCTGGAGATGTGAGCCACAGGGATGCCTTTTTCGCCACAGCCATTTGTCTTGGGTTCCTGTCACTTATATCCCAGAGTCCTGATTCGTACAGCTTTTCTATCTTAGGAGCTTCCTATCCTGGTTCCGATGGGAAGCATTATAAATACCATGACAAAGCATTGCCCCTCCAGAAGAGACAGCGGCTGACATCCTGGTGCCCAGTAGGAATGAAAAGTGCAGCCCTTGGGCTTAGAGGATTTGACTGTTGGTTTGTTGACAGAGAATGAATCAGATCTCTGCCAGATTTTCAGGAGACCTTTGAAACCAGCTGTATGCATGGCTGTGTCATGGTAGAAAGTACTTTCTTTCCACCAGAAAACCAGTGTGTGTGTCCTCAAGAGGAAGGCTCTTTCTTATAATGTACATCTTTGTAAGAAAATATAGCTGTAAGAAAATAGGTTTCCTTATTAGCAGAGAGATGCCTACAGACATTTATGTCCTTGTATATTTATTACAGGGTTGTTCATAATAGCAAAAGAAGAAACTTCATAAATGACCAAATATAAAGAATTGGTTAAATACATTGAGATCCGTTCATAAAGTGGAATAGAATATTAAGCGGCCATTAAAATATCATGTTTTCAAGTAATATTTAATGTTGTGGAAAGTACTTAGATTATATCGTGAGGATGGGGTATGACATTTATGTCTGCAGTATACTTCCGAATTTTATTTATATGTATATACATACACATATATTCACACGTATAGACATATATTCTATACATATATATACATACATGTTATATATAATCAGGGTGGAAACATAAAAATGTCCCCAGAAGGAATTTTAATTCTTTTGTATACTTACCTCAATACTCTCCATTGAATATTTATAGTAAACTCAACAGGTGTTATTAAAAATCAGAATTGTAGCCAAAAAATAAAAAATAAAATAAAACTCTACCTCCAGCCCCATTCTCTCCGAAAACTCTGTGTAGCCAAAGAACACCCATGCCTTCCTCCTTCTTCATACCACTATCCCTTGTGCTTTGTCAAGAAAGAAGCTCAGGCCGGCATGTAACTATTGACCAGGTTTTCAAGCCATTAGCACCAGGTAACCAGGTTACTAGGGCATGAGCTCTGAAAAGATGATGTCTTACTTTCCCCGTAAGAATTCAAAGTAAACATATGAAAATAAGTGTGAGGAAGTCCGACCACTTCCATTTTTTCCCATGCTGCCCCGATTCCCTTCAATGCTTTTCTTTCTTTAAAATCACATTTTTTCAAACACGAATCTTCTTGGGCCCCTTTAGCTGGAGCCCGAGGCACAGGCTTGGTTTGCCAGGCCAGTGCTCCAGCGCTGAAGGTAAGCTGAGCCTGGCCAGAGTCACCACTGAAAGAGGAATCTTCTTCACTTACCTGCCCAGTTTACATTTTTTTCAAATTTGAAGGCCAGTGGTACATATTTCCTACTGGGTTTCTGTACTCTTTGAAAGTTTTTTATGCTCCACGAAAAAGTTTTTAACTGATTTTCCACACCTTTGCTGGGTCTTTTAACATATGAATACCATACCCATTGACATTTAAATGTAGGAAACACATGAGGACATTCTGGATTATATAATGTGTTATAGGCCGATTGTGTCCCCTGCAATGCACATGTTGAAGCCCTAATCCCCCAGTACCTCAGAAAGTAACTGTATTTGGAGATAGCGCCTTTATAAAGAGGTAAGTAAATTAAATGAGGCCCTAATCCGATGGGCTTGGCGTCTTTATAAGAAAAGGAGACTAGGGCATACAGAGAGACACGAGGGGTGTGTGAGCACAGAGGGAGGGCCACGTGAGGACACCACGAGAATGCGCCGTCTGCAGGCCAAGGGGAGAGGCCCCGGAGGAAGCTAAACCTGCCAACACCTTTATCTTTGACTTCCAGCCCCCAGAACCGTGAGGAAAGAAATCTACTATTTAAGCCACCCAGTCTGTGCTATTTTGTCACAGCAGCCTTAGCAAATTAATATATGGTAGAAACAGTATTTTTTTATTTTTTTTTTTTTTTTTTTTTTTGCGGTATGCGGGCCTCTCACTGTTGTGGCCTCTCCCGCTGTGGAGCACAGGCTCCGGAAGCGCAGGCCCAGCGGCCATGGCTCACGGGCCCACCCGCTCCGCGGCACGTGGGATCTTCCCGGACCAGGGCACGAACCCGTGTCTCCTGCATCGGCAGGCGGATTCTCAACCACTGCGCCACCAGGGAAGCCCAGTATTTTTTTTTTTTTTTTTTTTTTTTTGCGGTACGCGGGCCTCTCACTGTTGTGGCCCCTCCCGTCGCGGAGCACAGGCTCCGGACGCGCAGGCTCAGCGGCCACGGCTCACGGGCCCAGCCACTCCGCGGCACGTGGGATCTTCCCGGACCGGGGCACGAACCCGCGTCCCCTGCATCGGCAGGCGGACTCCCAACCACTGCGCCACCAGGGAAGCCCTGGAAACTGTATTTAAAAGAATGACTGTCAGAGCTGAAAAAGCCACAAGCCAGGCGTCGCCCTGGCAAAGCTCCTGTTCCACGGCAGCAGGGAGACACCGTGTAGTCCTTGAGGCCACAGGACCAAAGGGAGAGCTCTGCCCCACAGGAGACTGATGCCTCCGTTTGATGACTCAGCAATCTGCCGCTCTCGAGGTGTTTTCGACAGTGTGTCTCCTCCCTCTTGGCCCGTGTGCCCAGTGCGGAAGGTGGGAAAGCCTTCGAGATTCTCCTCGGCCTCCTGTCTCTAACCCTGCAGTTTTGTAGCTGCGCTGCCAGCCCAAGCAGTACTGGCTCTGCACCGACAGGAGCTCCAAGGCCCCACTTCGGAAGGCTGCTGTTCCCACTGAGAGCAGAGGGGTGAATGGGGAAAGCAGGACTGCTCGCATCAGCTAGACGTGCATCCCGTGTGAAAGGAGGGGATCAACAGTGCAAGGTCCCTCCGAGCTCGTCCTCTTCCCTCTGTCCTACTGTCCCCCGCTCCCCCGTTTCGCTGGAAGAAAGGAAATCGAAGAAAGTGTCACCAGCCCTGGTGCCTGGGTTTCTGATTCTCTTCCATTTCCCTCAACCAGGAAAGGCCTGCCTGTGGATCTCAGAGTTCTGTATGGCACCCAGAGACAGCTCACCGGACAGATCGGCATTCGTGGGGCTTGGCTAATTTCTGCAGGGACTCAGTTTGGCAAAAGCCATCCCCTTCTTTGGATTTCTAGAAAGGTGTGCCACTTGGGTGATGTGCCAGCTTCAGCCAAACCTAGACACGGTAGTGGTTGCATGTGGAAATGCTCATTACAGATAAGGCTTTCTTGCTATATTAGGATAAAAAAGATATGAGATCTCAGCTTACCCTAACACCCCAGAAGTTTCTACTTGGTTAAGCAAAAGTGTAACCTTTATGCAAAGATATCTCAGGCCTCTAAACATTCTGTCAATATCCCTAGACACCCCTTCCTGCCTTGAGCTGCCGGAACCTCACTCACAGTCTTGGAATTAGGTCTCTGTGTTTGCATCTTTTTTTTTTGGCTGCGTTGGGTCTTTGTTGATGTGCGCGGGCTTTCTCTAGTTGTGGCGAGCGGGGGCTACTCTTCGTTGCAGTGCGTGGGCTTCTCATTGCGGTGGCTCCTCTTGTTGTGGAGTGTGGGCTCTAGGCGCGTGGGCTTCAGTAGTTGTGGCGCACGGACTTAGTTGCTCCGCGGCATGTGGGAGCTTCCTGGACCAGGGCTCGAAGCCATGTCCCCTGCATCGGCAGGTGGATTCTTAACCACTGCGCCACCAGGGAAGTCCCTGTTTGCCTCTTGCACTGAACTTTCCTGCTAGGAGAGTGAGCTGTCAAGGCAGCGAGCACAGTGCAGTGACCGAGAACCCAGATGGTAGAGACAGAGCCATCTCCGGAACTCTCGGCAGGTAATCAAGCTCTCTGGGCCTCAGTTTCCTCATCTAGAAAAAGTGAAATCTAATGAGCTGCGTAAGAGTTGAGATAAAGCCTGAGAGTCCACTGTGTAGTGCCTGGCACATAATAGGATGACTCCATAAAGGCTACTGATCATTATTACTCTAATCATCAATAATTTTCACCTAATGCATGCTCCACTGATACAAGGAAATAGCAGAGGAATGACTTTATCAGTGCCTCTTTTATTCTTTGACTCCTAAGAGGCTTAGTGGAGAAAAAGCCACAGGAGCAGCAGCATTTACATGTGGCTTTTCACTGTGAACTTACAGCACACCCCCAACTTGACAAGCTGATAGGGACTTGCCAGCAAGCCCATGTGCAAAAGCTTTGTTATAATCCAGAGCATGGGTAGCTGTCACTCAGGCTGAAGGTGTTACCTGGAGCAGGCTTTCTCACCCGCTCCACTGTTGACGTTTTTCACCAGGTAATTCTTTGTTGTAGGGGGTTGCCCCGTGCGTTGGAAGGTGTTCAGTACGGTCCCTGGCCTCTGCCTCCTAGATGCCAGTTGCACCCTTCCACCAGCAAAAATGTCTCTCGACGTTGCAAATGGCTTCTGGAAGGCAAAAGTTGCCCCCCTTTGAGAGCCACTGGCCTAGACGAGCATCTGATTGTCTTGCACTGGATGTTGAATACTGTCTCTTGCGTGAAGAGAGAACACACTATCCCAACAGGGAGGGCTGAGAGTCAGCTGGTCAGCACCAGTTCAACGGAACCATTTCTCATAGTTCATCACCTCTTCTCATTGATCGGTGCCTGTGGCATCTTGGTTGTTAAATATGCTTGATATAGTTCCTCCATCATGCTGAGCCTAAGGTGGAGGTTTCTTTAAAGAAGTAAAGATGGAAACAGATCTTAGCTGTTCATGTAGCGAAGGCAAAGTTCATTCAAAGAGCATCATGGTGGCTAAAAGTAGTCCCTTGGTAGTTATTCTACCTCAGAGGCTTCCAGCAATGCCCCTATATAGACTCCTCACTCACTGTTACCTTCTCCCCCATCTTTCACAATCACAGTGCAGAATGTCATTTTAGACGTCTTGCCATTAATGATGACCACAAGCTACTCACCTACTTCTGGACTTTTGCAGAGCAGGTTTTAAGAGGAGAACCGTCTCCTTCACTGCCTCTGTAAACAGAAATGCACCACTTCTGATGACGTATCCTTAGGCTCTGGACTGATGCACGCATACCACGTTTCTCTAGAGGATGGTTTCGGACCTGGGGTCCCAGAGTGCTTGCAGTGGGGATGGCCACCTGTTATTAAAACGAAAGCCATCCAGAAGTGTTGCCGCGGGCATCTCATCTGTGTCCAGAGGAGCCCTCCAGTACGGGATGAGTGGGAGGGAAACCAACAGCTAACTGGAGAACCAAGGAATCCAGGACCAAGGGAAAGATGAGGGCTAAAGTAGGTTGTGTTACTCCCTAAAATGAGCCCAGTCGCCAAGTAGGAGCACACAGCCGCCGTAGGCAACAGCGCAATTGTTGCAATGTTGTTAAAACCTTTGGAATAATGGGCCACCCCTGGTGAGCCTCCTCGAAAAGACCAGTTGCGACAGAGGCGTGGTTTTTGGCCAGAGCGCTGGGCCAAGGCTCTGAATATGAGCAGGGAATTACGTGTAGTTTACCGCCTAGACCCTGAATGGCCTTATCAGTCTCTAAAAACAAAGCTCTGCGAGGACGTTCAAGGCAGTGCCGAAACCGAGCTGCTGCGGTCCTCCATGTGCTCGTGTCCACCGCCAGGCCTTCCACCTGCAGCCCCCGGCCCAGTCACAGTCCAGGCTCCAGCCAGCTCCTCACAGACACCTCTGGGTCTGCCCACCCGGGACATTCTCCCTCTCACGTCACTTACCTGACACCCTGTTTACTACCTGCGGGGCTGTAGGGGTGTGAATTAACTTCTCTGTGCCTCAATTTCATGTTCTCTCAGACGGACAAAATAAGCGTTCTCACTGCAGCAGTTGTGGTGAAGAGTAAACAAGATAACACACGTGAAGGGCTTAGCACAGGGCCTGGCACATAACGAGCATGCGGTAAATACCAGCAATTGTGATAAGAATTGTCACTCATCCTTCACATGTTAGCTTCCTCCGGTGAACCTCTCCTGATGCTCTCACTCAGGTCATGTGCCCTGTTATGCGTTCACGTAGCACATCGTATGGGATACGCATGTTATCTTCAGGGACTGCCCAAAAAGTCTTCAAGAAGACACCTCCCAGACCCTTCATGTAGACCACAAAACAGACCAGCCATGAATAAATCCCCAAATCCCTGGGCACAATTATTGATACAGTGGTAGGCATGGCCCAGAAAGAACTCTTTGAATAATTGAGGGAGTTGCTATGGAGACTGGGAGGAAGAGGAGCTCTCTTTTTGTGGGGTCTCATGTACTAAGGTTGACGTTTTGCTGGAGTCCACAGGGGCTAAGCCGTCTTTGCCAGTGAGAAGGGCTGCCTGAGAGTGAAGATGATGCAGAAGAAAGCAGAGGTCAGAGAGAGACAGAGGCAGGGAAACGAGGATGATGGGGACAGAGAGACTAGATTGCACTGTTGAAACGCTGGATCAAGCCAATCCTGAAGACAGCTATACCCAGGGCTATTATTAAGTCGTTTTACTTAAACTACCTTGAGTTTGGTTTCTCTCCCTTGTTATTAAGAGTCTTGATTAACACACCTTACCATTTATTAACCATTTGTTAACACATATCACACATAACATGTCACACATAACACACACCATTTATTAACACATATCACATTTCATCCTAGTTAATTGTTTAATTGTCTGTCTTCCCCCCAAGTAGGCTGAAACTCCATAAAGGCAAAGCCCTGTTCTACCTGTGCACCGCTGTGTGCTAAGCAGAGTGCCTGCACAGAAGAGGCATTCACACCTTAGTTAAATCATCAATAACTGGAGGGGGTTCCAGGTGAGAAGCAGGGATTCTACATGAAGCAGTGATGGGAAGGATAAAGCCGCACTATCTTTTCTCAGCTCCCACCCAACTGGCTACAGATTGGAAATCTTATTACCCTCAAAGACAGCTCCCCGTTTCATTGTCTCCCATCCTCCTCATTTCTCAGAGACAGATGCTATATGAGATCATTGCAGTCTTCTGGAGATCCAGGTCCCCAATCCCATAATATAAGGCCCTATTCAGGAGAGGAGAGATATGAATACTTCCAGGGAAGTACTCTTGGGCACATCATATTAGTTAATTATCATCATCTCATCAAACCATCCCCTTATTGAATACTCCCAAAGATAAATCTTTGTGTTCTTATTAACCATTTCCCTAAAATAGTAGGAGACCGAGGATAATCTGTCCCTGACTTCTTCCTTGGAGATTCGTGTTTCCACAAGTCACAGCCAACCATAGTTTTAAATGGTCAAAAACAGAAACGACTTCTCTGTGTTAAGTCAAGAATCACTCAGTTGCAGGTAATTCATACCTGATTCAAACAACTCTAGGAAATCTTTGAAATGTATTGTTACATAACTGCAGAGTTTAGGACTTGCCAGATGTACGTATGTCTGGAGCTAGGTTTTCAAAATATATCTCAGTCTCTCTGTCTCACAGTTTTCCTGATGGCTGTATTCTTTGCCAAATCTCTCCATTGGTAAAAGCAGTGGTTTTTTGAAGTGCAGCGAAGAAGGAAACCCCTTCCAGCATCCATTTCAATCCTACAAAAGGACCACAATAGGCTCTGCTTGGGTCACATGCCCAAGCTTACATACCTCTCCCTGATTCCTGCAGAGTAGTGTTCTCTTGTGGGCTAGCCTGGGTCACATACCCACCTCTGTGGGGCAGGGGGACAGTGCAGAGAGGAGGTTGATTGGCAGTTCCACTAGTATCACAGAAATAGAGGAAGAGGTAGTCCCCACGGGGTAGGAATGTGAGGAGACAAGAAAGAAACTGATGTCCACTCTCTATTCCACTCCCCTGCTCGTTCAGATGTCGCCCAGCCCATCCTAGAGGCATCTGGACCACATGTTCTTTGTGTGTTACCACCATCCAGCTCCAGCGACCACTCCAGGCACATCTGCCCTGTCTCCGAGGCACATATGCCTTTGAAATAGTGATTTCATTTCCTTTGGATAAATACCCAGAAGTGAAATTACTGGATCATATGGTAGCTCTATTTTTGATTTCTTGAGGAACCTCCATACCATTTTCCTTAGTGGCTATACCAATTTACATTCCCACCAACAGTGCACAAGTGTTTCTTTTCTTTGATAATAGCCATTCTGTGTCATTGCTTGCTCTTCTCTTGTAGAAAGCATATAATTGGACTTTTAAAAAATTCATTCTCCCAACTTCTTAATTGGAATGTTTAGTCCATTTACATTTAACATAATTACTAGTAGGTTAGGGCTTTTATATGTCATTTAAAATTTTCTTTATGTCAGTCTTTTTCCCTTTATTTCTTCATTACTGCCTTCTTTTGTATTAGATAAAATTTCCTAGCATACCATTTTAATTATCTATTGTTTCTTTACTATATATTTTTGAGATTTTTTTTTATTGGGTGCCCTGGCAATTAAAATGAAATCGTAACTTAGAACAATCTAGTTTGGATTAATAGCAATTTAAATAGTCTACTAAACTTTTGCTTCTTTATATTCCATTCCCTCCCTTTTCTTTATACTTTTGTTGTCATACAAATTACATCTTGATACACTGTAAGCCCAACAAGATAGTTTTATAATTGTTGCTTTGTACAGTTGTCTTTAAATCCAAAAGAAGAAAAAAACTACAAATGAAGACACATTTATACTGTCTTTGTGAAACCCATGTATTGACCTTCTCTGGTGTTCTTCACTGTTCATTTGTATTTTAGTTACTGTCCCATCATTTCAGCCTGGAGGACTCCGTTTAGTATTTCTTGTAGGTCAGGTCTGATAGTGAGGAAGGTTCTCATTTTTTTGTCTCCTTCATTTTTGAAGGACAGATTTCCTAGATGTAGGATCTTAGTTGACAGTGTTTTTCTTTTAATACTTTGAATATGTCATCCCACTGCCTGCTGGCAACCATGGTTTTTAATGAGAAGTTAGTTGTTAACCTCATTGAGATCCCTTGTGTAGGATGAGTTAGTTTGCTTTCCCCTTGCTGCTTTCATCAGTCTCTTCTTTTCTTTGGCTTTTTAGCAATTTGATTATGATGTATTTGGTATAGATCTCTTTAAAATTATCTACTTGGAGTTTATTGAGCTTCCTTGGTGAGCAGATTGTTTTTCATCACTTAGGAAGTTTTTAGCCATTGTTTCTTCAAATATTCTTTTTTCTCCTTTCTTTTCTTTCTTTCTTGGACTCCCCTTATGTGTATGCTGGATGGTGTCCCACAGGTTTCTGAGGCTCTGTTTATTATTCTTCATTCTTTTTCTTTTTGTTCTTCAGACTGGATAATCTCAATTAGTCTATTGGTTGTTTTGTCTGCCTGTTCAGATCTTCTGTTGAGCCCCTCTAGTGAAGTTTTCATTACAGTTTTTATACTTTTCGACTCCAGAATTTTCATTTAAAAAACAATTTATATCTCTTTATTGACATATTCTGTTTTGTGAGATGTCATTCTCATACTTTAATTCTTTCAACATGGTTTCCTACATGACTGATGACTTTCAGTCTTCGTCTAGTAAATCTAACATGTGCCCTTTCTCGTGCACAGTTTCTTTTGTGTGCTTTTTTCTCTTGTGAAAAGATATTCTTCCTGGGTTTTTTTTTCATGTCTTCTGATTTTTTGCTGAAAACTGTACATTCTAGATAAATAATGTGACCACCCTAGAAATAAGATTCTCTCCTTCCTAAGGTATTTTGTTGTTGTTCTTGCTGTTTTCTGTTTATTTGTTCAGTGACTTTCCTAGACAAATTTTATAAAGTCTGTATTCTTTGTCATATACAGCCACTGAAATCTCTGCTACTTAGCTTAGTGTTAAGTGAATGATTGCACTAATATTTCCTTATATGTCTTGAACCAATAAGTCTCTCATCCTTTCTCTAGGGCTTCTGTGTGTGTGTTGGGGCACGCTGGCCAAGTTCCCACAGGTAGCTTACAACTCTGCATTAACCTACACTTCTTGCTTGTGCAGACCCTCAAGGTCAGCCAGAATTGAGAGCTTAGGGTCTTCTCAGTTGTTTCTTAGGCATAGACACAGCTCTAGGTATGCACACAGCCCTGTGTGTGTGTTTGTGGTCTTCTAGATTCCCAGGAATATATAGAAACTTTTGAAAGCACCCTATGGATATCACATGTCCAGTGTTTCCTT
Organism: Kogia breviceps; assembly: GCF_026419965.1. NCBI lineage: Eukaryota > Metazoa > Chordata > Mammalia > Artiodactyla > Physeteridae > Kogia > Kogia breviceps. The sequence continues at coordinate 7,982,830 of NC_081325.1, forward strand.
TTAAGTTTTTTTTCATAGCCTTTTGTTAGCCTCAACTTGTAGCACTTCCTTAAGCAACTGCAATGTTAAACAATTAATGCTGATTGTTTTGACAAATACCCTGTCAGTAGGGCTGTTCTCACAGAGGGAGTTCTAAGTCACATCAAAGAAAGAGATGCCCTGAAAATGGAACTTTTCAGCTGGCTGTCAGACAGGTCAAATATTAACAGTTCTTTGGAAATGGCCCTTTTGGGAGCTCTGCACTCATTCTGCTCCCTCTAGCAGCTGCTAGGCTGCTAGTTCTCAGACATATTCTTTTTGATCTTCAAAGGTTACTGAAAGGGAAAGCATCATCTCTGCAAAGCTGGTGAGAGACTTTATCAAACTTCTTTTGACAGCAGTGATTGAGAAAATAAAAAAACTATTAGCAAGTTCATTTTCATTGACTCATAAACTTTGTACCGCACTAACTTAAACTACATAGACTTTTCAAGAATCTATTTATTGATCTGCGTGATAATTCCAAGAAGTAAAAACCCAACAGGTAGTGGCAGACCCTGCTAGCGGCCTTCGTGATGTTCAGCCTTGTTTTCTTACACACAGAACGCTGGTTTCCTGTAGAGTGTGAATGTGTCCAGCTGAGACACTGACTCTCCCAAATGTCTTTACAATTATATGGCCATAGGACCTAGTTCAGATCGTTGAGATTTAAGTGAAAGTCATTGGGTTGGATTTCTGGAAAGGCCATGCCATGCTTCATGCCTTTCAAGCTAATGTGCCTTGAACCAATATGTTTCCATCCTTTGGCTCTATGTGTGTGCTACTCAGGCCTTCAAAGGTCCCGTAAGAAGTTGACAACTCTGCCTTAGCTCTCACTTCTTATTCGTACGTAGCCTGAAGGTCAGCAAGAGGTGAAAACTTACAGCCTTCTCAGGTTTTCCTGGGCATGTGCACAACCCTTGACATGAACACAGCCCTGCACATGCATGTGGCCTTTTAGATTCCCAGGAACGTACAGGAGATTTCAAATGTCCCTTGTGAACTTTATTCCAAATAATCTATTTATTCAGAGAGAATTCACTAAAAATTTCTGGGAATTTAAAAGTGGACTTTGACAGATTGTTTCCTAAAATCAGCCAAGAAGAACACTAAAGTGGAATTTTCTATGTCATCAAAATGACAGTAATTATAATAGGGTGGCATTATTCAGAAATATATAGTATGATGGGGAAAAAAAGTCCAGAAATAGACACAGCACACACGCACACACTTTGCATATGATATAGACTGCACTTTAAATTAGTAGGGAAATGATGAATTATTCCACAAATAGGTTGGAATGATTGGCAGTTCATTTAGGAGAATAATAGATCTTTATGTCATTCCTTACACAGGAATAAATTCCAAATGGTTTAAAGATATAGATACATAGATAAATGTGTTATAAACTTAACCTGAGGAAGGATTTTTTTTTAGGACAAAGGAAAATGAGAAAACAAAGGCAAATCTTGACAAATTTGACTATAGAAGAGTTAAATACATCCTCATAGTGAAAGTCGCCACAAATAAAAGTAAAGGCAAACAACAGGCTGATCGACAGTTCTTAATCAAATATGTAACAGAAAAAGAAAATTAAAACTAAATAATAGGATCTTGTTTTTAACCAATTAAATTGGCAAAAGAGAAAAAGCTTTTAGGAGGTTGTTCATATACCATGTTCATGTGGATGTGAAGACACAGTCATACCCACCTTCACTGTGAGTAAGAGTACAAAGTGGTAGAGCTGTTTTGGGAGAGGCAGTTTGGAAGGTTCTAACAAAATTTTAAATGTGTGTCACTCGGATACAATATTTTCACCTCCTGGAATCTGTACTGCAGAATATTCACACACTTCCAAAGGGGTGTTTGCGTGAGGCTGTTCACTGCCATACTGTTTGTGACAGAACTAGGAACCTGAATGCCCTTCAGTCCTCTGTGTGTGTGTGGGGGTGTATGTCGGGGGGGGTGTATGTGTGTGTCGGCAGTATTTGTGTGTGTCGGCAGTATTTGTGTGTGTGTGTGTGTGTGTGTGTGTGTGTGTGTGTGTGTGTGTGTCAAAAGAGGGAATGGGGTTACAGAGAGAAAAAGAGTCTACGGTAAAGATTCAAATTACTTCACAATTATTTTGGATGGTGAACTTCTTCCTTTAACTGTTTTTGGTGACCCAGAGTGAGGACAGGACAGCTTGGCTTTGGGGGTAAATACACCACAAGAGGGGCTTTAATGTTTCATAACATATGCTTCTGTATTGTTTACATTTTTCAAGTGATTTTTTTTTTTTTTAAATAACAGCAAAGAAAAAGAAAAAAGCAAGCTACAGAGCTGTGTACTATGCTCCAGTTAGGACTGAGGAACTCCACAGAAATAGCTATGTGTTTGTTTATATGTCATAGACGTCTGATACAGGTGCACACCCAACTGTTAACAGCTGAGTGAAGGGGAGGCAGGGAGAGGGCGGACGGGGGGGGGGGGCTTTTACGTTCAGTACGCTTCCGTTCTGTTTGATGTTTTTACAAGTTTGTTTTCTGCTCTTGAAATTTTTAAAAAATGAACAAATAAATAAAACATGTCAATAAAGGGAAGGGGAAAGAAAGCCAGTTGCTTTCCAGCAGAAGGAAAGAAGGAAGGAAGGAAGAGGAGGTGTTTTCAAGACTGGGGAAGCGTGAGGAGACAGGAGTGACTCAGAGGCGAGAGAGGACGTGGGTCAGGGATGCTGTGACATCCCGGGGTGGGGGGGGCGGGGAGGGGACGCGCCACGTGCATGGTGTACACCTCCCTGCGATGGGGGAGAGACGCAGGGGACCGGGAGGGAGAAGAAACAGAGATTCTGAGCTTGGCCGTCTGTGTGAAGGGAGACAGAAGGAGGGGGTCCAGCCAGAAGAGCATGGACCAAAGCACATCCTGAATAAATACCAGAGGGAACGGCCGTGTTCTCATTCTTAGACGTGCCCTCCTCAACTTTATCAGCAGTTGTATTTCCGTGAAAACCAAAACAGTTTTCTTCAGTTAAAAACGTCCTTTAAACCATGGCCATAGGCCCCCTGTGCCTTAGCTAAGGTGATTCATAATGAAGAACACTTCAAAGCAGTTGACTGTCTTATCTCTATTATCTTGTATTTCTGCAGCAGGACTTGGGAATTAGCTTTCGCCATAGAAGGGAGTGAATAGTATTCGAGAAGAGAAAAATGTATATGTGACAAATTCATGTGGGATAATAATACGATTTTAATTTAAGGAAGACCGACCTGAGAAAATGCACAGGAAGCATGCTGTTTGTGTAAAATATCCCTAAAACCCAGGCAAAATCTCTAGTCTTTGTGGGTGTGATGCGTAAAGAAATCTTCAGGGTGCAGGCTGAGTTAAAACCAGCTAAACTGGGATGAATTTGTGTCGTGGGAGAGAAACATAATATACAAGGGACTTAAGAACCACCGAAGCTCTTGCTGAAGGAAACACCTATGGTATCTCTTGTTGTGTTTTGCTTCTTATTACCTTTGCGTAAGAATAAAGTTACTGTATTTTTCGCTCTTCAAAAATCTTCTCTGGTGCAATTGGCCAGCATATTCCGCTCCACGGAAAGCGGAAGGCAGCGGGGCCACTCCTTCCCCTCCCACTGCACAGGGGAAGGGCTACTGAAAGCATGCAACGCGAGGCTGTAAAACTCACTAAGCTACATGTATCGGTAGTTTCTGGAAAGTCTGTGTGTGATGGTAGCTTCTCATGTAGCTGGGTTTTTTCCAAAGCCATGCACCTCGGGGGGTCATTCTGTTCTCAAAGCTTGTCGAGTGTCCAACCACAAACAGGCCTAACTTGATTCTCAAAGAAAAGTGGACAATTTGAGGTTTTAAAATAGGGAAAGCTAAAAAATAAAACCCATGAGAAGTCTGTGAGATACCATTAAATAGACCTGGATGTTAGGGCCCACCAAGCACCAAGTATTTGAGATGCAGTCCTATAACCACCAAATGTAAGGATCTTGGTAAGAATGAGATCGTATTGCCAGAAATTTTAGGGTCATAGCAGATCATCTTTCCTCTTAAAAGGTAAACTTTCGTGAAGAATTTTGCATCTAACGAATGGCATGGATCTGAGAACTGTCCTACCAAAGGGTCATCACAGTTCGCTCTGGGGCTTTGACACGTCCGTCTTCTGTCTCTCGAGGCTGTGGGAATTGCTGACGTCCAGTCCGGCTTCCAAACACTGAACTTCCAGGATGAACTTGATCTTGTTCATGAACCGAGGGTAGCAAATTAACACAACATAATTTTATTCAGCAGAGTTTCAGGAGTTAAACAAGCAGAACTGGCAAAGATTCAGATGAAGAAGCGTTCCTGTGTCGCTGGTAGGTGTGTGAGTTACTACGGCTTGTTTTGGCAAGCAGTCTGGCAATGCTCATGCCTTGATTAACTCATCTATCCCCAGCAGTGAAGAAGCAAGGCTCCAAAGGGGCCAGAGGCAGAAAGCAATTTTCTCTCCCCTCCTTTATGGTTTCTTCCTTGTCCCCAGCTAAAGTCTCCAGCAGCTTACATAACCTTTTCTGTTGCTTTTAGATTTAAAAAAAAAAAAAAAAAAAAGCCTCTGGTCACTTCTGTTCACAACATTGAAAGTGTACAGCCCTGTGTAAAAGTCAGAACTCTGGATTTTATGTCAGTCTTTTCCCTGGGCCTGTCCTGGTGGCGGCTTCTCAGCTGCTTCGCTACACGGCTCCACGCCTGCAACCTGGCCCAGGATTCTGACCCTGCCAGGCTTGGAGGCCGGGAAGGACAGGTGAGGGGTAGGATTCATGAACATTGAGCTCACGGCCAACAGCACTGTAACTCATGCCTGAACAGAGCTTCTCTGATACATGTGTTTTCAATGTAGGGCACACGCAGCCATCCTATGCTTAGGAGCACTTCACGCTATGCTTGGGGGCGATTTTAAACAGCAAAATCATCAACAAAAGCACAAAAATATGAAAAGTGTGTCACTGAGTAAACAGTGAAGAGGATAGTGTTTACGATATGAGAGCTGATGTCTCACCGAGTGTCACCTCGTCCATCCTCAGCTGTGAAGGTGCACGTCAGTGACAAATATTTTGCCACTCTGCTCGTGACTGTGAATAACTGCAAAAGCCCCACAAGCACTGATTTCAGGGTTACAAGTAAATTTTAGCAAGTAAGCAAATTTGCAAGTACAGAATCATGAACAGTGATTCTAGTTCCATTATAAACAAATTCTCAGATCATGCTCTTCCAAAATGTCATCAGTTTCTTATTGGGAATCTGATTTTATAGGAGCATATGCCAGAAGTCTACTGCAGATATCATACTGAATGATGAAAAATTAGAAGCATTATTATTGAAGAAGCAAGAAAAGGCTCCTGTCCCATTCATTGCACTGGAGATCTTTAGTCAAAGTGATAAGAAAAAGAAATAAGATATGAATACTGGGAAGGAAAGACAAAAATGTCTTTGATTTAGGATGATGCGATTATTCATCCATAAAATCCAAGAGAATAGAGTAAAACCTAGTAAACCAATAAGAGTGCATCAGGGTGGACAGGTATAAAATCACATATGAAAAGTAATAGCTTCCCTATATGCCAACCAAAAGCAGTTAGAAAATATAATTGAAAAAACTAATTCCATTCATAACACTAACAAACTCTCCTAGGAACAAACCCAACAAGAGAAATGTAACACTTATGAGGACAAAAAAAATAAAACTTTAATAAGGACAAAAAAGAACCTGAAAAAATGGAGAAGTAACCATATCCCTAGTTGAGATAAGTCAACATTTAAAAAATGTCTGTTGTTCCCAAATTAAACTGTAAATTTGTTGCAATACCAGTCAAAACTCCTTTCCCCAACCCAAATCTTAAACCCATGTCAAATGTTTTCAAAACTTCATTTGAAATTTTTGAGAGTACACACCAGACCAGCAAAGCCTACTTTGAAACAGGAGACCAATGAGGGTATCAAAGTACATTATAAGTTATAGTAATTTTAAGAATGTAACTTAAAGGGAAGGAATAAACAGATCAATAGAACATAATATAGAGAGTCCACAAACAGACCTATGTATATATAGGAATTTAGTAAATAACAAAGGTTATACTTTGGACCAGTAAGTAAAAAATTTAATAAATGATGTTGGAAAATAAATGATGCAAACAGGTCTTTGCAACATATAATAAAAGACAAGGGATGAATAGACAGAATATACAAGTAATTCTTACAAACCAGTAATACAAAGTGCAAGAGAAAAGTGGGCAAAGAACATGAAAAGACATTTCAGAGGAAATCATACAAATGACCAGCAACTAAATGAAGAGATCCTCAATTTCAATAGCAATCAGAGAAATGCAGATTAAACAGGATTGAGACATCATTTCCAGCCATCAGTTTGGCAAAATTGAAGAGACTGATAATAGCAAGTGTTGATGAAGAAGTGGAGAAATGGTATTTTCCTGCATTAAAGGTGGTTCAGCTCTTCTGGAGAGCAACGTGGCAGAGTGAATTAAAATGTTAAATATACATACTTGGTGAGCCAAAAATGCCTTTCTAGGTATCTAATATAGAGACATACTCTCACATATGCTCAAAGAGATATTGATGGTAACAGTGAAAAATTGGAAACCAACTTGTGTTTGTTAAAAGCAGAATGATTAAGTAATCTATCATACTTTGATGCTGTGGATCATTGTAGCAATTTTTAAGGAAACTTAAATCAATATATACCAGCATTAAAATGTCTCAGACATAAATTGTCAAGTGAAAAGAGCATGTTGCCAAAAATACATGCAGTAAAATATATGTAATATATGTTAAATAAAAAACCTGCACAAACTGTTCATTTCTGTCTGTATCTACATAGGTGTGTATGTCAACACAATAGAAAAATGTCTGTAAGGACACATGCCAAATTAATAAGCAGATGCTACCTCGAAAGAGGTTAATGAATCAGAAGTGGTCATCAAAGAGGCTCTTGCTTTGTTTTTTAATTTTTAAAAATTTCAGTTGTGGTAAAAAGAAAAAAAACCCACATAACATAAAGTTCAGCATCTTAATCATTTTCAAGTATACAGTTCGTTAGTGTTAAGTATATTCACATTGTTGGGTAACAGATCACCAGAACTTTTTTATCTTGCAAAACTGAACCTCTGTACCCATTAAACAACTGCCCATTTCCCTCTGCACTCCGTCCTGGCAACCACCATTCTGCTATGGGTTTGAGTACTTTGGATACTTCATGTGTGAGGAGTCGTACAGTATTTGTCTTTTTGTGACTGGCTTATTTCACTTAGCATGTCTTCAGTGTTCATTTATATTGTAGCAAGTGTCAGATTTTCTCTCCTCTTTAAGGCTGAATGATATTCCATTCTATATATAGACCACATTTTATTTATCCATTCATCTGTAGATGGACACCTGGGTTGCTTCTGCCATTTGGCTATTGTAAACAGTGCTGCTGTGAACATGGGTGTACAAATATCTCTTCAAGACCCTGCTTTTCCTTTCTTGTGGGTATATACCCAGAAGTGGGATTGCTGAATCATAATGGTAGTTCTGTTTTTAACTTTTTGAGCAACTGCCATACTGTTCTTGTTTTCATTATCTAAGTATTTCACAACAAGAATATACTTATGTATTCTTCATGTAATTAAGGGTAAAGGAAAAAATTAGTCCAGATAAGTATAGTTCAAAGGACACCATGCATAAGTAAATGGTGGTTTTGGTGAAACTAAGAATGGGCAAGTGTGGTGGTCTCTGTCATACCAAAACGCCTGTGAACTGAAAGTGTTGAAAATTAATGGGTCTAGCATTTAATTAGCATGCCTGATAGTTTTATTGTTCTCAAATATCCGCTAGCCTTGCCTAGGGGAGGCTTATACGTCTCCACCCTACAGATAACCCTCGCGGCCATCTGACTTGCTTTGGCCAATGAAACGTGAGCAGAAGTGCCGAGGGCCAAAGCGAGGTTTTCTGTGTCCTCTTCCCGTCTGCTGTGACAACCATCACCATCCCAGCCCAGGTCGTAAAAGCAGTCAGGGTCCCAACGGGAGGTCGTGTGCAGCAGAGCTTCAGCCAAACTTTGATGCAAGTCAAGCACGAGTGAGAAGTGCATCTTGGGGGTTGAAAGTGACTGGATTTATTTATTTGTTTGTTATTGACATATAGTTAATTCACAATGTTGTGATAGTTTCTGGTGTACAGCAAAGTGATTCAGTTATATATATTCCTTTTTATTTTCTTTTCCATTATGGTTTATTACAGGATATTGAATATAGTTCCCTGTGCTATACAGTAGGACCTTGTTGTTTATCCATTCTATATATACTAGTTTGCAACTGCTAATCCCAAACTCCCAGTACATCCCTCCCCCAACCTCCTCCCCCTTGGCAACCACAAGTCTGTTCTCTATGTCTGTGAGTCCGTTTCTGTTTCGTAGATAAGTTCATTTGTGTCATATTTTACATTCCGCATATAAGTGACATCGTATGATATTTGTCTTTGTCTGACTTACTTCACTTATTATGGTAACCTCTGGGTTTATCCATGTTGCTGCCAATGGCATTATTTCATTTTTTATGGCTGAATAGTACTCCATTGTGTATATATGTGTGTGTGTATATATACATGTACATATATATGTATCTCACATCTTCTTTTTCCATTCATCTGTCAAAGGACATTAGGTTGCTTTCTTGGCTATTGTGATTAGTGTTGCTGTGAACATAGGGGTGCATGTATCTTTCTGAATTAGAGTTTTCCCCCAATAATGCCCAAGGGTTGGATTCCTGGATCATACGGCAACTCTGTTTTTAGTTTTTTGAGAAACTTCCAACAGTGTCTTCCATCGACTGGATTTATTTTTGATATCACAGGACAACATGGTCTGTCTGCCTCATGCAAGATGTTTATTTAACACCCCTTGTCTGCACGAGGAGTGTGGACTCCTAGTGGGAACAGGAATCTGTAAATCAAGGCCTCTTCTGAAGACACGTATGCACCGCTGCAAAGCCAGGGCAAAGGCCAGCGCCGTCCGGCCGTGTCACATTTCAGGGCAAGGGCCACGCAGAGCCCCGTAAGCCTGCAAGGGGCGCAAGGCTTAGCTCCCTCACTCCCCGGAGTCTAGTTACAATTTAGACCAGCTTTAGACGCAGTAGGAATGAACTAAAGAGGGCGCACCCACTTTCTCCCATCCGAAACCCTATTATGTTAAGCAGAGGAGTAATACCCCATCTCATGAATTATCTTCCAAAGTACAGCCTTGAGAAAGTTTGCCGACGGGTGAGCTGTGAGCTACTGACTCGGGGACCCATCGACCCATTCCCTTTGGAGGAGGGGCGGGCGTGGCAGGCACGTTGCGGCTGCTTCCAGGCTGTCCTCTGTCAGCTGAGGGAGGACAGGCAGCTTCATTCTGCTAGAATACATAGCACACCTCTGCTTTGCTTGCAGAGCTGCTCCTCATCAGCACTCGTCCAGTTCGAGGTGAAACCGGCCCTGGGTTTAACCTCGCTCCAGGGAAATGACTAAAAATGTCCCTTTATTATTGTTAGTTGTCTTTTTTTTTTTTTTTTTTTAACCAGAAAAGTTTTGACAGAAGATTATGCAAGAAAAGTATTTTAGACAAGCTATGGCAAAAGAAAACCAAGTCATTACAAGAATTAATCATCACTGGCCAAAAAAGAGCCTGATTGGGAAAAAAAAAAAAAAAAAACGAGCCTGATGTTAACTTCATTAGGAGTTTAAAGCAGCTATTAAATCCAAGGGCATTGGATTCTTCTAGCTACTTTTCTCATTTCCTGGCTTATCTCCAGCTGGTTTGAAATACTAACACAATTGCTGAGCAATTCATGGCAAATCCAAACGCAGAACAGATCCTCAGGACTTCAGGGTTTCTGGGATTCTTTGGAACAGTTGTTTCAAGTAAGCATCAATCCTCAACTCTGAGTAAAAATGTCCTAAGAGTATGGTTTCACTGTCTCTGAGAAGATACACAATGTCAAGATGAGGCCTATGAAGTGCACATTTTCTCTTGAACTTGCTACGTGTAATGTTGAGAGTTCCCCCCGAAGTGCACTGGTTAATTAGCATTTTCTTAATTAGCATCTTTCAGTCTTCTTTAGGAGACAGAAAGCATTCTGGATAAAGCATGGTACACCGCGGGCTAAGAATGTGGAATTCTAGGTCTGACTTCACCAGTGACTTAACAGGATCTTGGGCAAGTCCTAGCTTCTCTGACCTCATTTTTTTCTGTTTATAAAATAATTCTGGCTCATCTATGTTATCTGATTTGTTAGGACAAATTTCATGACCACATCAGCATGAAATCTGGATGAGGCTGATACTGAGAATGGATCAGACACACTTAATCAAGATGGTGAAAGAGGAGGCTGGAACCAGGACAGAAAACCCATTCCCACCCCAGCCAAGGGTTTCCCCGTGTGCAGGGTTTGGTGGGGAGGTCAGGGAGAGAGGCTGGCAGCCAAGGCATTTTGAAAACATAGCTTTTATTTGAAATTCACAGTATATTTGGTTAAATTTAACTTTCAGTAAATTACGTAACATTTTAGGATCTATGTAGTTATATATCATATATTACGATTTTGGATGGATAGATAGATAACGTTTTAGTTCTTAATGGATTTTTTGGTCTTTTTAAATTTTCTGAGTTAGAGGAACTCTCTGGATGGTGTTAAAGAGAGAGAGATGAACCAGATGGGCCTAATTCTGGTACTTTGAGCAGTGAACCATTTCTAGTCTTTATCCTGCTGTACGGTGGATGGATGGGGCAGACCCGGTGAGCACCTCTCTTTAATCGTGGAGCCATAAGAGGGATTATTGTGGTCTGAGGATGCCACCCCTTCACACCTAACCCTTTTCACGTTGACGTGTGGAGCCGATGCTGCCGATTGGCAGGGCACTGGGTACTTTTTTAGATACTGTACGTGTCCTATTCTTGGTACAACTTTTAAATTGAGGGGAGCTGCAAACCTTATCACCTGGTACTAGCATACAGGCAAGTGGACATACTGAGCATTATTTAAATTACATTTCTTTCAGGAAAACACACAGCAACAGCAAAAACTCAAAACAATAGTTGATTTTTAAAAGGGGGGAGGGGTTGGAATGATCAGAAATAGAATCTTCACCACTGGGAAAAAGTTCCACTTGAGATTCTTATTTATATCCAATCTTTGTGAGCATCCTTTGGTTTATTTACAGAACATCAACCTAGGCCTCATCAACTCTGCTGAGAGAACGAGGATGAAATCTGCCTGTAACCACTAGCGAGGGCTCTGGAGAGGACAGATTCTTAAATTACGTCATTAATTTCCAAGATATATGCATCACACTTGTGTTTGCAGAGCCTAAAAATGTATTAGAGGCAGCCCAGTTTCACGTGCTAATGAGAAAGAGCACAGAAGATCTCATTCAATAGCAACCTCTCTTCCTCTGGATTTACGACTTTGAGGGGCAACGGAGTCCTTCAGCTGCAGGGCCACAGGGCCGCCTCCTGGTGGAATTACAGAGTAGAAGTGAAGAGGGAGGAGCGTGGGGGGCCCTTTTGCTCTGTTGACAGTGTTTGATGCCTCATGCTAGGGGATGAGGACATGGGCATCTTATTATTCTTTATTCCTTTTCTTGGCATATCTTAAATATCGCGATAGTGTATTATTTCTAAGAAAAGAAGACCCAATTCTGAGGGCTTTGGGAACTAATTCAGGCATCTTAAGTGACTTAGGTCTGTGTACCCTTTTTGGCTCCGGTGAGAATTATTTTATACAATTAGGGATAGGAATGCTGGAGAAGAAAACTTGCGTTTTCTTAGGGGGACAGCTATGATCTTAGAGAAAGGAACCATGGCTTGTTAATCTTGCCCTGGACGGTGTGCCCAGAGACTTGTCCAAGACATTCAGAGCGAGGGAGCCGAGGGGCAACAGTCCCCAGCTGCGGGCCTGGAGCACCAGCATGTCCCTTGCTGCGAGGGCTGGTGGCTGAGAGGTGGGAGCCGGAGTGACCCAGGCAAGAAAAGGACAGAGCCCAGCAAAGAGGCTAGTTTCAGGGCCAGCGCTGACTCCCAAGGGCCTACGTGTACAGATAGGTCACACCCGAGATGACGTAGTTTCTGCCCGGGCCGTGGCTTGGGTGACTTGCTGCTAAGGGTCAGCGTGGGTGACACGGGAAGGACAAGGCTGTGGTTCTGTGGCACAACCTAGAGACAGGTCCCCCTTCACCTCAGGGGCAGTAGTGGGAGGTGTAAGTGTCAAATCCTGGGGAGCCTGCCTTTCTGTGGCTGCTCTGGGGACGAAACCTCTTCCTCCTCTGACCCCTCGGGAAGGGGAATCTCTTAAAGCAAGACCCATGACCTGGGACAGCAGATCTGTGAACTCAGACTCCTTGCAAACAGGGGTATCAGCACCAGGTGCCCTGTCCTCAGACGGTGACGGCCTTCTGTCTCTGGGTGCTTCCAGGGTCCTCTTTGGGAGTGCGTTTGCTTTCTCTTCCTTCTTAAAGTATCTAAACCGGAATCCCTTGGTGGAGATTTTCTCCTCGCACTACTTCTTGAAACTGGGTGTAATAATCTGCACACCATAAAACTCACCCTTTTCAAGTGGACGGTCTGGTGTTCCTGGGGTAGACTGGCTCCTTCAGTTCTTCCTCTGCAGGCTAGTCTTGTCGAGCCTGTCTGGGAGGGCAGCTTCTTCCTGTGCGTTTCCCCCGGCAGAGAGGAAAGCAGGTCTGCCTTTCGCCGTGGCTGTCTGCGGCCTGTGGTCCTGCGTTGGCTGGGGCTCTGCGTGCCCACCGGCTCCCCATATGCTGAGAGCACAGGCTCGTGACGTCTGAGGCAGGGAGAGAGCTAGCTCATGCATGCCCTATCGATTTTTCCCATCATCTCGGTTCCTTTGACTCCCTCTTTTCCCCTAGAGGAACAGTTAGGAAATAGCCAACAACCCTTGCAGCCAAACTGAGTTTCTGAACTTACTGCATTCCTAAAACAGTGGAAAAGAAATCAGGCATCGGGCCTCAAAAGGATCACGCAGAAGCAAATTATGTTCCCGTTCGATGGTGAAGCAGCCCGGCAATCCACGCCTTTGGGGATAGGACGAACGCCGAGAAGGATATTCCCTGATGTTAGGAAAATAATAGGCTGGCATGCACGTGTAGCTTTCTCCTTGAGACTAATTAGAAAGTTCAGGAAACCTAGTCAAGGAAGGAATATCTGGTATTTGGCTGGTTCTCGGCACAAAATGAGAACAACTATGGGTGCACATATTTTCTGAGAATACAATAAACAGAACTCTAAATTTACAAAACATTAAGAAGTAAAGAGTGGTCATTAGCTTTCCAAAACCAATTGGCGTTTTTATCCTGCTGAAATTCTGTTGTGAGGGATGAGGCTAACAATAAATGGGTCCGAGACTACAGAGCTTTCCATGCTAAAAACTCTGAGATTCACATGTCAATACCTCAGAACGTAGAGCAAGACAGACCCTCAGAAAGACTATCAATCAGGGTTACATGATTACCCGAGAGCATGCGCCAAAATGTATTTTAAATTGATGTCGTTGGAAATTTCCCCCATAAAAGCTAATGAAAACGATAGCTCCTGGAGCTCTAATAAAGTTGAGAGGTTAAGAAAGATCCTAAATTAGCTCTGCTAGTCTTAGACACTGCTTGTCTACCATGAAAGGGTGAAAAGCCACCAGCCTTGTGAACTAGGGCAGTAGTGTGAGTCCACATCCCCTGGGAGCTTGTTAAAGATACAGAGGCCCGAAAAACAAAAACAACAACAGCAAAAACAATAACAAACACCGAACTGCAGAGGCCCAGGTCCCAGGCCGCAAGCTCAGTCGGTAGATCTAGCTCCCTCGGGCGTTCTGAAGCGCACACCAGTATTTGAGAACCCTAATATAGTGGAAACAGTTTGAGTTTGAGCTCAAGTAGGCAGGTGAGATTCAGAGGCCACCGTTCTGTGACCTTGAGCGAGCTGCTCTGTCTGAACCTTAGTTCTCTCAACTATTACTAAACTCCCTGGGTTGTTGTGAGGATTCAGTTAACGGCCTGTTTACCTCAGTGTTTGCCACCTAGTGGATGATTAATAAATGTTTCTTCCTGCATGAGTTTGCTAGGACTGCCATAGCAAACTACCACAGACTGGGTGACCTAAACAACAGTCATTTATTTTCTTACAGTGCTGGAGGCTGGAAGTCCAAGGTCAAGGTATCAGCAGGGTTGGTTCTCCTGAGGCCTCCCTCCTTGGCTTGCAGACAGCCGTCTTCTCGCCGTGGCCTCTTCTCTATGTGAGTGTCCCCGCATCTCTTCCTCTTCTTATAAAGGCATCAGTCCTGTTGGATTAGGGCCCCACCCTTATGCCATCATTTAACCTTAATCAGCTCTGTAAAACCCTTATCTCCAAATACAGCCACATTGGGGGTTAGAGCCTCAACATGCGAGTTTTGGGGGAGACACAATTCAGTCCATAACACTTCCCTTCACCCTATCTTTTTACCTGTGCTCTTGCCTTTTTCCTTTCCCATCACTGTCAGCAGTAGTTTATGTTTGAATCATCTGTAACTCAAAAGAATCATTTTACAATACTTCTCTGATGAAAGCACTGGTTGAAGGTTGAGGTGAGGATGGGGTGCAGGTACTTTGCCGAAGGCATTGGCTTCATGGAAATCCAGTCCCCAGAACCCTGGTCCAAGAATATCACAGAGACTCTACTCTTAGCTAAAGGATCTGGTTGCTCTCACTAGTTCGATTTCATTTTCTTTTTAAGTGACCTAGATGGAGAAGGCGCAGAATCCCCCATGTCTAAATTCTGAGTCCTCACGTTTCCAAATTCTGAAGGGCTTTCTTTTCCTTCTTCTTCTTAAGATAGATCACAGCAGAGAAAAAGAAAAGTCTTTTCAAATTTCATAAGCGAAAGCTTAACTTTGTGATATATTATTTCCTGACAAGAGTGGTTATTTAGCACCTATGTTTAGAGTCCGTAATATTCAGTTTCCGATGTGTGAGGCCTCATTCTAAGCAAGCTGCCTCGCCCCTCCCTGCTGCTCAAATGTCTCCTTCATGGGTGCACACACAGCTCCACAGAGGCCGCAGCCACGTAGTAGAATCTGTGATGTGAATTTCATTCATCCTGACGTTACACAGCAGCACCTGGCCGCCTCCGAGCCTCCCTGGTGCAACTGGAAACGCACTGAACTGAGTCAGTCTGTGAATCACTCAAGAACCCTTCAGCGACTGCATTGTTCTCTTATTCATACTACAGTGAATTAAATCTTCTGACCTAGACTGTGGATTTTAGCTCTTTCCCGGTTACGTTCCTTGGCTCTACGTTGGTTTTTCTTCCATGGAACCGAAGCAGCCTTCTAAAAATGTATGCCTTTATTATATATCTTCCTCTGCCTGACTTAAAATGTGCCACTCTGATTCCTCTGAACTGTGAGTCAGTGGAGAAGCCTGGGAATAGGTATGTATTCCTAATGAAGGAATGGACTTTTCCTCTGATACCTTGGGCGGAGATTAAGGCTCCATTGAGGGGCACTTCTGATGCGATACTGACAGGACCGTCCCGACCACCGCAGTGCGCTGAGGCAGCCCAGAGAACCTCACTCTCTACCCTTCTCACTTCTTGTTTGTCCCACACTTGGGAAAGGCACCGTATGGTTCAATTCTAGAATGTCCGAGCCCAGGGAGACCCTAGCATCTCGGAATTCAGCCCCCTCTCTCTTCCTCCACTTCTGATTAACCAAAGCCAAGCCACACAGTTTCCCAGTGTCCCCCACCCTGAGGCAAGGGGGGCTTTCCTGGGCCTGGGCTCAGCTATGTGACTTACGTCGGCCACAACTAGATGTTGACAGAGTCGACGCAAGAAGAACCTTAGAAAGTGCTCGTGCGATGGGGCCAGCTCTCTGGCGCTTCTGCGGTTGCTGGGAGAGGAACGTGTCTGGTAGCTGCGGGTCCAGGAGGAGGGAACACACGGCACATGTGACCAGCTTAGTCTCAGCTAAGCTCTTCCTCTGCAAATCCTGGAGCGGCGCTCCCAGCTGCTCTGGGTGGACAGTTCGTTCAGGACTTTTAAAGTGTTGCTTTGCTGTTATTGTAGTTGCCTCTAGTGCTTTACATCCTTCAAAGTTAGCAGGTGCAGCCACCTGTACTTAGTGTGGGACTGGGCTGCTGCATCTGTTCTGCACCCCTGGACCACGGAACCCCCTCCCCCATCGCTTCCCCCCGCCCTCCTTAGGGGTACGTGACTGCTGCTTATTACTCAGTGAGATGAATGGTGAGCAAAGGGGAACGATCTTTGACCAGCTGATGTCTTTTTTTTTTTTAAATAAATTTATTTTATTTTTGGCTGCATTGGGTCTTTGTTGCTATGCGTGCAGGCTTTCTCTCGTTGCGGCGAGCAGGGGCTACTCTTCGTTGCAGTGCGCGGGCTGCTCATTGCGGTGGCGTCTCTTGTTGCGGAACACAGGCTCTAGGGGCCCGGGCTTCAGTAGTCGTGGCTCGCGAGCTCTAGAGCGCAGGCTCAGTAGCTGTGGCACACGAGCTTAGTTGCTCCGTGGCATGTGGGATCTCCCCGGATCAGGGCTCGAAGCCATGTCCCCTGCACTGGCAGGCGGATTCTTAACCACTGCACCACCAGGGAAGTCCCCGACCACCTGATGTCTTAGCTTCAGTCTTAGGCAGGCCCTGGGCACCTGGACCCTGGAGGAGGGCTTCCTCAGTGGTCCCGCTCCTTCCCCAAGGGCACACACCTCTGCAGTGTGTGTGGGGGGGTGGCCCTGGCAGGAGAGAAGTCCCTGCCCTTCTCCAGCAGCAGTTTTGTGCCTCTGTCCCTCGCTCGGCGATCAGTTACGATTCCCCTGTGTCTAAGCGTTTTCCACCCCACCCTTGGCATCACACAGCTCTTGCTGTAACTCCTTCCCCTGCAGCCCTGGATCTTTGCCTGGGTCCCTGGGGCATGAGCGAAGGGAGAGGCAAGAGGGCAGGATCCTGTGCCCGTGTGTCACGGAAGGGAGCGCCCTCGGGTCACCTGCCCTGCCCCAGCCTTTCTGCAAACCTCTGACGGAGGCCTGGGGAAAAGAGTTTGAGTGTGTTTCAACACCCCGTGTTTCAGGCTCCCAGAGATTCTCAACTCTCGTGGCGGTCTACACTTGGCCTTTAACAGTCCATGGCGTTTGAGTTGTTTTCTTCCCCCTCACGTTAATGCAGCCACCTCTTCTTCCTGAGCTCCTACAGGGGTGAAATAGTCCTTACATCCCATTTTCCTTGGAGGGCTTGTCACCCACCAGAATTTGGTTCACTTGATTGGCTGCAACCTTAACTCTGAGATGGGCTGAAAGAGAGTTATGATTTTATAGATCATCAAGACTCTCTCTCATCATTAAGGTGGAAGGAACATTCCATATGGCTGTCTAGGTCCCAAAACCAAGTGGAATTCTCATCCCTTACCTGTTGGTCTGTAGACGTCTCTTTATGGTTATTTTCTTAGTACTATGTTGTTGCCATTTTGGTTTCCTTTTTAGCCCCAGAAATATTTAGTGTGTGTATGTAGACGCCTGTGTGTATGTGTTTTAAGAAAATTAGGTAGAGATTTTGTTTGCAGTGTTAATTTCAAATTTTATAGTATAGTGATTAGGTAGTGTTACTTGTACCAGTTCTTTATATATTTATTAAGGCTTTTTGAGGTTAAATTTTGAAAATGTTCCATTTAGGTACTTTTTTCAAATATTAAAACTTTATTTTTTAGAGCAGTTTTAGGTTCAGAGCAAAACCGATGAGTAGCTACAGAGATTGCCCATATACACCCTGCCCACACACAGGCATAGCACACAGATACTTTAAAAGGTATACAATCTGTTTATGGTGTAGAGTTTGCATTAAATTGTTTTAAAAATAAATTGTTCAGGTCTTCTCTATCCAAAATTATTTTTTATCTGCCTAATCCTTAAACGACTAAGTAGGAGTGTATTAAAAATTTATCAATATTATTATTTTTTCTAAAATTTTAGACATAATTCTAACAGTCTGTGGTATCTGTATTTTGGTGTCCATCATTTGGCACATAATTGTTTACAATAGTAATTTTTTTCATCTTTTGTCTACTCCTTCATCAAGACAAAGTCATTCACTTTGTCCTGTTAAGCATTTCTGGGGCTTCCCTGGTGGCGCAGTGGTTGAGAGTCCGCCTGCCGATGCAGGGGACACGGGTTCGTGCCCCGGTCCGGGAAGATCCCACATGCTGTGGAGCGGCTAGGCCCATGAGCCATGGCCACTGAGCCTGCGCGTCCGGAGCCTGTGCTTCTCAACGGGAGAGGCCACAACAGTGAGAGGCCCACGTACCGCAAAAAAAAAAAAAAAAAGAATTTCTGGACTTCCCCTGGTGGCACAGGGGTTAAGAATCCACCTGCCAATGGAGGGGACACGGGTTTGATCCCTGGTCCAGGAAGATCTCACATGCCACGGAGCCACTAAGGCCACGTGCCACAACTACTGAGCCTCTGTGCCACAACTACTGAAGCCCGCGTGCCTAGAGCCTGTGCTCTGCAACAAGGGAAGCCACCGCAATGAGAAGCCCGCGCGCCACAGTGAAGAGTAGCCCCCGCTCGCCGCAACTAGAGAAAGCCCGCATGCAGCAACGAAGACCCAATGCAGCCAAAAATAAATAAATTTATTTTTTTTAAAAAAAAGAATTTGTCTTAGAAGTCTTCATTCGGTATTAATAATTCAGCTTCTGGTCTGTTTTTGCTTGTATTTGCAAAACATATTTTGTTCATTTCTGTCATATTTCCCAGTCAGTAGGTCTGGTAACGGGCCTTTTGGTCAGTATCTGGTTGGATTTTATTGTTTGCCAGCTGTAACCTCTCATGTTCCTGGGACTTTGGCTCCTGTGTCATTTTCAAGCTCTGCCTTGAGGTCTTGTCTGTGCTCTTGCCAGGCCTCCTCACCTGTCCTCCAAGTGCACTCCCTCCAGCCATGACCACTTCAGACTGTGTCACCTCCACCCATACATGGCGCCGTTGCTACCTGCTTATTCCACACTGCGTCCCCAGAGCCTGTAACATGCCGGCACACAGGAGTTCTCAATAAGTATTTTTTTAGTGAATGATGATAGGTGTAGGATTAGTTAGGTTCATCAGTAAGGAATAGAAAACCCAAATATCAGTGGCCTAAAAAGAGTTCCTCTCTCCCTTATTTAAAAGTCCTTAGGCCTTTAGGCCTTTAGGCCAGAGCTGGTAAGCCTTTGTTCCATACAGCCTTCAGGGACACAGATTCCTTCCACGTTGTCATGCTGGGCGCCCAGGGTGTGTTCCTCATCCTCACAGCCCAAGACGGCCCACATCTCAGGCCACAGGATGGGAGAAGGGACAAAGAAGAGCCGGCAGGGTCTCTCAGAGAAGCTTTCTGGAATCTGCCAAGCAGACAAGCACTTCTTATGTAGCTTTAGCCAGAATTTAGCCTCAGGGCCATGCTGCCTACAGAGGAAGCTGGGATGTGTTGTCATAATGTGGATAAGTTGGTGCCCAGCTAAACGTTCTGCCGCTGTGGAAGAAGAGGAAAACCTACTGGGGAGCCTTTAGCGATTGCAGAACACTAACGACCTGCAAAGGCGCAGCGTATCTGTGGAAACAAGGGGACAGGGGAGCGAGCGGGTCGTAGTGTGAGCAAGGTAGCATGGTGGGTCAGCTACAAAGACCAGGAGGGCTAACCTGTGAAGTAATGCCAAGACTTCGTATATTATCCTGTAGTCTGTTTATCGGTGAGGGTCCTCAGAGGAAGCAGGCACTCCTCAAAGGGGTGAAGTGAGCTTAATGAAGGGACCGTCAAAAGGTGGGTGCCGCGGGGTCGGCAGTCGCAGGAAGTGGCGTCCGTGCCAGGAGTGCTGAGGCAGGTGGGTGAGTTTGCTGGAACCCGGCAGTTGCAGTGGTAGGAGATGGGTGTCAGACAAGAGCCGTGCCTCCCGGAGACAGACGTTGCCACTGCAGCGTGTGGCCTGGAAGCAGAACTGGTGACACACTGGCAGTGCAAAATGAAAATGAAGAGCCCTGTTCAAAACTTATTAAGAATTTCAAGATGGCAACAGCAGAGCATTAAACCAAGCGTGGGGCTTTTCTGAGCATGGGGGCCCATACTGTTGTACGGGTTACACACCCGTGAAGCTGGCCTTGCCTGGCAGAGAAGAAGCTGGAGGAAGAGTGCCCTAAACTTCTCTCTCTTCCAGCCCTCTGACTTTTTCCCATGCCTCCCATTGTCCACACCCAAGTGGAAGTCCAAGCATCGGAGCCTGGTTGAGGCCGTTCATGAAGGTCAGCCCCAGGTAGGAAAGTGGATAGTGGGTCTGGAGGAGCAAGCCCAGAATGTCTAGCTCACTACGGAGAGCCATTAGAGAGTTTTGAGCAGAGTTTATTTTTAGGAAGAACTTTTTGACGGCATCGAGGAAGGATGGATTGGAGAGCCTGGAGTCAGAAAGACCAATTAGGAGGCTATTATGATAGTTCTGTAGTTGCTTTCCTTTTTAAAAAATCAAAACTCACAGTAAGAAGTATATATTTATATTGTTAATCAGGTCACACACACACACACACACACATCTGAAGCCCATGAAACAATACTTAACCTTACTAGAAACAAACTACTCTGATACTCTGATTTCACTTAGAAATACCGGTTCCATATTGTAATCATTTCACAATACGTGTACATCAAACCATCACGATGTACACCTTAAACTTATACAGTGATGTATGTCAGTTATTCTTGAATTAAACTGGGGGGGGGGAGATGCTGGTTCTGAACCATTTTGTTGATTTGATGAGTCACTAATGAGTCACAACTTTCAGTTTCAACAACATTAGTCTAAGCACGTAGGAAGCAGAGTAATGGCCCCAAAGGTGCCCACGTCCTTTGATTTTGGTTGAGGACCCTGAGATGGGAGGTTATCCTGCACTCCTGGGGATGGGGCCCCGCGTTATCACAGGGGTCTTTATAAGGGAAAAAAGGGAGCAAAAAGAGACGTGAGGAAGGAGACAGAGTCCTAGTGGGGCAGCTGGCCTTCGCTCGCTTTGGAGACGGAAGAAGGGGGCCACGAGACAAGGAATGCCTGCCGCCAGAAGGTGGAAAAGGTGAGGAAACACACTCTGCCCTGGAGGCGCCATGAGGAATGCAGTCCTGTTAGCACCTTGATTTTAGCCAGTGAGACGCACAGAATTTCTGACCTCCGGAGCTGTGAGGTGATGAATGTGTGTTGCTTTAAGCTGTCAGGTGTGTGGTGATTCATGACAGCAACAGCGAGAAGCTAGTACGAGGAGGGAGGTGAAGGGAGCCGGGGTGAAGGCCGTGTGGGTGTGGGGGGGGGCGGTGAGAGCTGTGGCGTCCAGCTTCTCTCTCAGGGTGGAGGGCCACTGCCCCGAGACGAATCACAGTTTTCCTTCATCTCGTGTGTTATAATCCTGGGAATGTTAAAATGAATGAATATCAAAGACTTAGAGGAGGATAGAAGTCTGGTTTAAAAACTCTTTGTTTTAGCGACATGACTGTATGAATTCAGGGCAGATAAATAGAACGTGCCGTAAACCTGTGAGCGAATCTGGAAGAAGACGGATGGGGCCACCCAGATGGTTTCTTCCTTTAGTCCCGGCTGCCCTAGGAGGTTAACCTGGCCTGTGACAAAGTGGCTCTACACCTCAGAGGGGAAGGATGGACTGGCCAATAAACGGTCATGGACAATTGGCTGTCAACCTGAGAAAACAAAGTTGGACTCAAATGTGGAAAGCAAGACGTTAAAACTTTTAGAAGTAGAGTAGGATAGCTTTATAACATCGAGGAACAGCATAAAGTCAAAGCTATACACCCGAAACAAAAGGGGAAACAGACTCATTCGATTCTACTAAAACATACAAACTTGAATACAACAGAAGTCTCCACAACAACATGATAAAGCCAACCAGAGCTTGAGGGGACTTGTAAATACAAATATCTAATAAAGCAGCAGTGCCCAGAATATCTTAATAACTCTACACATCAGTAAGAGTCAACCAACCCAGTAGGTAAGCAGGCAATGGATATTAACTGACAGTTCACAGAAGAGGAAACCTGAACAGCCCATAAATGTACAATGACACGTCCTACTTCACTGGTCATTGAAGAAATGAAAACGAAAATGAGATGCCTTCCCACTCTCATCAAATTAGCAAAAATTTTTAAATGTGACAGTGTCAAGTGTTGGAGAGGATGTGGAGAAACAGGAACCTTCATACTTTCCTGGGAAGAGTGCAAATGGGTCCAAGCATTTTAGAGAACAATCTGATGGTGTCTGGTGAAGATGAAGATTCCTAGAGATGTTCCCTTGAGAAACCCAAGCATGTGCACAAGGAGACCCACAGACTCCTCTCATTTAAGCATTGTTTACCCTGGAAACGAAATACCCATCATCAGAAGACTAGACAGATAAATAGTGACATAGTCCCCCGAAGAAGTCATATATCATAGCTGAAAATGAATTAACTAGAGCCTTGTCGTGTTACCATAGATAAATCTCAAAAAACATCACACTGAGCCAGAAAATCAAGTTGTAGTAAAATACATACAGCAACATCACACGCAAAACAATACTGTTTTCATACAGAAACATCTGTATAAAAATCACAAAAACAGACACGAGAATGGTAAGCACCAAACTTAGAATAGTAGGTCCAGGAAGGAGGGAGGAGATGGAGTCAGGGAGGGTGGGAACACACAGCAGGCTGTAGCTGTAATGTTTGATTCATGCTTTACACTCATGATTTTATACTTTATACTTTTTGTGCGTTGAAAAGTTTTATTTAAAAAAATCAAACCCTTCACCATGGCAAAAAAGCCACCTACAATACTGCCCCCCCCCCCCGAGGCTGTCTTTGCCAACCTTTTCAATCTCCCCATCCGTCACTCCCATGTATTGTACTCCTGAGCTCTCGATAGACCAAAGTGTGTGTTGTTTCCTGAGCGTATTTCTTTTCACAGCTCCATGCCCTTACTTATGCTGTCTCCTCCCTCTGGACCCCACTTGGAAGACCATTCACCCTTCCAGATTCATTTCGTGTTTCATCTCTGGTGTTCTCCAAGGTATGCTTCTCAAACCCTGATGTGCAGAGGAGTCATCCTTACACCTTGTTAGAGTGCAGGGTCTGACTCTGCTGGCCCACGAGGATCGCGCTGAGTGCCAGGCCCTCCTGACCCCATCCTCTTCCGGCACAATTAGGAGCTCCCCACTCTAGATTCCCAGAGCTTCCCCTACGCTCCCTTCTGACAATACTCCTTGCATTGTTCTGCGTCTGCTTTCTTTTTTAAAAATAGATATCCATCTTTTTCATGAAACTCTTAAGGGCAGTAATCTCCTAAGAGGATTTACCCTGCCCTGGACTTGACTGTACTGCCAGCACCTAGCATTCGTTTGCTGAATACTTGAAACATTCCCATGTTGAAAGTATAATTGTCTCTTGCACCTCAGGTGAAGCCTTATCAGATCTTTTCAAACGTATCTGTTTAAATTGTGTTTTACATCTCAGGCCAGTAGCAACAGGTATGTAGGGCAGTAAATGCATACTGTGCGCCGATCAGGTCTGAAGAAGTTCCTAACTACAGTGCTCATTGGAGAGGGGAGCCGGAAACCCTTAAAGGTGTTCAGATCCCTTAGGGCAGAGAGAGCTTTGGAGGTGTGGAGGATTTAGTTACTTGCTCACAGGGCACGGACGTTGCTCTAGGCATTAAGATGGCTTCGGGGAGCTTTGCAGACCTGTTCTAAGAAAACAGGCTCTCTGAGAGCAGTCAGAGTGGAGGGGCAAACCAAGGGCTGCCCGCTGATTAACTCTCACGGCCTGACCACGGCTCGCCCTCTGCGCCGCCCTTCCCGTCCGTGGGCAGGGAGCCCGCCTGGCCGCGCCCGCGCGGCAGAAGCAGGCCGCTGAGCGGAGGCGGGTGGAGCCTGGCCAGCTGGCATCTGCCCACCCGATTCCAGTGCTGGCACTGCCACTTGGCGGCCACGCCACCTTGAGCAACTGCCTTCCCCTTCAGGGCCCAGGAGTGCCGGATTTAACAAATAAAATATTGCATGGGAGGTATGTAGACTAAAAAAGCATTCCTTGTTTATCTGAAGTTCACATGTAATGGGGCATCCGTATTCCATCTGGCAACCTCTTCTGGACCTCGCTTTCTTCATTTCTAACATGGGGATGGTAACCTTATGATCCTTATAAGGTGGTGAAGATGAAATGATTTAATATACGGAAAGTGCTCAGAGCGGAGCCTGGCTCAGAGTACGTGCTCACTGCGGCGACTTTATCACTACTCTTTCGCGTCCCTGTTGTCAGTGTCACTTGCCTGAGCCGTTGCCGCGAGTTCTAACTGGTCACCCTGACTCCGGTTCCTTTCCCCACCTTCCTTCCGTGTGACGGCCGGAGATATCACTCGAAGGTATGGGGTTGGCCAAAATGTTCGTTCGGGTTTTTCCATAACATCTTCTAGGACTCTGAGAATGCATTTTGAATTCTACTGCACATCTCATGGCTTCCAAATCCCCGTTCGTCTCTCTGGGGTGACCTCTGTGAAACAAAAGTCAGAATGGAGTTGGTGTTGCTAAGCGAGCTCTCTACAACGTGGCCGCTGAGGCAGGGAGGCTTACGCACATCTCAGCCGGGATGCAATCTGAGCTTTTGGAGGGCCTGAAAGAACAGAGTGCAGGGACTTCACCAAACTTACGGAACAGCTGGAGAGACTGGTTGGTGTTCTGCCTGCTTTGCTGACGGAAGCTGCTTCACGTTTGGGAACGTGGCTCTTACTGCAACACACCACCTGGCGGTGTGGCGGTGGGGTGGGGGGGCGGTGGCAGGAGGCAACCGCATCCTTCCATGCATCCTGGGTCATTGAAGCCACTGTCCTCCACCAAAAAGGACCCGACCGGGCTTCCCTGGTGGCGCAGTTGTTGAGAGTCCGCCTGCCGATGCAGGGGACGCGGGTTCGTGCCCCGGTCCGGGAGGATCCCACGTGCCGCGGAGCGGCTGGGCCCGTGAGGCATGGCCGCTGAGCCTGCGCGTCCGGAGCCTGTGCTCCGCAACGGGAGAGGCCACGGCAGTGAGAGGCCTGCGTACCGAAAAAAAAAAAAAAAAAAAAAAAAAAGGACCCGACCAACATGAAACCAAGTTGGTTTAGTCTGCAACACCTTGTGTCTCCAACGAAAGGTGAGCTTGAGAGCAGGGGCCTATATTCATCACCTCTGAGACTCCGGCTCCTCCCCCTGCAGCTAGCACCACAGGGGGTGCTTGTACCGAAGGAGCAGGAAGAGGCCAAGACCCTTTCTTACTGAGCCAGCTTTAAAGCGTTGAGGACAGACTCAGACATCCAGTCAGCAAATAGGGTCGAGATGAAAACATATAGGAAAACGAAGAATACCCAAGAAAGGTACCTTCTGATATCTTTTCCTTGACACTTTTTCTGTAAAGAAATAGCTTTTTGCCCTCTTGAGAATTCCTCATACACATCACCCCATTAGCATTAAAGGCATTGAGGAATCTCAAAACAATCCCTCTCAGGCACTTTGCCTGTCGGTATTCTTCCTCAAAACCCAGAACCCTAGTCTAATCATGAGAAGACATCAGACAAACCCAAATTAAGGAACATTCTACAAAATATCTGGACAGCACTCTTCAGAACTGTCAAGGTCGCAATAAACAAGGAAAGAAACTGTCCAAGACTGGAGAGACCATGAGGACACGATGACTAAGTGCCATGTGGGATCCCGGACTGGAGCCTGGAACTGAAGAAGGACATTGACGGAGAAACTGATGAAATCCAAATACGGCTGGAGTCCAATCGGCGGTACTGACCAATGTGAATTCCTTAGCTTTGACAAAGCTACCACGATCATGCAAGATGCTAACATTAGTGGAAACCACGTGGAGGAGATACAGGAATTCTGTATTGCAACTTTTCTTTAAAACTAGAATTATTACAAAATAAAAAAGTGTATTTTAAAAGGAAATGTGTTTTTAAAATACAGATAAATATTTGACTGCCTGGATTTCTTTTAGAAATAAGGAGGAATCATTTTCTCGAGAATAGTAAAATTGAAAGTGAAAAAGTGAGGCTTTTGGAAAAGTGGAATAACTTCTTCAGGGTTGAGTCTACAAAACTAAAGGCATAGAGAATCACAAACATCACAGAGTCAAAACTGGGCCTTCAAATGAAGACTAAAATAAACATCAAGGCTCATTCCCTCCGGTGCCTACCCCAGCGCCTGGCACACTAGCGGTATATC
This sequence comes from Kogia breviceps, assembly GCF_026419965.1. NCBI lineage: Eukaryota > Metazoa > Chordata > Mammalia > Artiodactyla > Physeteridae > Kogia > Kogia breviceps. The sequence continues at coordinate 8,009,137 of NC_081325.1, forward strand.
TTAAATATTTGCTAAGTTCCTGCCACTATAACCCAGTTCACGGTTGCCCACGCTTGCCCTGATGGGAAAAAAGGGACAACCAAAGCTGACATAAAGCTCAGCTGTGTTTTATGATGTTTGTGTTAGGGTCTTTAAGTCTGAGATGGGGGGAGCTAGTATTTCCTTTTTAACTAGATGTTTTCCCAGGCAGCTCTTCTACATATTGGCTGATGTAAACAAAGGAAACAATTGGATGAGGATTTAATGTTAGACAATGAATGCTTACAAAATAAGTTATTACTTTTCTGATTACGAAGCGAATAATGCTATCTAGAAAACATGGATACCATAACAATCGAAAGAGAAAGAAAAAAGAGTCACCCCTCATAACTCCACAACCCAGAGACAAACAACGGTAACATAATGATGAATTTTCTTTTTATGCATATAAAGATTTTCCACGATTGCATCATATTATATAACCAGCTTTTAAATGATTGTTCCAGTAATCAGTTTTCTGACTTTAAACGTAATGAGTACTAACAGCTAATGGCCATGTAGCACTTACTATGGGCCAGGTGGTACTCTAGGGCTTTACATCTATTAACTCATTGAACCCTCACAATAATCCCGTAAGCCGGTTACTATTTTCATTCTCACGTTACAGATGAAGAGAGTGAGACACGTATTGGTTAAGTGTGTTGCTCAAGATTATACACATTTTGATATTTGAGAAAACCATTGTACGTGGCCGAACTAGGATTGAACTAGGCGGTCTGGCTCCAGAACGTACACCTCTAACCACGACGCTACATCGTTCCCCATGATTCATTTACAAAACTGGAGACTGTGTTAGCCAGCCTCCAAGAAGGTGCTTACCTCCTGGGATGCATCCCCTCGTGTGGTCCCGTCCCGTGAGTCAGGATTAGTCCACGTATCTAATAGAACGTTGGGGAAGTGACCGTGTGTGACATCTCAGGCTGGGTCATAAAAGGCACTGCAGGGCTTCCCTGGTGGCGCAGTGGTTGAGAATCCGCCTGCCGATGCAGGGGACACGGGTTCGTGCCCCGGTCCGGGAAGATCCCACGTGCCACGGAGCGGCTGGGCCCGTGAGCCATGGCCGCTGAGCCTGCGCGTCCGGAGCCTGTGCTCCGCAACGGGAGAGGCCGCAGCAGTGAGAGGCCCGCGTACCACAAAAAAAAAAAAAAAAAAAAAAAAAAAGGCATTGCAGCACCCCCTCGGTCTTGTGGGTAGCACTTACCCTGGAGCAGGGGTCCCCAGCCCCCGGGCCGTGGACCGGTACCGGTCTGTGGCCTGTGAGGAACCGGGCCGCACAGCAGGAGGCGAGCGGCGGGCGAGCGAGCAAAGCCTGTGAGGAACCGGGCCGCACAGCAGGAGGCGAGCGGCGGGCGAGCGAGCAAAGCTTCATGGGTATCCACAGCCGCTCCTCACCGCTCGCATTTCCGCCTGAGCTCCGCCTCCTGTCAGCATTGTGGTGAGCTGTGTAATTATTTCATTGTAACAATAATAGAAATAAAGTGCACGATAAATGTAATGCGCCTGAATCATCCCCAAACCATCCCCCGCCCCCCGCCGTCCGTGGAAAAATTGTCTTCCATGAAAGCGTCTTCCCCGGCGCCAGAGAGCGCTTGGGGACCGCTGCTCTGGAGGACATTGTTGAGACGCTGCTCGAGGATCTTTGTGGAGAGGAGCCCGCGTGGCAGCCACGTGAATGAGACCATCGGAGGCAGATCCTCCAGAGCCAGTTAAGCCCTCAAGTGGCTGCGGCCCTTGCTGACCTCTGACTGGTCCTAACTGCTCAGTCAGGCTGCTCCCAAATCCCCGACTCACAGGAACTAGAGAAAATAAATATTCAGTGTGTATTTAAGTTACCAAGTTTGGGGATCATTTTTACCCAGCAGTTCGGTAATTAATACAGAAACACTGGGAAAGGTATTTAAAAATCACTTCAAATATTATCATTCCAAAATAACTTCATTATAACGTGGATATAATCCCTTCTTTTTACGCATCAGCATGCTCAAATGAAACATGTCTGTAGTTTTAAAACATACAACTGGGCTCATAATGTAAGTTCATTTTCCCACTTAGTGTATAAATACATTGTAGATCATTGACTCGTGTCATTAGAAAATTCTTCAGAAATATAAGTTTAATGGCTTCATAATGTATTAAATGGATGGCCCGCTAGTGAGCCATATTTTTAGACATTTAAGTTGTTAACGTATTTCTGTTGTTACAAACATTACCACAGTCAATATCTTGGAAAGAGACCATATAGTGAATAATTAAGACTTGCAAGAAATTAATAAACAGAAACCTCAATGAAAAAGAGTCGGGAGCCCAGAGGGGGAGCTCTCACATCCTGTGACAACAGCAGAACCCAACAGGGAGAAGGAAGGCTCTGCTTCTTGCCAGGCCAGGGCTCAGCCAATGAAAAGCCATGGACTCCTTGTTTACTTTAGCCCTCCCAGCTCCCTCTTCCTCTTTATAAAAGCATTTTCATTCCCTCGCTGTGCAGGGACTTGCCCCCGTAGCTCACCATGGTTGCAGACCCCAGATTCCCATCCTCTGCTGATCTCAAATAAACCCACCTTTGCTGGAGAAACCTCTGGCAGTCTTTTTGTTTCAGGTCAATAGACAGTAGGCTTTGAACTCGCTGTGTGTGCAAATTCTAGTTCTGCCCCTCCCGAGTACAACTGTGAGCAAGTTCCTTGGTATCTGTGCTGTTTCTTTCTATAAAAGAAGGAAAGCGGTGTCCTTGCTGGTACTTATTATTTATTATTGTAGTGAAATATACATAACGTTTACCATTTTATTTATTTATTTTTGCGGTATGCGGGCCTCTCACTGCTGTGGCCTCTCCCGTTGTGGAGCACAGGCTCCGGACACGCAGGCTCAGCGGCCACGGCTCACGGGCCCAACCGCTCCACGGCACGTGGGATCTTCCCGGACGGGGGCACGAACCCGTGTCTCCCGCATCGGCAGGCGGACTCCCAACCACTGCGCCACCAGGGAAGCCCTATTTTAACCATTTTAAAGTATATAGTTCAGTGGCATTAAGTACATTCACACTTTTGAGTAATTATCATTACCATCCATCTCCAGAACTTTTTCATCATCCCAAACTGAAATTCTGTATCCATCAAACAGCTCCCCATTCGATCTTCCATCCAGGCTATGGTAACCACCATTCTACCTTTTGTCTCTATGGATTCGACTATTCTAGGTATAATACTTGTCCTTTTGCATCTGGTTTATTTCACTTAGCATAGTGTCTTCAACGGTCATCTATGTGGTAGCGTGCATCAGAATCGAATTCTTTTTTAAGGCTAAATAACATTACTTTGTGTGTACATGCCACGTTTCGTTGGTTCAGTCACCCGACAACAACGCCCTTTTGGCTTGTTTCCGCCTTTTGGCTATTGCGGGTAATGCTGCTGTAAACATTGGTGTACAAGTATCTGTTCCGGTTCCTGCTTTCAGTTCTTTGGGGTTTATAACTAGAAGTGGAGTTGTTGGATCATATCACAATTTTGTGTTTAATTTTGGGGGGAACTGCTCTACAGTCTTGCACAGTGGTTGGACCGTTTTACATTTCCACCAGCAATGTGTGAGAGTTCGAATTTCTCCACATCCTTGCCAATATTTATTCTCTGGGTTTTTTTGGAGGGAGACAGGGGGTGGATAATAGCCATTGTAATTACTGTGAAGTGGTGTCTCATTGCAATTTTGATTTGCATGTGCCTAATCATTAGTGTTGTTGAGCATCTTTTCATGTGCCTATGGGCCATTTGTATGTCCTTGGAAAAATGTCTATTCAAGTCAAGTCACCTCTTGACCACCAACCACCTCTGTCTTGAGACTCTTGTCTGCCTTTATTTCCAACACCCTGCTTTCCTCCGGTTCTCCCTCCAGCCCTCTGATCAGTCCTCCTTTCTTCTCACCCATTGTGGCAGGGCGCCTTACAGTTAGTCCCCTAGAGGTCCCTGACTCTCCCTGTACTAGTTTAGCTCATGCCACCTTCTCAGAGAATCTCATGGCCAATGTGAGATTTGAGGAACTTATTTCCAATGAAGACATCAGGTATTTAATTAATACATTATAAATAAATAAATAAAGAGGTTCAGTTAAAAAGCCAATTGAAAAAAAAAGAAAAACTGAATACTAAGAAACACTCAGGTAATCAAAAGAAATCAGGAAGGGCAACAAAGAGAGAGAGAGGTATCAGATGGGACCAACAGAAAAAAATAGGAAGGTATTAGACTTAAACACAAAGATCTCAAAAGTTACACTAAGTTTAAATGGACTAAATACTTCAGTTGAAGGGGACTGTCAGGCTGAATAAAGAAAGCAAGATCAAATTTTATTCTGTTTATAAGAGACATATTTTAAATATAAAGGTATAAATAGGTTAAAATTATGGGAAAATATATACCATATATACACCAATCATAAGAAAGCTTGAGTGTCTATATTAATATCTGGATATCAGACTTGCCTCACCTGCTCTCACAATCACATATTCCTTGCGATAAATCTCTTAATGTATCTTAATGTATCTTCTGTTTCTCTGATTCAACCTTGAATGATAGACACTGATACCCAAACTAGTTAATAGGCAGTGCACCCGGCGGACCCACAAATCTGTGCTTGCTTCAGTGGTATTTGGACGGCACAGACCCAGGGATGCCCCTTCTTCCAGCCTCCGACCACCTTCCAACCTCTCTTCTGAAAGAAATTAAAGAAGATCCAAATAAGTAGATTGTCCACAGGTTGGAAGGCGATATTGTTATGATGTCATTTCTCCCCATATTGATCTATAGATTCAACGCAATCCCATTCAAATCCAAGAAGAATTTTATTGTAGAAATTTACAAGCTGATTCTAAAATTTATAAATAAAGGGGACTTCCCTGGAGGTCCATAGGTTGGGACTTTGCCTTCCAGTGCAGGGGGTGTGGGTTCGATCCCTGGTCCGGGAGCTAAGATCCCACATGCTTCGTGGCCAAAAAACCAAGGCATAGAACAGAGGCAATACTGTAACAAATTCTATAAAGATTTTAAAAATGGTCCACATCAAAAAAAAAAAAAATCTTAAAAAAAAATAAAATTTATAGAGAAGAACAGGGAACTTAGAATAGCCAAGCAATTTTGAATGAGATTCAAAAGTTACTATAAATTAACTATAAACTGTAAAGTAGTAACAATTCTGAACAAAATGTCAAGTGTTACTATAAAGGTGCATTAATCAAGAAAGTATGGTATTGGCATAAGGATATATCTAGACATCAGTGGGATTAATAGACCCTCAATTATATTTGGTTAACTTGTATTCAGTATAGCTGCCAAAGCAATTCCATGGGGGAAAGTCTCTTCCATACATGGTGCTAGAACAACTGGATGTCCATGTAGAAAAAATAAATCTCGGCCTTACTTCACACCATACCCCAAACAAATTATGAAACCTGAATGTAAAAGCCAAAACTATAAAGGTTTTAGAAGTATGCATAGGAGAATATCTTTGCCAGCTTAGAATAGGCAAAATTTACTCAGATGAGACGCAGAGAACACTAACCAATGTTTTCTTTTATGAAGCATTGACTTCATAAAATTCAAATGTCCTGCCCATCAAAAGCCACTGTGAGAAAATTAATAGGTAAGCCATAGACTGGGGAAAAAAATGTGATAGATAGGTAGATAGGGATATCTATAAATAGATCATAGATATGATAGATAGATAATAGATATAGATAGGTAGATAGATGAGAGATAGAGACATCTATAGGTAGATACACAGATAGATACCTGACAAAGGATTTGTATTTAGAACATATCAAGAACTTGTGCAACTGAGTAATAAAAAGATTTACAACCCAGTAACTGAATAAATGATCCCGATTAAGATCCTAAGTTCAGAGTTCACTTTATATATAGTCTCTGGAGGCAAAGAAATGAAAGTTGAACTATACTATGAGAAAATCCACTCCCTCATCAATAAGGCTCTCCAAGCTTTCAAAATAACCACATAAGTTCAAGATACAGTATCACAATTCCAGTCACCTTTGGTGCATTCTACACAGAGGGTCTACAAAAGACCTTTGGAAAGATTAGCCGGATAATCCTCACGGTTTCCTTAAAGCACAGGTGAGGGAGTGAACAGTTCAGCTTAATCCCATAAAGAGAGGAAACCGCGGAAGATCTGCTCCTGAGCCACAGCGACCTTGACTCCAGGCAGACAGACAGATGCTCTCTGTCGCCAAGGCGGGACCAGCTCTGCCAGAGCTCGCCTTTCCCACCCTTTCTGATTGACTCACCCACCCGCCCACTCAGCAGACAGTTAATCCTGCCCCCACTCTATGCGGAAGTCAGGGCTTGTAGCTTGACTGTGGGCTCTCCTTTGAGGAGCCTCTAGTGACTCATTTCCTGCTCCAGCACAGGCTGGGAGCCTAGGGTCTCCACGCCTGCCCCCTCCTGGGCTCCTCTCCACCTTGCCCACGCCTGCCCTTGACATTGTTATAGAGTAACAGTAGTTTCTTTGTTTTTGTTTTGTTTTGTTTTGTTTTTTAATTTTTGGCTGCGTTGGGTCTTTGTTGCTGCGTGCAGGCTTTCTCTGGTTGTGGCGAGCAGGCCCTACTCTTCGTTGCGGTGCGCGGGCTTCTCATTGCAGTAGCTTCTCTCATTGTGGAGCATGGGTTCTAGACGCGCAGGCTTCAGTAATTGTGGCACGCAGGCTCAGCAGCTGTGGCATGCGGGCTCTAGCGAGCGCAGGCTCAGTAGTCGCGGCGCACGGGCCCAGTTGCTCCGCGGCACGTGGGATCTTCCCGGGCCAGGGCTCGAACCCCTGTCCCCTGCATTGGCAGGCGGATACTTAACCACTGCGCCACCAGGGAAGCCCTAGAGTAACAGGAGTAACGTCTCTCTGCGAAACCCCGGTGTGGATTCCCTGGGCTTCCAGAAGCTTCGCCTTCGTGCCGCCCTCGGAGCCGTCGCGTCTGCCGGTGCCTCGCCCGCAGTGCCGTTCCCATCCTTCAGCTACCCAAACAGCAGCGCCGTTGGTAGCCACCATGCCCGTGAGGTCCTCCCCGCATCCTCTCTCCACCCAGCGCGCCATCCTCCGCGCTCGGGAACCTCACAGTGCGTACCACTCAGCAGCTTTGTCCTCCTCGGAGAAGACAGACGAGAAGCTTGTAAACACATAAATAAGACAATTCAAAGTACAGAGAGGCGTGGTGAAGAAAATAAAACAGGCTGCTTGACTTGCAAATGAAGTGTGGTGGCATAACCTCGGCGGAGGTGATGTCTGAGGAAAGACCTGAGGGATGAAAGGGAGCCAGCCTTGCAAAGATCCCGGGGAGAATGCATCTGCTGGGCGGCACAGCAAGTTCAAAGGCCCTGGGGTGGTATACTTGGGGCATTTGAGGGAAAGAAAGAAAAGCAGCGTGACCGGGGTGGGTGAGAGGGTGGGTGAGGGGGGCGGTGGGTGAGTGGGGGGTGGTTGGGGGTGGGTGGCCCAGGTCCGTTCAGGCTGGACTGGGGCAGGTGAGGAGAGGCAGGTTGCAACCTAACTGTGGAACAAGGACAGGAGTGAAGGTGGTGTGCTGGGCCCTGTCTCCTGAGGTCGCCGGGACCCCACTTGTGAGAGGCATTTGGTCTTTTCTTCCACAGCCTCAGGAGTGGAGCTTTATTTGCCAGGCCTTCTGCCAGAAGTTCCACAGGCCACCCTGTTGGAAAGAAATTAGTTCCCATTCAAAGGACGCAGAGAGGGAGCTGCGGATTGAGAAGGCGGTAGACAGAAATCCTTCCCGATAGCCAGGACGGAGATTAGGAGACAAGGCAGAGAATTTCCTAATAGCTTCCTTCCCCTTGGCTCCTTAGAACTAGAAAGCCAACCTTGCATTTTACATAAATCAGACCGTCAGGAGAAACTCTCAGTGTCTCTGGGTGATTGAAAAGAAAGGAAAAAAAAATTTTCTAATGGCAAATAGGTGAGAAAGTGGAAGAATTCCTGGGTTGGAAGTGAGTGGTTCACAATTCAGTTTCCAGTCCATTAGCACTGAGCTTTGAGAGGCCAGATAAAGGGGTGTGATCGGTGCACTTCCTCTCTCTTCAAAATCGTAAGCAGAACAACAAGCGCGTTTTGAACACACCCTGGGAGCCAGGCCCACATAACGTTAAGTAGCTTACCTGGAAAATTTACAATCTTCATAGCAACCCATTTTTCAGGTGAAGGTCGGAAGGCTGAGGAATCTGCCCACGATTGCGTACCTGGTCGGCAGAACACCTAGGACTCAAACCCTGATTCTGGACGCTGGGGTCTTAACCCCTGCCTCTGGGTGGCTGTGCACTTGCAGCATGTGCTCCTGGCCTGCCGGGCGCTGGCAGAGCTGCTCCCTGGGCCCGGCAGCTGCCCCGAGGCTGGTCCTGTTCGGGCAGAAGCCGCCACCCCTCGGGGAGCTGGCCGCCACCGTCAGGGCTGAAGGCCGAAGCAGAAGGGAGACCCAGGATCGGCAGAGTCAGGGCGATCGCTCTTTATGGTCCCCTTAGGGGAGAAGGTGAGGAAATTGTGGTTTTTATGAACGCGTTCACCCTGGCCTCTCGTTGACTGCACAGCTGAGCACACCCAGCCGCCTCCAGAAGCTCCTTCCCAGGGGGTGACTGAGATGTGAGCAGTGGAGGAGAAATTCCTCACACTGTTTGTTAAAGTGGGTTCCATCTCTTAGGTGGTGTGACCCTCAAGGCTGAGCATTTAGTCCGAGCAGAGGCCCCGGACACGTGCTTTTCGAGATCCAAAGACCGAACTGAACTGGTCAGCAAAATCGGTTTAAAATAAGAGCCAGATGTGACAGGGAGGGGCACCCTTGGCGAAGGCAGTTTGCCCCCAGACGGCCCCATGGGTTGGCGCCCCTCCAAGTGTGCCCCCTCCAGATGCTGGCACCACATGGCAGGCCCGCGACCCTGATGTGCATCTGTGTGGTGGGTTGAACTGGGGCCCCCAAAACATACGCCCAAGTCCCAACTCCCGGAAGCCGTGACCGTAGACTTACCTGGGAAAAATGCCTTTGCAGGTGTATTTAAGTTTAAGCTCTAGAGACGAAATCACTTTGGATTTAGAGTGGGTCCTAAGTCCCATGACGGGCGTCCTTAGAAGAGCAGATGGAGGTCTGGGACACGGACACACGGGGGAGAAGGCACGAGAAGACGAAGCGGAGGCTGAAGCGATGAGCAAAGGCCAACGCAGCTGGGAGAGGAAAGCAAGGGTCCTCCTCTGGGGCCTTCAGTGTGTGCGTGGTCTGGCCAACACCTTGAGTTTGGACTTTTGGCCTCCAGAACCATGGTGGAGAGTGGTGAATCTCTGTTGTTTTAAGCTGCCAGTTTGTGGTAATTCGTTAAGCATCCCTAGAAGCTACCAGAAGGTTCTGCGGTCCCTCATCATGAGGCCTGACTCACTAGCTACACTTCACCCGCTCCATCCCCAGGGCAAGGGGTTCCCTATTTCCAGGGAGAAATGCAGCCGAGAAGGGAAGGCCACCTCTGTCCAGTGCGCTGTCCCTTGTAGCAGAGCCCTGGGCAGGAGGCAGATGCTGGCCGTGGTCCAGCTGCAGAAAGGCCCCCGCTCGGCACTGGGGTGCTGGGGGCTGCGGAGAGGTGGGGCACAGGTCGGTTTGTCTTTGCTGATTCCCTCTCTTCTGGAGCTTCAGGCTCCAGAGTCACCCGGGGGTTCTCCCGGCCCTTCTCCGAACGGGGCCTGATGGAGCTGCCGCGTCCACATCACACAGGCCCGTTTTTCTCGTTGACCCACCTTGAGTGTTGAGTGATTCCGATTTCTTTGGTCACATGTTTACCAACAAGTCCCACGGGTGGCTGATCCCATCTTTTCCGTGTGGAGTTTTCTAGTTTCACTCCAAGCACAGTTTCCAAGTTCTCGAGGGGTGGGAGGCGCCTCGTGGTTGGGGCTCTGTGGGGACACCCACCAGGGGACAAGCTGGTCCTCTGTGAGCTGAGTAGCCACAGTAAGAAGCCAGAGGAATGGGCAGGTTCATCCTTATTGCTCTTTTTCTTCTGTGTCTGCGTGTCTGTGTGTGTGTGTGGCCCCCTCGCAGCTCAGTGCCCCCTTTCCTTGACCGCGATAAAGAAGGACAGTAAAGCCAAGGACTTGCGTTGAAGAAAGAAATAGACCCCGGGCCGTGTGCAAGAGCAGGAAACGCCGTGGTGAGGGCTCCGCTGCACATCTGCGCAGCTCCCGTTCATTCACCCCTGGAACCCCAGTGGCCCCTTCGTCCCAGACTCTTGGGATGTCAGAGGAATCGGGACCCCTCAAGTGAAGATGCTGTGGCCTCACGTGCCAGCCCTCGCGGGAGGGCTTTGCGCTACTTTCCCTGCCGTTCCTTCTTTGCTTTGTCTGCCCTGTGTCTGTGGATGTGGTCCGGGGAGGAGCAGGGAGGGCGGGTGAGTAGAGATTGATGGCCCAGAAGCGGGCCTTCTTATGACTCTGGGCCCGTCTTGGTCTTGTCAAGCTCCATCCAGTGGAAAGACCATCCCAGGTACAGACCCCACCCAGTGGTTTACGGGGGTTGATGTGTGACTCTGGTTCCCAAGACACACAAGGCAGAGGCCAGAGGGACAGCCTGGAAGGAAGTATTGGGCTGGCCAAAAAGTGCGTTCGGGTTTGTGCCATCTTATGGCAACCGTCTAAGAATAGTACGGTCCAGCTGCGATCTCATCCTCCTCGGCGCTTTCGTTAATTCATTCCACTTGAGAAACACGGATTGTGTGCCTTCCGTGTGCCGGGCCTCGTTCAGGATGCTGGGGGGTGCGCCCGTGAACAAACCCGGCGTGGATCCCGTTCTGGACCCAGACGGTTGGCTTTCTTTCCTAAGGCTGAGGAAGTGCCCAGGCAGGAGAATGCGTCTGTCTCCCCCCCGCCCCAAGTGTGTGGGTACTGGGCTTCGGTGCCTGCCCCGGCTCCCCCGTGTGAACGCCCCAGCTCCACCTTTGGTCTGCAGGGGGCCCGAGTTCCACCACTCCTGCGCGCTAAGCAGGCTTCTGGCCCCGGGCCTGGCCTTGTGCTCTCTCAGGCGTACAGCACCCTCTGTTGGTGACCCACACGTAATATGCTGGCCTTCAGCTGGGACACCGCGCAGCCCTGGTAGCCTTTTCTGCTCATCTGGGCCCGGCGTGTGCTGTTCACCCATCCAGCCATCTCTCCATCCGTCCAAACAGGCACTGCTGAGTGCCAGGCCCTGTCCAAGGGGGTGAGGATATAAAAATGTAAAGGTGAATATTTTCAGTCTTCTCACAGGTTTCAAGTTCAGCTCCGTTCCCCTGAATGAGGATTCCCAATGCTGGTGGCTGGGTGGGGCCTGGGGTGCATTCCAGGTCCCATTATCTCTTTCAGAGGATGTGGCCTGAGGGTCCTCCCATCAAGTGGACGCTTTGTGGTTGTCCTGTGCGTCCTAGAGTTTCCCAACCTAACAGTGCAGATCTGTCCCCACTCTGACTCTGTGCTACATGTAGAATAATGGGCTTAATTCCCCCGGGGGGACAAACGCCTATCCCCAAACCTACCTCCCCCACCCGCACCCCCGCCCTGGAACTCCTCCCTTCCCCTCCCTAAATGGGAGCCCACTGGCCATGGGCGTGAGCGAAGACGGGCAGGTCCCAATCGGGATCTCCTGCCACCTTCCCTCCAGCCACCCACTGCTGCTGGGCTCTTCGTGTACCTGCTCACCCCATCTTCAGGATGCTGGTCTGCCACCAGTCCCTCCGTCTTCTGAAGGCAAATGCACACACCTTGACTCTCAGCGGTGACCGTGGGGAAATTCACACTCCTTTTCTTGCTCCAGCAAGTCTCAGATCAACGCAGGCGTTGTGGCATGGGGCCCCCCAGAGGCCAGCAAGGGTTACCACATCCCCTCAGAGTGAAGGCAGCCTCTCAGAGGAGCCAGCCTTTCAAGTACAGAGTCTTTCTCGCCGGCAGAAACACAGGGCCCAAGATTTTTTTCTGTCTTTCTCTTCCGGTATTTCTGCGGTTTACCTCTTTTTTTAAAATATTTTATTGGAGTGTAGTTGACTTACAATGTTGTGTCGGTTTCAGGTGTACAGCAAAGTGGATCAGTTATACCTATACATATATCCGCTCTTTTTTATATTCTTTTCCCATGTAGATTGTTACAGAATATTGAATAGAGTTCCCCGTGCTATACAGTAGGTCCTTGTTGATTATCTATTTCATATATAGTAGTGTGTATATGCTAATCCCAATCTCCTAATTTATCCCTCCCTCCACCCCAATTTAACTCTTTTTAAGTTTTTGTTTAAATATAGCAGCTTGAATTCATATATTATACAGTTCATATACAGGAATATATATTCATATATTCCTGTATATGACTATATACAATGAATATTCATATATTCCTGAATATGAATGTATACAACTCATATATTTATATATTATATGAATTGTATAATATATGAATTACATATTATACAATTCATCCTGGAATTACATTATATGAATACATTCATATAATGTATGAATATACATTATACAGTATATAATATGTGAATTCATACGTGATATCGTTCACCCATTTAAAGTGTATGATTCAGTGGTTTTAGTATATTCAGAGTCTTGTCACCATCACCACAATCAACTTTAGAACATTTTCCTCCCCCAAAAAAGAAACCCGTCACCCCCATTAGCCGTCACTCCCCACTTCCCCCCGAGCATGCCAAGCCCCTGGCAACCACGAATCTACTTTCTATCTCTGTGGGTTTGCCTGTTTTGGATAACTCGTGTTATTGGAATCACATAATGTGTGGCCTTTTGTGTCTGCCTGGCTTTTATCACAAAACAAGCTTTTTCTCCTTATTTCATCTGCAATTTCATTAGACTGATAATATAGTCTAGCAACCTAAACGGGACACTTGTAGAGTGAGAGGGGTGCTCTTGATAATTACCCTGTGGCATCAGGCATAAACATGGGCCACCCCTAGTCAACCTGGCAAAGGCGTGGGCATCCTGCCTTCAGCTGAAAACGGTGGCACCTCACACCCACTGTGAAGCCACCTGCCTCCCCTTCCCTAAATCAAAATTCCCGAATCACCCTCAGCAACCTCGGGTCTCACCAGCAACTGAAGTTAATTTACTTCTAGAGCTGCTAATGCTGTGTTCGCAGCTGAAGCGTGCTCGTGATTTATGGGAGAAAGAAGACTCATTTCCCCCAGAGATGAGAACCGGCAGTTGTATTTTTCATTTTGCAAGCATGAAATTTTGACTGCACGGGGTGCAAACTGCAAAGGAAAGCAGGCGCAGAAAACAGAGCTGTCGTGGCAAACATGAAAGGGACGGCATGGACTGGGGGCCTTCAGAACGAGCCTCTCGGGGGCTTAACTGGGTGGGTCGCACGTCGCCCGCTCCGATAAGGGCAGCATAGCTATTCATTGTTGGGCTGTTGAAGGCACCTGGCTTGGTGTCATCTCTCGCTGCACCTGTCCCTCCCAGGTTCTTTTATGTACTCTCGGAAAATGTTCTCAGTGTTTGTAAGCAAATGAAAAGGTTATTGTTTTTAAATTGTAAGTATCTGCTGGGCGGAGACAGAAGTTTATGCCTTTTGGACAGCAGCTTCTCGCGGTTGCTGCTGACTCGCGAGCACGAGGTACGGTTCAGAAGTAGACGTTTTGAACTATCGGTGCCTGCCCCTCGCCCCGCCTTGCTGCGGTCAGGCGTTATGAAACAAGGAGATCACTATCACCAAACATCAGCGTCGCTGTCATCAAACAAGCGTTGACGGCCCCCCCACACGCAACCACGTGCTCTGCGCCTTGCTGACGGGGCCGTGAACAAAATGCACTTAGGCTGCCCTGGAGCGCTACACACAAAGACACAACTATATATAGTGAGCAAGAAGTCATCTTCTCCAGATCGCTGGCTCCGCTCACACCCCTGCCTCAGCCTCGAGCCTAAATTCTCTAAGGAACCGAGAGATGTTTCTGTGATTTGTTTGTGTTCTGAATTCACTGCCCAGGCCAGCTGAGGGCCACCTGTCACAGCGTGGCCAGGGATCACCGCCTGTGGAAGCTGGTTTTGATTCCCGCTCTTCAGACGCAGGGAACGTCCTTGGAGCCGGACGTTGCGTCTGGACGCCTCCAAGCCAAGGAGGACCCTCATACCAGTCCGGTTCTGGGGCCCAGATGCCCATGTGCTCCTCTGGTGTCCCAAGCAGCTTTTGTTTGTGTGTGTTCTGTGTCTGAGCTCACCCGCCCGGCTCCCCTTCTGCCACCTTTTCTTCCGTTTACACTCACAATCTCCACTTGTCTTCCAGCTCTTTCCAAACCAATTGTGCTATGGACAGATTTAGTCCATTTCTAGGCCAGATGCTCAAATACATCCTTTTCTGCATTAAAAATAATCGAAGTAGGCTCCCAGCCAGCCGCAGGATTTACAGACCCTTGAAATTCTAGGAGAAATCCGCAGAAATCTTTCTGATTCTGGCGCAATCTCCACATCCATTCAGCGGGGGGAAGAAAAGGCACTGATTTCATAGGAGCATGGAAAGCATCTTAAGTGTTGGTCAGAGCACCCGGTCTCTCACAGTCAGAAGATCTGGCCTGGACCTCCTGGTACATTTCTTTCCCGATGCGATGTTCCTCCCCAGCGAGGCCACGCACCGCTCCTGGGCAGGGCAAGCCGCTTCCCCCAGCATCTGTGTATCCATCCCCTCCAGCCGGGGAAGCTGGGGTTTTCTTGTCAGCGCTATGCTCTCCACTTTGTTGCTTGTTCGGGTGCTGTTTACACAGATACGTCCTATTCTCTATGTGTGTCGCGTGTTTAAGCTAGGGCCATCATTTCTCACCTCCTGTTAAAGCTCCAGGAAAGGGTTTGCTGATGAAATGGGTATGGTGTTCCAAGGAGAAAAAGCTCACGTCATCACGCCCAGGGGAGGAAACCAATTCCTTAGCTGGAGCCCAGCGGAGAGCTCGCAGAGCAGGTGTTTGTGCCTCTGGGAAAAAACATAGGATGCTGCGGGTTTCCTTGCTGCCGGGAGAGCTGCCCACAGGCAGATACCTCTTGGCCATTCACGCTCACACAGAGGCCTCCCTCGGCTTCCCGGGGAGAAAAGCCAGTGTCAGAATCCAGTGTGCGAAAGACTCCAACCTACTCCCAGGAACCTCAATTAGGTGTCGTAGGTGAGGCCCAGGAATCTGCAGGTGAATTGGATGCAGGAGTTGCCAGCTGCAGAATCTGGCCACGCTGCACCATGGCCTCCCTGGATCCCCCAGGATACTGAGCTCCAAACACAGGTGCTGTCGTGCTGCCCGAAGGTCCAGTTGGGAGCCTCAAGGGTTAGAGCAGAGCGGGGACACATCATACCTGGAGGCCAGGTAGAGCACCCCGCGTGCAGCCCATGGGCACCGTGAAGAGCCCCTCATCAAGCGTAAAGGCAGAGAAACGCCGTCCCAAGTCACCCCACAGGAGCCATGGGTCCAAGCGTCGGAGGAAAAGAGAGGGATCACATGTCACCCACGATTGTCCCAACACCATAGTTTAACCCCGAAGGTCAAGGCTTCTCAAACAAAACCAGCTCTCATTTATAGACCGAGACTGACGTTGCCACGAACTACGTTCTGTACTGTGTGTATGAGCCGCTTGGTGGCATTTAATGAGCATTTACTCTGGGCCACAAGGTGGAGGTCCTTCCTGTGGGAGGAGGTGGCATGTGGAGCCCCTAAAGGGGATGGTGCTCGCCCGGGAACCCCACCATCGCTCTCTCCTCAAAGTGTGCTCCGAGGCTGGCGGCGTCAGTGTCACCTGCGGCGAGCGTATTCGCAATGCAGGCTCTCAGGCCCCCAGCCCCTCTGAGTCAGAGTCCGCCCTCTAACCAGACCCCCCGGTGATCTGAAAGCACGTTAAAAATTGAGGGGCACCATTCAGCCCCTCTGAGGCCCCGCCAGCTGGGACCCATGGAGGCTCCCATCTCCCCATCGGGGATGCTTTTTCTGCTTTCTGTCTGAACAAATAAATGTGCCTCAGCCCATCCTTTTTTTTTTTTTTTTTTTTTTTTTTTTTCTTTTAAAGGCACAAGCCCAGATTCCTATTCATAAATGCATTCCAAGTGAGTGATTTCCAAGGCCAGAAGGGACACGGCATGGCTGAGCTCCGGGGGGAACGGGTGGCAACAGCAGCAAACGGCACCGTCTAAGTCTATCCAAGTCTATCCCCTTGTTAAACAGCCGCCCCCGAGCCCCCAGCCCTAGAAACACAAGGCCCGCGTCTCCTGATGCCGTGGCCTTGGACGGGGCCTCCTCTGCGGTGGGGAAGCCAGTGGCCACGGGAACCTGCAGGGACCCGGCTCCGTCCCCTGCTCTGCACGCAGGCATGCTGGAGGCTGATGGGGGTGCGCCCAGGACGGCGCCAGCGGCCGGGCTGTGACAGGCCTCCAGTCTTCCAGACTGCTGGTCTGACACCCCATCCAGGATAAAGCAGGCTTGAGTTTCACCAGCTCCCTTGAGTGACAGTCAGATTAAGTGTGACCCGTTGGACGGAGTGCCCGTCTCAGGCTTCCGTGGCGGCCTCAGGGCTGGAGCTGTCGTGCCTTAGCCATCCGTCTACGGCGGTGGCACCCTCCTCACCTGCCACCTGTCCTACCAGGGAATCGAGGACCCTAGGGACCGGATTTCAAACACTTCCCTGAGGCCCGGGCCACATTCGTAAGTTCTAAGGATGTCATCTAGTCCTGAAACAGACTTGCTTGGTATGGGTTTCCTGTGGTGGCTATAATCAATGGTAGAATCAAGATTAGAAGTCCTTGCTGAGAAGTGACGGTGAGGAAGGAGGCTTGTCAGCGTCAGATGCAGAAACTGCTGCAAAGAAAAATTCTTTGCTGAGTCCTCAGCCTCAAAATGGCGACAATTATTAACTCTCGCAAGGCCTTTTGGAGGAACAGAGGAGAAAACGTAAATGAAATGGCCTCGCGCGCATATTAGGGGTGTGGTAAAAGCTTGTAGGATCTGGAACCTTCCTCTTCACCGCTGAGTAGAACATGGAATAGGGAAAATCCATCTTGGAGTCAATCCACGAGGCTCGGTTTCCGGCACACGACGTGGGTATCACTGGAAGGCGATTTGACCCAAAGGTATTTAGTGTTCATGGCGGAGCTGTGCTGTGTTTACAGGGGGCCCTGACGCAAGGCAGAGGCTCAGCCCCCTCAGAGCCCCATTGGGAGACAGTGGAAACTCAAACACTATGGATTCTTTCCTGCCAGGCTTTTTTTTTTTTTTTTTTTTTAATTGGAGTATAGTCACTTTACAATGTTGCATTAGTTTCCGTTGTACAACAAAGTGAATCAGCTGTTTCTATACATCTATCCCCTCTTTTCTGGATCTCCTTCTCATTTAGGTCACCACAGAGCACTGAGTACAGTTCCCTGTGCTATACGTAGGTTCTTATTAGTTCTCTATTTTATACATAGTTGTGTATATATGTCAGTCCCAATCTCCCAATTCGTGTCATCCCTCCATCCCCCCTTGGTATCTATACATTTGTTCTCTACATCTGTGTCTCTGTTTCTGCTTTGCAAATAAGTTCATCTGTATCATTTTTCTAGACTACTCGGCCATACAAAGGAACGAAGTTGAGCCATTTGCAGAGACGTGGCTGGACCTAGAGACTGTCGTGCAGAATGAAGTAAGTCAGAAAGAGAAAAACAAATGCCGTAAAATACCGCTCATATGTGGAATCTGCCAGGCTTTTCTAGAACACCGAACCCCCTTGACCTGGCTACCTTCCCACCTGCGGGCTCACAGAAGCCAGTAGAGGGCAACCTTCCCCATGGGAGGTGTTACCTAAGGCAGGGCCAGCTGTGTGGACAACTTGGGATTTTCCCGCGGGCAGGTTGGTACCACATCCTGTCAGCCAGGCCTGTTCTCCTGCTTTTTACAGGGAAATAGCCGCCTTCTTGTGTCCACCCTCTCCCAACAGTGTGTCATCACAAGCCACTCCTGGGCTGCTAGGTTCTGTGCGGTGGTCAGGGGCAGCCAGCGGCCCCGCTCAAGAGAATTTAATTCTCACCGTATGTGTAAGGGCCGACTTAGTAATTTGGCAAGCATCGTTTAAGTATTTGGGAACGTTTTGTTCACTAGACAGCCAAAGTGCTTAAAAAGAAAATTAAACGTATTTTCATTATAAGAGCACTATGAAATGTCCAAGGGAATTTAATTAGCCAAAAGTTCTAAAGTCCTTTAGTAAACAATTACTTGAATTTGAATAGATTTCTGAGTGAAATCATAAGATTTGTTAAGTTCGACTGAAAAGCTTGAGAAAACCTGGGTTTTACAATGAGTTACTTTAAAAAAAAAATTGAACGCTGTATTAATTTTTAACACTAAAGTCTCCTGTTTTGGTACTCGAAGTCTCCTTTCAGGACCACAAAAAACATGCAACAGCCAAGGTGTATAGGAGAAACTGGGTGATGTGTTTCCCCAGGGAAACACGATTGTTCTTACCTGTTCTTCTGAGTCTTATTCTTTTCCCACTGGATCTGGTTTTGCCCTTTGAGGGAGAGAAGAAAAATGTGAGTTCAGTGTGTTGTCAGAGACGGACGATTTCCCATGCTGAGCTCTATTTTTCTGCTAGAAAGTAATTCCTTCCACCCTATCTCCTCCTAATAAACGATCTTCCATATTGATTCCGTCTCCCTGAGACATCTCATCTACTTCTGGATCCCAAAGCTCTGTGACTTCTCTTCCAAACACCGGGCCCCTTACTCAGATACCAGCTGTCCCTAGGATGGGACGCTGTCATCTCGAATTCAGCACATCTCTGGGATCTCCTGTGCCTCCTTTTTCTTGTCACCCGGCTCAGAACCTCAGGCGTCTTTAATGTCTTTGCCGTGGACCACTTTTATGTAATAAGTTCATTCGTTCTGAGAATTTCCTCACCACCGCCATTACGGATAGAGGCCAAGGCCTCACTTCCAGACCACAAGAACGTTTTTTTTGGAGGGAGGGGGATTTTTTTGGATTGATACATAATTCACATCCCATTGAAATTCACTTGCTTAAAGTAATGCAATTCTGTGTGTGGTTTTTACTATATCCTCAGATATGTGCAAATATAACCACCATCCACCCCCAGGACCTGTTCATCGTCCCCCAGGGAAATCCTGAACCATGACTTTTGAATGAGCCTTATTGCTGGTGGTCTTTGCACTTAATTAAAATATACCTAGAGGTGGTTTGAGGATTAAGCCGTGTTCCGTTCAAATGCTGAGAGCGCCATGTTGTCCTTAGCTGAGGTGACTGGTGTCGTGGCTCTGGGCTCCAGACCCCAGCAATACGACGTACTGTTTTTGTGGCCTCGATATTTCCCGTGCCCTGTTTTATCATCTGTAAAATAGGATAACAATGGTACAGTACGAGAATAAGATAAACTGGCACGAAGTGAGCAATCAATGAACATAAGTTGTTATTTTATAAACTTCTGATCCAACCATATAACTTCAATGCATCTTCTTAGAATTTTAATTTTTGAGATGACTGTAAATTCACGTGCCATTGCAAGAAATCATACAGAGAGATTACTCAGTTTTCCCCAGTGATACCATCTTGGAAAAACAATTGTCCAAATCACCACCAGAAAACTGACATTGATGCGGACAAAATACAGAGCATTTCTGCCATGACGAGGATCCTTCACGTTGCCCTTTCATAGCTCCCCACTCACTCCTTAGCCCCTGGAAATTCTGAACCTGCTCTCTGTTTTATCATTTCAAGCACGTTAAGTCAATGCGATCATAGGGTAGTTGGGATTGACCTTCACTCAGCACAGTTCCCTTGAGTTCCATCCGAGTGGCTGTTTGTAGGCACTGGATTCACTTTCATTGCCGAGTGGCGTCCTTCGGGACCACAGGTGTTTGACCATCTGCCCGCAGAAGGTTTCCAGATTTTCACCATGACAATAATGCGTATTTATTCAGACTTCACTGCTGAGAAAGAACTCTTTCGTAGATCTCACCTGTCCAATACAATAGCTCTGGGAGACAGACCAGGCCACGTTAGCCTCACTTTATAGTGAGAACACGGATTTGCCCAGGGTCCCATGGGTCGGGCACGACAGAGCTGGCCCTCAGATCACGAGAATAAATACCCTGCGCTTTTTTTTTCCCACCATATCACTCTGTTCCCTTTACGAACTCATTCATTCAACAAACGTTTCCAGAGTGCCTGAGCTCCGGGAGCACGAAAATGACAAGACACTGTCCTTACAGAGCTTATGTCAGAGGGCGGTCGGCGATTCAAATAACAAAATACCAACCCAGAAAGCTAGTGACTGTGATGCCCAAGGTGGGAAAAGAGAAGATGTGTCTGAACATGCGTTTGTGGGCAGCCTCACCAGGTCCCTGCACGTTGTGGGCATGGGAGCTGGGGACAGTATCATGCCGTTGAAGGCAGTGGTGTGTGTGTGTGTGTGTGCTGCCGTATAGAAGGTTCTGCTGAAATTTCCCATGGAGTGTGACAGTTCCCTGAAGGTCATTGGCTGAGGACAGATGCAGGCTGGGACCAGATATTCGAATTTCTGTGACTGTTCGAGTCCCCCAAACAAGCAGAGCCTCTGCAGAATATGCAGAGACCCAGAGGAATACAACTTTCCTCGGGTGGCTTCTGTAAGAGGAGGAAAGACATTCGCATTTGCCAAGAGACCCGGACCTCAGACCCTGGGGGAAAAGGGACCCCGAGAAAAGCACTGGGTCGACACAGGAAACGAGCCCCGGCGCTTCTCAGGTCCACACCATGTCTCCAGGACAGCACACAGCAGTGGAATTCCGGCCACCAGTTCCAGCAGTGATGCTGAGAGCAAGCCTGTCTTCACAAAGCTCGTCATCGTGTTGGGGAGACAGACCAACAGACACATGCAGCGTACACAGTGGGACGGGTGCCATCCCAGGGCCCACAGGGTGAGTGCTGAGGACGTGTGACAGCCCAGCAGAACGGTCCTGCAGGGCAGACGGGCCATTTGAAGGAATGTGGGAAGAGTTAAGAACTAAGGCATGGCACCCCTTATCAAGTTTGTTGCCCACGGCTTCCCACCCTGTTCCTATCCGGGCAACATTAAAGAGAAAGCAAGCACCCTGGATTTCTCAGCTGGGCAGGACCCAGTTATTTGAGGTCACAGCCCTGCCCTCGGGGGGTTATTCTGCACAGTTACTGGCTGGCCTCTGAAGCATCCTGCCTCTGCTGCAAGAAAGGGCTCTTGTCTGCTGCTGAGTCGCTTCGTTAGCCTGCTTCCTGCCCACGTCAGCTTGCAGGTCCAGAGGCTTCTTTCCGTTTTTGAACCATCTCCGCCCCTTTAAGTTCAAACCGATGACACAGCCATCAATTCATACCTTGTAAACATGGTAGGGGTTTCCCTGGAATCATGAGGAATTTATAAAAGTCACACTCACAAATATTTTGAGATGGGGCCCTGTCTGGCTTGGGATTCGATTTAGGATGCTGTGGGATAACACCCTTAAGAGTCTTAGAAGTCTTTTGACCAGCTGAGAGGTCTCGGAGACATGCCATTAAATATTCCTGAAATCGTAAAAGAGAACCACATCCTTGAGAGGGCCCTTTTTTAAAAAAAAATTTATTTATTTATGGCTGCGTTGGGTCTTCCTTGCTGCCCGCAGCCTTTCTCTAGTCGCAGCGAGCGGGGGCTGCTCTTTGTTGCGGTGTGCAGGCTTCTCATTGTTGTGGCTTTTGCTGCAGAGCATGGGCTCTAGGTGCGCGGGCTTCAGTAGTTGTGGCACGCGGGCTCAGTAGTCGTGGCTCGCAGGCTCTAGAGCGCAGGCTCAGTAGTTGTGGCGCACAGGCTTAGTTGCTTCGAGACGTGGGATCTTCCCAGACCAGGGCTCGAACCCGTGTCCCCTGCATTGGCAGGCGGATTCCTAACCACTGGGCCACCAGGGAAGTCCGAGAGGAACTTTGACCTTACGGCCGTCTTATTTTGAGAATAATTTGCCTTCTGGAAAGGCTGGGAGTGTGAAGCAGTTTAATTTTGAACCCAGAAAATCCTGGCTTCTTTATATATTCTCTAAATTATATTTGAAAACTGAAAAATTCTTCTTCTAGTTCATTTCTCTTTATCTGTCCCTTATCTGCTGAAAGAAATCAGTTGACACTTTCAACCTTCTGCCCAAAACTTCCTTAGCCAAATCCTCTATCCATTAGCTGTGGATGGTTTTATTTTCCACATTTCCACATTTGTCACAGTTGAGCAGGTGACAGCTTTGCTAAACTTTCCACCACTACATCACACGGATTTTTTTCCTCCAGCTTCCAATAACAATTTCCTCGCTGCTTTTACAGGCCCGATAACGATCTTCCTGAGACTCTTTTAAGGCGTAAAGCCAACGGCGTACGGTTTACATTTTTAAACGTCAACACCCCATTCCTGGTACCAATTTCCATTCTGGTTATCTGTCGCTGTGTAGCACACCGCCCGGAAACGTAGTGCCTTAAAACAGCAACATTTTCTTATCTTTCACTGTGCTATGGGTTGCCTGGTCCCAGATGAGCGGTGCCCACGGGGGTCTGTCATGTGCTCGCAGGCAGATGTTGCTGGGGGCTAACATTGAGAATGTGGGACCAGAGAAAAAGGTCAGGGTTAGACCGTGAAAGATCAGTGTGCCTGGTTAAGGAATTGTAACTTTAAAACATAGTCAGTAGGGATTCCTGGAAGAATTCTGAGCAAGAAAGTGAGGTTACTAGCCCTTTCATAAGAAAATAAAGAGAAGCCGAGTTGGGAGTGGGGTGAGGGAGAGGCCGGAGAGGCGCAGGTTGTTAGAAGGCCTGGGGGTGGGGGGAGAGCTGAAGTTTAAGGGCAAAAAGTGATGTCCAGGCTCATCTGCTTCTCTCCATCAGTCCTGGCAGCTTCTCCCGGAGGCTGCATCCAAGTCGTCCTCCTCTTCAAGCCTCTAGGAGTATGCCGAGGGTGGAGAGTGGTTTAAGGCTGTTCGGAAACTTGTCGGGAATTACTTTGGTTTTTAAGGAATTATGTCTGAATAACCATAACAGAGTTTTGTTTTCTTCGTAAGTCTTCCAGAGGGCACTTTCTGGGGCTCAAAGACCACGCCACCCCCGTGTCCTTGTCCTGGGCTGAACTTAACTCACGCCCTCTGCCGTCATCTCACTTGTCAGCTTGATTCCAACTTTTGACGACTCTTCCCTCCCTGAGATGCTCTCTTCCTTCCATGCCGTGTCCAAGACACCCCATTCTCCTTTTTCTTCTACCTCCCTGCCTGCTTCTTTTCTGTCTCTCTGCGGAGGTAGCGTCCTCTACTTGGCTGTTCCATGCCGGAGCCCCTCAGGCTCAGCCCCGGGCTCTCCTTACCCTTGTCTTGGAAACTTGACTCTGAACTCAAACGACTTCCAGTACTTCTTTGCTCTCATGACCCTTGTAACAGTTAGGATTGGGTTGGACTGTAGATGAGAGAAAACTCCAAGTGTCCGTAGCCTAAACGCTATAAAAGTATTTCTTTTCAGGGATCTAGTCTTCCTGTTGCTCTGCCATCCTCAACCCAGGACTTTTACCTCATGGTCCAGGATGACTTCTTGGGTTCCAGCCATCACAACCACATTTCTGTCAGCAGGCAGGGATAAGTCAGGAGGAAGGACACACCCTTTCCTTTAAGGATACTTGACAGAAGTCATACCTGGCACTGCTTATATTTCATTGGTTAAAATTTAGTCAGGTGACCACCCTGGCTCAAGGGAGGTTTGGAAATGTATGGCCAGCTAAAAATTAGATGTTCTAAAACTAAAGAAGAAGGAGCAAGTGGCTGGACAACAGGTTCCAGCTGGTCTTTGCTACATCTCCCAGATACATACCTCCAGGCCAGACTTCCCTATAGCCCCTGCCACTCTGGTACTCAAAGACATCTCAGAACCAAATATACAAGACTGAACTCATGATCTCTCTCAAATTTGTTCCACTCCTGGTATTTCCTTTCTCTGTGAAGGGCACCACTATCTCTCCAGCTGTGCAAGCCAGAAACCTAGGCGCCATCCCTGGCTCCTAAGGTAGATAGCATTAATCGTTCACAATTCATCCTTGCCGTGGCTTCCCTGGGCAGAGTCTGATTCCCTGTCCCCCGTCTCTGGGCTTTGCCATTTGGCATCCCGGGGCTGATGGTATATGAGCAGGTACTTATTAGGCCCTGTCCAGCCAGAGGCTTGAAATGTGCTTCTGTGTTTGGGCTTGGCCTCTTGCCCTTCTACCATGCACCGTGGAAGAGCTTGCCCCCAGGTAACTGCAGATTCTAGAATGAGAAATATACACGGATTACCTACAACCCCAAGCAGAAAAGCCCCCAACGAACCTGCAGACCTATAACAAGAAAAACAAATGAGTATTGTAACCACTGAGAATTTGGGGTTGTTCGTTACCCAACATTACAGTGGAAGCCACTGTAACTCTTTCTTATTCTACTACAGTGGAAACCTGATTAGTATAATTGTCTTGTACTTCCATATCTGCTCCTCCATTTAGCCCTGTCAGTTTACCTCGATCATGTCTCTGGAACCTCATCACATCTCTCCAGCTCCAGGACCACCATTATCTTAGCCCAAAGCTATGGCCACTTTGCCTGGGCTACTGCAGAGCCTCCCGCCTGGCCCCACACCTGTGCTCTGGCCCCGTGGCATAGAGCTCTCCACCCTGCAGCCAGACGCCCTTTGAAAAAGGCCCATCTTATTTATTTATTTATTTGCTTGTTTGTTTGGGTTTGGTCACGCCTTGAGGCTTGCGGGATCTCCATTCCCCGACCAGGGGCCAAACCTGGGTCCACGGTTAGTGAAAGGGCCTTGTCCTAATAACCACTGGACCGCCAGGGAGTTCCCGCCAATCTCATTTTAAAGAGGGACGGGCCTCTCCCCTTTCTTGTCCCAGGCGATTCTTTTACTCTCATTCATTTACAGGTGACAGGGGGTTTCCCTGTCCGCAGGGCCACTGTCCCCCACATCCAGGTTACTATTTCACCATTACCTCTTGGGGGGTAGAACTTTTTTAAAATTTATTTTATTGGAGTAGAGTTGATTTACAATGTTGTGTTAATTTCTGCTGTACAGCAAGGTGATTCAGTTGTATATGTGTGTGTATATGTGTGTGTGTATATATATATATATATATATATACACACACACACACACACACACACACACACATTCTTTTTTACACTCTTTTCCATTGTGGTTTATCACAGGCTGTTGAACATAGTTCCTGGCGCTCCACAGTAGGGCCTTGTTGTGTTTGCATTCTATATGTAAGAGTTTGTATCTGCTGATCCCAAACTCCCACTCCTTCCCCCCCTTCCCCCCCCCCCCTGCTTGGCAACCACAGGTGTGTGAGCCTGTTTCTGTTTCGTAGATAAGTTCGTTTGTGTCATATCTTAGATTCCACATATAAGTGATACCATACGGTATTTGTCTCTGTCTGACTTATTTCACTTCGTATGATCATCTCTAGGTCCATCCATGTTGCTGCAGATGGCATTATTTCATTCTGCTTTATGGCCTGAGTGATATTCCATTGTATATACGTACCACGTCTTCTTTATCCACTCCTCTGTCGATGGGCATTTAGGTTGCTTCCACGTCCTGGCTATTGTAAATGGTGCTGCTGTGAACATGGCGGTGCATGTGTCTTTTTGAATTAGAGTTTTCTCCAGATATATGCCCAGGAGTGGGACTGCAGGCTCACATGGCAACTCTATTTTTCGTTTTTTTGAGGAACCTCCATACTGTTTTCCATAGTGGCTGCACCAATTTACATTCTCTCGCGGGGAGATCTTACATGGGTCACAAGCCTTCAAGCCGAGGGCGACCGTCTGCACGGGCTGAGAAAAGGATGACGTCACCCTTGCTGGGCTCGTGATGTGGGGAGAGCGGGCTGTGAGAAAGATGACCCCTCGGCCCAGGCCACCTCCTGGCAGCGTGCTTTCCCGGGTGTAGACAGGCTGCCGCGTGGGCTAGGGTCCCACCCGGCCCTCTGGCGCTTCTGGGGCAGAGGTTGGGCAGTCCGTCCATTCCCTTCTCTCTGTGCGGTTCCTACAGGCTGGCCAGTCCTTCTGGCCTCGTGCTTACGAGCCCCACCCACCCCCGCCCCCACACGGTCCAGGTTATGATCCACTCACTTTGGATGAAATTCTTCCCCCGATCCCTTCGGGACTTTGCCTTTTGGTTCGCTGGACGCTCTGCTCTTACAGATCGGAGCTCTGGCTCTCACAGCTAGTATCTCTGGACCGGAAGCCAATGGCCCAACCTTGACCCCGTGTTTGTCTTCGCCATCCAGGAAAGCACAGTTTTACTCCTCCCCAGGAAGAGCCGTGCTGATTTCGGAGTGCAGAAAAGAAAAGCACAGGAGGACGTGAACATATTTCAATGCATGATAACGTCACTGTCTGTCTCCACTTAAAACTACTCTATAGCTTCCTGCTGATCTTAACATAAAGAATAAAATCTTAAACATGGCCCAAAGAGCCTAAATGGCCTGGCTTTGGCCTTCCTCTCCAGCTAATCGTCCGCTCCAGCCCCTCCAGCCTGCTTTCTCTTCCTTGGAAGAGCCACGCTCCCTCCCCCACTGAGCCCTCCTTCCTCTGGGAAGCCCCTCTAGACAACCCGCAGTCCCTGTGACAAACTCCCGTAGCCCCACTCCTTTAATTTCAGGAATTTCTTTCACTTGCTGGATTATTGGGTTGCCATCTCTCTCTCCCTGATTCTGTAAGCTGTGAGAGAACCGGCATATAGTCGTCTTTTTCATCACTATTTTCATTCCTTTCTGGCTGTGCCTTACGGCTTGCGGGGTCTTAGTTCCCCGACCAGGGGTCGAACCGGGGACCCCCTGCAGTGGAGACACCGAGTCCTTAGCACCGGACCGCCAGGGAATTCATTATTTTCATTCCTCAGTGACTGAATGAATGAATGGATGAATGGGATAGATGGATACATGGATGGATGCAGGGATGGTAGTTACTGGTTAAAGGCAATCGCGCAACTCTTGGTCCTGATCCACACTGGTCCGTCAGAGTATCGGGGCAGACACAGCCTGATGAATGGTTGGGATAGATATCGCTGCCTATTGGGGGATAATTTGAAATAGAAAAATTAAGTCCTCCTAAATCACCCGGTCCCACCTCCTGGAAATTTTACCAGTTAGGGTTATTCCTTTGTGCTGGTCCTCAAGAAGCTTTTACTAAAATTCCAATAATTCTAGGAGAGTTCAGTCTTCACGAGCTATATTTTAGGCAGCAGAATTCACGGCTGAGCCCTGGAGGTCAGGGGGAGGAGGAGGATGGGGAAAGAAGAGAAATGGAGAGGTGGGGAGGGAGACAGACCGTGAGTGAGACCCTGAGAGGGAGGCGGGCCAGCGAAGGCGTCATCAGCTTCTCCGATTTGCCAAGATCCCATCCTTTTACTTTTATGCTTCGAGATCCAGCAAAAAGTCATTTCGCTGTTTTGAGTTTCTCCCCCAAGGCACCAGGATACAAAAACAAACCAGGGAAACTTCTTTAGAGGTAATTGGAAGCACATGGATATGAGATATTTAGCATTTGATTATATCTTCTTGGAAAACTCACTTCTTCACCCATTTACTCATTAAAGAAATACTCTTGTCAATCACATGCCTGGCCCCGGGGGGCACTGGAAATAGAGAATGAACCAAACAGACCTGCCTTTTTACCCCCATAGGATGGAGGGAACTTCCCACAAGGGCTTTTAGAGAAAAAGACATGCATTCTTCAGGGTCCACCCAGACTCCCCTGGCCTGTAAGTGCCTGGAAGCAGGGGGACAGGGGGTATCTGGGGAAAGTTGGGAACCACATGACATTGTTGAGAGGCACAGAGAGCATCGAAAGGGCAAGGAAAGAATATTCTCTTTTCCCATCTTTTTAAAGTTTTGGTGCCAGGACCTGGGCAGATGAGGGGAGAGAGGGATGTGGTTAGAAGCTGGACTCCAGGAAGTGTCATCAGGGTGGTTTGAATTACTCTAATGGCCTGATGCCAGCCTGTAGCTTTGAAGCTTTGCTGCAAATGGAGAAAAGATGTGTGATCTGCAAAGGACAGTTTAACTGGCTGGTGATGTGAGATCAGATCTGCTGTATCTTATTTCACTTTACTTATTTCCTTTTGTTCCCGATATTCAATTTCTATCCTTCTTCAGTTATGTAAGAGCTGGAATCTTCATGTTCCAGCATCCTACCCTTAATGAAATTCCTTCTATTCCTTTTCTTACTTTTATTACACATTCTTCCCCCCAGGCCATTACAGAGGGCATGTACAAAATAAAGCGATTCTGCGATTTCAATAACAGCCATGTAATCTCTTCCTAAAGCACCGCTCTGCTTTGGAAAAATCAATATTCCTCCTTTGGCAATTTCCCATAATGTGGTTAGTGTAACAAAGTTTGAAAAAATCAAAATGTTGTGAGAACAATTGCACTCTTCCAAATTCTCCTTAATTTCCTACCCTCCCCAGTGTTTCTTAGACACTTTCACGTCTTACCTCATTGTTGGCTAAGGAAGAAGGTCAAGAAAAGCTGGCCCGAACCATTTCAGGAGAAAGGGTGTATCAGTCAGGGTGGCTTGGTTGTAAGGGATAGAAACTTTCTGTGAGTGAGCCCCGGTGGAAAAGGCGTGGATGGAGGGTGTGGGGCTTGTTAGCAGAGGGACGGGAGGGCGCCTAGGTAACAACAGGACCAGATGTCCCCCCCAGAGGCCCAGAGCAAGCGGTCCCTTCCCATCCCACACTCAGCTGGACAATTATGAGGCTGGTGGAGATGCAGCTAGAGGAGGAGGTTCTCCTGTTTGGAAAAGGTGTCTGGGCTGAGGGCTTGAGTGGGCTTAATGGGCAGAAGGCTTGTCTTCTTGCCGCATGGTGCGGGGCCCCATCCTGGACTCCCCTGCTTGGCAAAAAGGGAAAGCTTTCAGCAGAGCCGTCGACAAGAGCTGTATCCACTTCCTCACCCATGGAGCTTCCAGCCACCGGTCTCTGCCCTGGAACTGTGCGTGGCTACATTACCCACAGCCTCCATACTGCCAACTCCAGTGGACTTTCTGGTCCTCCTGTTCTGTCCTCCCCGGACACTATTCCCTGGGCATCTCTGATACGCCCCGTCCTTGCTGTCTTCTCCTGCACTGGCCTCTCTTTCGTGCTCTTCTGCCAGCTTCTCCTCCTCCTCCTGTCCCCTAGTTGTGGGAGTTGCTCAAGGCTTGGCCCTGGGCCCTCTTCTAGTCTCTGTGTTCTCCCGTTAAGCGGGTCCATCAATAACATTCCCGCTTAGGGGTGCCCCGGGCATCTCAGTCTTAACATACAAAACAGAGCCCTAGGGCTTCCCTGGTGGCGCAGTGGTTGAGAGTCCGCCTGCCGATGCAGGGGACGCGGGTTCGTGCCCCGGTCCGGGAGGATCCCATTTTTAAAAAATTTTAAAAATGGAGATGTGTTAATCAAATTTTTTTTTTTTTTTTTTGCGGTACGCGGACCTCTCACTGTCGTGGCCTCTCCCGTTGTGGGGCACAGGCTCCGGACGCGCAGGCCCAGCGGCCGTGGTTCACGGGCCCAGCCGCTCCGCGGCACGTGGGATCCTCCCGGACCGGGGCACGAACCCGCGTCCCCCGCATCGGCAGGCGGATTCTCAACCACTGCGCCACCAGGGAAGCCCTAATCAAGTTTTTAAAAATGCTTGAGAAACACTGATGGAAGGTCGCATGCTAATTAGTGGAACTCAGTTAAGCAAAGCCCCCGGAGAGAAAACCTCGTGATGCAGAAGGGGACCGTGAGAGGGGCCAGGCTCCAGAACGCCGGAAAAGCCATCTTATCCAGCAGACAATTGAGAACGGAGTAAATCCCCCTCTTTTATTATCACATGGAACATGTGAACAGTCTAAAAAGCAGCACCGATTAAAAGCTGGAGGATCCAGTTCCGCTTGTGGTCAGGCACTATTCATTCCCCTCTAGATCCTGTTCCCTCCTTATGTTATTTAAAAGGAGCAAAGTGTTTTCTACTACAACGTAGACTCCCCTTACACCAAAGTAAGGCTTGAGAAATGTCTGTAGAAAATAAAAATCAGATACTGAACAATGTCTGAATGTGTAATAACTACACTCTAGAATCAGTTAAGAGTCTCTGCCTCAGACTCTTTTGTTTTTAAAACAAATCACTTCCAGAGCCACGTTAATAGATATGTTTGTTTACCCCCACCCCCCACCCCGCGCCACGCGGCCTGCAGTGCAAGCGCAGTCTTAACCACTGGATCGCCAGGGAAGTCCCCCAATTCCTTTTTTTAATTGGTTGAATCAAAGGAGAGATTGACATCCCCTTTTCCCACGTATTGATTTACCATACCTACTGTATATTTCTTGAAAGTTGGCGTTTTGAAAAAGAGGCAGAATAAAACAATATTGAAGGACATTTGATGTCACTGTCAAGAGCCACAAAATAACTTAATAAATGAAATATGTTTTCATATTCTAGTACTGGCTTAAACTTTACCGAGACTTGGACGTTTATTTACTTTTGTCCACGAACTCTTTCGGAAGCCAGTCCCCACCCCGTCCCCCGGTCTGTGAAAGGGCTTCACACGTGCTGTGTTCTTCGGAAGAAAGCGCACCGGGCGCTCGGCGGGGTTCCGCGGAGGGGAGCCGCGGCCAACCACCCGCTGCCCACGTCCGAGAAGCCCGCTCTGCCAGGCCAGGGAAACTGCCTGGGAGACGGCCAGCAGCCTGCAGTTCCGTTTCAACCACACGTATAGGTTACACACCCTTCTTCAAACCCTCCCCCCACCCCCAGTCACTCTGTTTGGCTAAGCAGGGGCTATATTACAAAATAATAATGGGAAAAAAATAAAAGAAATGCCTGCAACAGTTACCAGTAAGGATGGTGTGAAGGCACACAAAATTTTGATCACTTCTCTTTGATTTCGGTAATATAGAAGAAAAAAAGGCTGACATAATGCTGATTTTACTGGAGAATGTACTAAAATAAATGGAAGGAAAAAAGAAAAATAGTAGAGACAAAGAATAGTTCTACACCAAAATTATGAAGTCATTTAAAAGAAGGGAAATATTCTACAACAGATGAAGAAAGTTTTAATTTCTTTTCACATTAAACATTGTTCACCACAGTCAGCTAACAGAAATTATTGTAACATTGGTCAAGATGACATAAAACTAAGGCTAGATGTTCTGTCATGAGAAAAACTCATGTAATGTGCATGACGGTGTTAACAGATACAACTTATCTTGAAGAGGAACCAAGTAAGTCAGATCAAGGAGACATGCTGAGGTTTTAATAAAGAAGAAAAGCTTTGCCTTTTCCAGAATACTTCAAGTCTAGGACAATTTAGGTAAAAGACATGAGTTAAATACCAAGTGCTGGGCAGGGTCACAGGCCCGTAGCTCAGGTTTTATTTACAGGACTGGACGGACCTCTGCGGCTCTCGCCTTTCAGCAAGCAAGCTGTTTGTGGCAGAGGCACCTTCAGTGGGATATGATCGATCGATTTTAACGGGCAGGCAGTCCAAGCAACTATTCTCAAAGGGATGGTTGAGTATTTTCACGTATACACTATTAAGGCATCTAAATTGTTGGTGTTTCCTGTATATAATTTTACTGCAGTTTTCAAATTCTTCTTTTCATTTTGTGCAACGATATTAGGTATTGAGTGACATAAATCTCTACTGATGAACCAGTTCATCCATTTTACAAACTCTAAATTGAGGTCTTGTGAAGGGAAATTACTAATGTGGGGAACACACAGAAAAATATATTGAAAACCAAGAGAATATGGTTAACCATCATAAAATTTCAATCACAATTAAATGTAGTCTTTAACTCTGTAGAAACAGAAGAATAATTAGAATTAAAATAGGTATTAAAAATAATTACCGGTAGTTTGTATTAGGAAAGAATACAGCCATAAATGGCTTAATTGCCCAATTAAGTAACTACCAGATTCTTCTTTAGTCCACACTAACAGAATTCACATGTGAGCTAGTCAACACAGCATATAAATATTCAACATCTCTTGAATAGAACATCTTAGTGATAACAGGAACTACATAATTCTACCCATTGTCGTGACTGTGCACAAATTAACCAGGTTAAATATCAGAGATACACTGGGATTCGCCCCAAACCTAACAGTAGAATATTAAACAAATTTTTAAAAGATTCAGAAATAAAAACTGAACAATTTTAACGTGGATGAGACAGTGCTTAAACAATTATCAACCTCATCAAGACCTTTAAAATTACCACCAAAATGCACTACAATATTTTTTTTATTTAGTTTACAGAAAGAATCTATAAGTACAGGTTGCAGAAGGAAAATGTTTAGTGCTATTTACATTCATTTTAAAACTCTGCTCTATACAAATTTAATTCTCATCAGTATGAACAATATTTTCGTAGATCTACTGCATATAAAGCCTTTTCGTCAAAGCATTAACAATGAATAAAATAACCTGATTACCTTTAAACAAAGCTGACCGTTTGAAATGATTTACACTTACTATTTGTAAGGGCCGTGGACACTCTTTTCAGTACAGAACATGACGTCAGCCTGCGACTTCATTTTTATGAAGGCTAAAGTTATTTATATGGAACATTGTTCTATATACTACACGCCAATCTATATTTAAGTTCTATAGTTAGGTATTTTATAAGTTTTTTATTAAATATATTCTACACGTATTTGTAATTTCATCCAGGAAGAATTTCTTCCCAGTGAAAAAATATAAAATCTTTTATATTTTTTACAGGTTTAGATGAAACTAGCTCATGCTTTAGTGCTGTGCAAATTGTTTTTAGCATATCAACTTTTAAGTTACTGGTACAAAACAAAAAAATGGCATCCCTAATCAAGTGTGCCTTGAAAATCAGCTTTTGACTTTAATACAATTGCAAGCACTAATACCCAATGCAAACTACATAAAGAAACAAAATTAGTCCTATGGAGAGTTTTCTAATTTTAAGAATTCATCTGAGGTCTCTAATGAGTAACTGTGACACTGGACACAGAGATGAGCAGTAATTATGGACAAATTCAATTTGCTGATATTCAAATACACAAAAGTGATGAATAAACGAGGTTTTCTAATATTTCTGCGCAATCACGGAGGTCTGCGAGTGGCTGGATTTGACCCCCGCGTTAAGGCTAGGACGCGAGCTCTCACCCCTCGTGCGCTGTGTGAACAAGCCCTCAGCCACTGTCTGACTAGAGGGCACGTGATAAAGGAAAAACAACTAGTCTCATCAGCCCTCTGCTGAGTAATTTCAACAAGAGGCACAGTTTGTTTTTTCACTTGTTGCAGTGGGAACAGTCGCACTCAGTGTGGGATTCTGTGCCAGTGCAGCCGCCATGGCTGACTTGGGTAGAATTCACCCAACATTTTAGTTTCTTTTCCATTTTTTACTCTCAAGTTGGCCCAGTAATTAACTTCATTAATTGCTGAGTGTCTTCCAGTGTGGATTTGTATATATGAGTATATTTCTAGGTACCATAAACCATGTTATAAATTCTGCTGATGAAGAAAATAACTGTCAATCTTTTTTAGTGCACACTGTATTTGGAACACTTGATTTTGTTAGTTCTGGTGACGAAAATTTTTGTGGCAGCGAAATCGTTTCTGCTATGAAAGATAACTTGTTAACTTTCCCCCTGGAGATTGACTTGCATCCAAAAATCAATACATTTTAAAACTGCTCAACATAAACAAAAATACTAGAAATAAAAAATCATAGTGAAAAATGTTCTTGGTTCTTTTTACTTTCATGAGAAAAGATGACAGTGTTCATGTGATAGTTCAGGTCCACGTATTTATAGGCAGACTCTTCCCAAAGGTTCTGAAGCGACGTTGGGTCTCCTCTGGCCCAGCAGCATGAAAGACAAAGACTACATCACACCACACTTGGCAGACAGCGTTTACAGAATTACACAGCAATTACTCTCTCCAGTCTTTTCACGATTCCTCTGACCTAGGGAAAATGAAGAGGAGCCTTGTTGATAAAAATGCATGGGGAAAGGGGCATAATAAGAAACAGGATTTTTCTGTTTAATGTTTGCATTATTTTAAATTAAAAAGCTATAGTAAATCAGAAAAAATAAAAAAGAAGAAAAAAAAAAAAAGCTATAGTAAATACCCTTTTAATTTTAGCCTGTTTCCCAAATGTCTGGTTATTTGCCTACCAACAAGTTCCATTCATAAACTATGACCAGAGTTTCTGGTGACTGGTTAGGTCTTAGCAATCGTCCACAAAGTCACCTTCCCTCTCCACTGAGCCCAGCTCCAGGATGGATGGTAGCACCCCATCCTGCACTATCCTCCGAAAGCCTCCCCGGAAGCAGAAGCCTTCCACAGGGCAAGCAGTGGCTAGGCCAGAAGGCTGGGGTTGGGGGAGGGGGGGTGATACCTGTCTTTACCCCCAAAACAGAGGCCCCCAGAGGTTTCAAAACTAAAGGCCCACTTATCTACCCGTACACCCTAGAGGTTCCACAGTCCCGCCTCTCCCTCTCCTCTACCCCAAACCAAGATACACACACACACTCACACACGTAAACACAGAGGAAAATCAAGGGACACGTTGATTTGGTTTGACTGCTAAGAACTAGTCACCAGAAACTACGAAAACTTCTTTCCCTCAGAATTTCCAAGAAAAACAGCCATTTTTGAATGCCTGTCTCTGAGGCTCAGGTGAGAAACTTCTCTAGTGCATGGCTTACCTTGAGAGTTTGGCTCTGGCAATGTCTCTCTGGCCACCAAATGCATCACTGTTGTTTTGCCAAAAGGAAGTTTTAATGCTATGTGAAAAGTAGAAGACAACTTGTTACATATACACCCACCTGTTGAAATCACTAACCAAAATTGAAACCATTTTAAAAACTGATTGCTTTTTGTATGACTTCCTCAACAGATGGCACTTCCTACCAGATACGGCATCTCTTACAAAATGAAATTAGGTTAATATTATCAGAAACAATTCTTATAATTCAGAAATTATTTGGCTATGGCTATCAGCTTGACACATAAATACACATTGTTTAAGGAAGGGGACAAGAGGAAATGCATAACTGGTTAATATTGGATAATCTTTAAAGGAGAGAAGGAATTTCAAAAAGTTTTTAAAAATACTTTTTCTAAATTAGGGGGAAGTTTAGATTAAGAGACATTTGTTTCTAAACCTAATTATGTTTAGTCGCATAATAAAATTCCTGCACCAAATAGGCCACTATAATGTAGAAATAGAAGAAATGACAAACATAATTTTAAACATAATAATAATATAATAATTTTATTATTTTTAACCTTATATTCTTCAATTAGAAAATAATTTTCTTAAAAAGGTTACTTTAAAAGAATCACTGTCTTGGCATTATTAGTAATCACTGTTTTCTAATCTAGTCTTTAAAAGGTTTTTCTCATTTATAAGTAATAATTTTTATTATGAAATATTTCAGACACAGGCTAATATAACGCACCCATGTATCAATGAACCACTTACGCAAAAGTTTCATGGCGAATCCCTTTGTCATTCTGTGTATAGGATTAGAAGCAGCCAGTAGATCTAACATCTGGAGTTGTTTCCATAGCTGTGATGTTTTAGTTCTGACATTTCAAACTACTCTCTTCACTACAAACTTACGGCAGGCTTAGATCATTACTTAGCAAGTACGGTCCTCCTGTTACTTGCTCTTTACACCTGCTCTATAGGATGATGGTTACAAAGAGCCCTAATTATCTTCAATATTCCTAATATTTCATGTAATCAAGGTGAGTTTCCATCGTACTTAAAGCTAGCCAGCCACTACTTGGTCTGTTCTCTTAATTCCCAAAGTTAAAATGAAGCATCATGGCCCCCAAATACACACTAGGCTGAAAAAACAGGAGGGCCTTTATTGGATAATCTCCTAGGCTTGATTTAACCCTGAAATGCAAACAGGACTTTATATTATTAAACATTTCACTAAATGTATTGGGAAAGCCTGACTGAATTTAAAACGTCCACATACCAAGCTGTGTTCCACTCTCACACCACCTTCTTGACTCCAGTAAGCCAGACCTGGGTTACAACTGCACCCTGCTACTTACTGACTGTAAGATGAGTTGTGAGAGTTCTGTTGTCCCCTCCCTACGCCTCAGCTTCCTCCACCTACACTGGAGATAGTAATTCTATCACCTGCCCCCTACCACTGCACTGATTGAAAGACACAATCCAAGGAAAGTGCTTACCTCAGGGCTTGGCACAAAAAAGCATTCCATAAATATTACCATGATCATCATCTTATGAGCAGCAAGGAAAACAGATCTCAGAGAACAGCTAAGCGAACTGAGATGTAAATCTGGAGAAATGTTGGACAGGCCTAGAAAGCTGCTGAGAGGCTCACTGTTTGAAGCTACAGATTTGATTGATGGGGACTTAGTTTTCTTCTCCATCTGAATTTTAAGTAGAAATTGTAGATATTGATACTAAGAGAAGGTAAAGGAAGAGGGATACAAAATCCAAGATGCTTCCTCTCCTTCACTGTGGTGCTTCTGCTTTCTACTGTGACACTGCACAGTATCCGGAACAGAGGTTCTCACCCTTTACATAAAAATTACCAGGGATTGCAAATCGGTAGTAGACTGGGAGACGGGGAGGGGGGAGAGTAGGCATGCAGAAATCTGCATTTAAAAATAAGTATCCGATGCCCACAGGGTTATACATACAGAGCAAGTCTCAAGCCGTGCAAAGCAAGCCTAGGCCTTCTCCGCACTAGCCATTCAACTGTATGACCCTGTGTGCTGTCTCCTCATTATCCACATTCAAGAATACAGGGAGACAAAGAAAAACAGTGACCAAAAAGCCACAAATAGTTCAATGTTATTACCCAAATTTACTGATCAACTTAAAAGGTCTAGGGTTATATTCCTATGCTCTTTGTCTAAATCACTAAGACCAGAGATGGTTCGTTCTTGAAAAGATTGACAGCAACATAGAATGACAGTAATAACGTTAAGTCAATCTGTTAATCGGTCAAACACAAATTCCAAAACAAAGTCAATAGTTTGATTTTAACACAAATTCTGTTATCTTTAATATGAAGTTGGAACTTTGGGGCCACAACAGAGAGGTAATTAAAGAATTAAGTTGATAAGAAATTGCTCATGTAGATCAATACTCAAAGGGAAATGGAGTCTCAAGACTCATTCGTGGAGTCCATAGATTAATTCAATCAACATCGACCCATCAACACTACAAGAGCTTATGTGAGGCACAGACAACCAAAAAAAGACTAATATATGGTCCCATCCTTAATGAATGTAAAACACAGCCATGGACAACACATTAAGAACTGGTCCATGTAACTACACAAAGAGCTATAAAGAAATAATAATAACAATAACTACAAACCAAAAAAGCTCTATTTTAAACGGCAGATGCCTCTCAGTAGAGACAGCAGCACTTTCTAGACCAGTGTGATCACTGCCTCCAAAGCGTGGCTGTGTGTAAAGTTACATACTGAAACACTCCATCTACTTGATATTGTCATAATAATCATTTGCATTCATCTACTCCAAGTCACATAGCATTTTAATTTTTATGTGTTTCTACTATGTAATACCAGAGCACCTGTTTCCCAGGAAGAGATTCTTTTTCAACCCTGTATCTTTCATTGTTTAGCAGTGTTGGCACATAAGAAATAAATACATGCTGAATCAATGAATGAATGAACGAAAATATTCTACCTTTAAGGAAGAACAGATTAAACATTTCGATTATTAGGTTTAGAGGGAAAAAGTCATGACTATATGTAAACAAAGATATATTACAGAAGATCACTTCCTTTGCCTACAAGTTTCTAATTCTCATAATATATTTGAAATACTTGTACTTAAATAAAAACAAATCGTGCTGATGGTAGAGAATGTCCCGCCCAGAAGGGGGTGCTATTGAGCTACATTTCCCCATTCACATATAAAGAGCAGTAATAGCTAACAATTCAAGTGTTTACTATGAGCCAAGCACTGTTCTATGTGCTTTGAATATATAAACTAATTCAAGCCTCCCAACCTATGAGGTAGGCACTATGGTTATCCTAATTTACTGATGAGGAAACTAGGACAGAAAGCAGTGAAGTAACTTGCTCAAGGTTACAGAGCCAGTAAGTAGTGGAGCTAAGATACAACTCAGACAATCTGGCTCTAAAATCTGCTCTTGCAAGTCACTACACTACACTGTTTCTCTAATGTTACTCAACTTACCTTTATTCCTGCATGATAAGCAATTACATCAGTCAGAGTCAAACTGAGAACATACCTTCAGTATTCTATTTGAAAATCCATTACCATAAACTTTTCCTAGTTTGTGTGTCTCGCTTTAACTTAAAAATATTACATCTAAATTATATTATCCAGAAGTACACTTAAATTACATTTATAAAATATAGGTATGGACTCCCATCTACAATGGCTTAGAGTTTATTCTACAAGGCAGTAAACACTTAATCATCGTGCTAAAATTAAATGGAATGCAAAATGTAAAGAAGTAGACATATCAAAAGTTAGGCAAAATTCACAGTTTGAAATTATATATTTTTAGTAAAATCATACATTAGCATTTAAACAAACAAATGAATAATGCTGCCATGAGACAGGCATTAAATCCCATTACAAAGGTAACTGTTACCTCCTAATGTGACATTTCCATGTAGAAATCGTCCTTGATAAATAAGGCGTAGAATATTTGGACTGCTGACCTGCTCTTCTTCCCAGTCTGAAAAGAACCAGGGAATTGTTAGGTGCATTTCAACATAAAATTAAGGTATTACTGCATTCTTCTAAAATTTGGCTCCGTATCAGAAAGAATACATCAGAGAAGACGCTTGGAGCTTCCTAATAATTGGAACAGTCACCACCCACGCAATCACTGTTCTTGTTATTCTCGTTAAATAGCAAGAGCTGCTTAAGACTAGTTTTGGCTTCTTAAAGGACACTAAAATGTGCCAAAATACGGTCCTGAAATTTAAAAATTAAAACAAATGAGTTGGGGAACATGTAATCCTAGTTTAAAAAATGTCCATTGGAAATTTTAATAACCAGTAATTAACAGAAAATATTAAAATATTACCAATATTTGTACCTTCAAAAAAATATATTTGAGGCTGGAAACAATAGGTTTCACAAAGGTTTTTGCAAGAATTAATATATTGATATAGAGCTTAAAAAATTATACCTCAATAACTGGAAAACAAACATTTAAAAAAACAGAACAACAAAAAAATTAACAGTGTTTACTTTGGGGTAATGTTGATAACTTTATTGTTTTTTTGAAGCCAACTGATAAACATTACAGAAGACACAACTTGAGTTCACTTTACCCAAAATTCTCAGAATAAACTTGAAAAATAACAGATATTAGAAGGTGCTATATAAGTATGAAAGCTAGGATAATGTACAAAGAAAATCAAAAGAGAAACTGGTAGGTAGAATGAATAACAGAATATTTCATTTTAGTGTATAACTTACATTATAGTAAAATATGGAACACGACTGTTAAAATAATGGTTTGAGAACACTGGTATCATGACAAGGTATGGGGTTAGTCATTTTCACTAGCTTGTAGATACAGAATTTGAAGCTCTGATTTTGAAAGGTTTGAGAATTTCATCATCTTCCTCAAGAATTCTAGTATCATGTGTTTGTTTCTTACAGAAGCTCCGGTTTTCAGGAGATGATAACTGTCAACACACAGACTAGTTTACAATAGCCTGAAGAGCAAGGGACAGAAGAGAAAGGACGTAAGTAGAGCACTTTTCTTCTTGCCTTTTTTTGAGTGTTCAAAATGATGAATATGAATTTGGTAAAACCAGTGCCTGTCGGTAACTCAGCACAACAGGAATGGGTAAGGAGAAGTGAGACTCATTCATTCTCCGCCAGGCCCCCATCCCACCCCTCCCCCTGGGGTGTCTCTGTTGCCTTCGGACTCCAGGGCTCCCAGGTCCCTCTTCTCCAGAAGAATAAGTTGTCAGTTGTTAACACTTTCGTATGGATTACTTTGAATTCATCACACCCAAAATTATTGTTTAATAGAATATTTTTTTCTTTCCTTTAGCGTTGTTCATTTTATTCTGTCATGATAATTTCTACCTAATCTAATTTTACATGGGTCAAATTGTATTTTGTGTTAAATGTCCTCAATGTCAAAATGCCAGGGTTGGGGTTAAAATATTCTCCTATAATTTTTCTTTTCTTTTCTTTTTTTTTTTTTTTGGTACGCTGGCCTCTCACTGCTGTGGCCTCTCCCGTTGCGGAGCACAGGCTCCGGACGCGCAGGCTCAGCGGCCATGGCTCACGGGCCTAGCTGCTCCATGTCATGTGGGATCCTCCCGGATCGGGGCACGAACCCATGTCCCCTGCATCGGCAGGCGGACTCTCAACCACTGCACCACCAGGGAAGCCCTAATTTTCTTTTTAAAATAATTTTCATTCAGTTAACTGAAACCAAATAAAAACGTTTACCCGCCTCTCCCCTCCCCACACCTTGTGCAACCACCAATCTGCTCTCTGTTATCTATGAGCTTGGCTTTTTTATTTTTTAAGATTCTACATATAAGAGATATCATCTGGTATTCATCTTTCTCTCTCTGACTTATCTCACTTTGCATAATTGCCCTCCAGGTCCATCCATGTTGTTGCAAATGGCAAGATTTCACTCTTTTTAAATGGCTGAGTAATATTCCATTGTGTATGTGTGTGTCTCTCACAATTTCATTATCCATTCATCCTCTGGCGGAAAGTCAGGTTGTTTCCGTATCTTGGCTATTGTAAATAAAGCTGCAATGGGCATAGGGGTGCACATATCATTTCGAATTAAGTGTTTCATTTCCTTCAGATAAATACCCAGAAGCAGAATTGCTAGACCATATAGTAGTTCTGTTTTTCATTTTTTGAGGAATCGCCATACTGTTTTCCAAAGTGGCCGCACCCATTTACGTGCCCACCACCGTGGCTGGGGATGTAAACGGGACCCTTTTCTCCACATCGTCACCAACACTTGTTATTCCTTGTCTTTCTGTTAACAGTCATTCCAACAGGTGTGAGGTAACATGTGGTTATGGTTTTGATTTGCATTTCCCGGATGATTAATGATATTGAGCATCTTTTCTTGTGCCTGTTGCCCATCTGTGTGTCTTTGGAAAAATGTCTATTCAGGTCTCCTACCCATTTTAAAACTGGATTGTTTGGTTTTTTGCTGTTGAGTTGTATGAATTCCTTGTATATTTTAGATATTAGACCCTTATCAGATATATGAATATTTCTGGTCAAGATATAAAGACAAATGACAGTAATTGTCTAATTTACACGGAAAAAAAATTCTAAAAATGTTTGAAGTATTTTTTTGAGGTGCCAAAACTTGACGCCTCATATTTCTTTATCCTACACAGAGTGTCGTGATTCTCATGAGCTTCTGTGGTTTTATATGCTATCTTCCTTTCCCTCTCAGAGGATCTGAAATTTAAAGAGACCTGTAGAAGAGCAATGCTTACAGGAGGAATTTCAGCTACTAGCAACATATATGTAGTGGGTTATTTTTTGGAACTCTGACCCAATAACACTATGTGCCTGACTATTCCATCTATTAATATGCCACTAAGCTGCACAAGAATATACCAAAGGAAACCAATTCCTTCCAAAAATATATTGCACAAAGTATTTCCTTCTACTGATTTAATATTCACTACACTTTTATTATTAGCACCAATAAATATTTACATTTGCTGACCTTTAGTGCATTATGTGATACAAAGCAGACCTAGATTTTTTAATATTTTATATAAAATAAAAATTATTTATTTTTATTCCCTGCAGTGTCTAAAATTGCTGAGTAGACCTGGCAAACTGAGGAAAAGATTGGGTTCAAAAACTTTTTCTATGAAAATAAGTAACGTGGAATTGATACAGTCAATTTCCAACACTGGTAGATGGTTTGGGAAACTATGTTACAGACCTGCACTTGAATCTCACCTTTGTTTACCATTGATCAGATACTTTAAGGAACTGAAACTAATTTTAATGTCTAAGTCAAACAATCACGAAAGTGAAAGGATTTCCTTTACCTCAAGTTATGGCGTAACCCTGGCAGCCAGGGCTGCAGTGCTCTTTTCTACAACACGCCCACAGATGTCAGAAGCCTATCTTCACCCTCCACCCCACAAAAGTCACAAAAGGCATCTTTACACTTAGTACAACATCACCACCACACAGGTATTTAAAAACGCTTTCCATACCCTGCCTGGCTATGAAGAAAATCCAGTATTCTAAGAGCCCAAGTTTAGTTTACTTCAGCTCTTCTGAAATTCCTTCTTATCTATGACCTCTAGCTTCAGTCTCTTCCTGATTTAGTCTCTTCCTGATTTACGAGCTAGTGTTGACTTGTTCCTCGGTTATCGGTGAGAAGAGAGATCCAGTCATTTGGAAGTGTTTGTCGAAAGTAGTTATTTCTTAAACTCAGGTCTATGAATCCACAAAGACAGGTTCTTAGGGTCTCAAAGTCCTCTTCAATAAGTTCTAGATTCTGTTTTCAT
The DNA here is from genome assembly GCF_026419965.1 of Kogia breviceps. Classification (NCBI taxonomy): domain Eukaryota; kingdom Metazoa; phylum Chordata; class Mammalia; order Artiodactyla; family Physeteridae; genus Kogia; species Kogia breviceps. Next base: position 8,051,740 of record NC_081325.1, read on the forward strand.
TTTAATGATAATCTGCAAGAGATCATCTAGATAATTCAAATAATTACCTTACAACCAAGTACGCCCTGGGATTTTAGTGCCCATGTATGCATTTAGGTTTACGATTGTACTGGTGCCAAGCAGTACTTCTTTGTCAAGAGGTTAACAAGAAAAGAACAGAGGTTGACTTAATACAAAACGATGCATTCTTGTTAAGTGAAGGCTGAATGACAATTTGGTACACTGTGTGAATGAAGGTTTTGTGGTGAATCTGCAGATAACTGGGTTCTCATGCAGCAAGCAGTAGCAGAGGCGTGCCGCAGTCAGCTGTACCATATTCATGGTGCAAGCAGTGAGTTAGTTTTAGCAAAAATATATCATGTGGTACATTAAAGTTGTTAATTTGAACATTACTGGTTTTAGAGTTATATTTGCATTTTCTTTGTAGATCTGTTTTAGTTTTATGGTTGTATACAAGTTAATGAGGATAAAGAGTTAATTGAGTTATATGTCTCTATTCTTAAAGATAAGCATTATAACAAAAATAATGTAAGTCAGCACTAGGGAATCTACAAGAATTTTCTTCCTGTAAAGAGTTCCATATATTTTTTTAGGTTGAGAAACACTGATCTAATTGATTCATTTTGTATACACTGTGTTCTTTGTTAAAACAGGTCTTGTGATTTAAAAGTCCAAATTGCTTTGGTAGTAAAATTAAGTGAAATCAGCTGAAACAGTCATAGCACTATGGTACATGCCATTAAAAGGGTCAAGATGACTTGGGTTAAGTTCAAAGGAAGAACATAAGCTAAAGACTCACTTGAGGATGGCAAGACAGTCTTATTACATAGAAAAGAACCAGAGAAAGGAATACCACATACACACACCCCCGCCCCCGTGTCCAAATTCTGTTTGTCATGGATACTGGCTTCAAAATGCAATGTATAAAACGCATTTTATACCTTCTTGACCTTGTAGTAGTTCAGAGAACACAGGAAGTGACATGAATTAGAAATTAACTTTGTGTCAAGCTCAATTTTAAATAGGCTATGTATAGAATAGACCAAAGAGAATGTATTATAATTTGTTAAAGATAGTTTTTCTTTCCTTTTATTTGTGTTTTGGTATAAATAGGGTTACTGATATGAAAGTAAGTGTGTGTGTGTGTGTGTGTGTGTGTGTGTGTGTGTTAGCTACCTTGTGTATTCTTTTAAAAAATAATTTTCTTTTATCAATACATTAAAACAGCTCTAAAGCCAACCAGGGACTTGATGCACTGGCTCCGTTATCATTCTGCAGTGAGGGCGCTGAAAAGCAAAACCCAGGAAGGATGCAGCAACTCCTTTAACTTTAAGCCTTATACCCTCAATCATTTGTTTGTTCTCTTTTGTTTACTTACAACTTTTTCAAAATGTTTGTGAAACAAGGTAGGGCATGAAGAATTAACATTATTCATTTCCAAGAGAAAAATACCACTCACCCATTGGCCAGTTGTCATACACATGCTTTGCAATGTCAGAAGCAGAATCATTAGGAGAAAACAGGAACTCTTTTGTTTTCCCGCTTACCAAGATGAGGCGCAAGTTTATCTGAAAGAAGACAATGATTCTTTTAATATAAATCTTGAAATTTTTAATATAAAATAATGACTCATAGTCTTTTCATTTCAATAACATTCTCAGTTATTACTAATGCCATTTTCTGGTTTTTATTTGCTTAAATTATAAAAAGATTCTTTTTGAAGAATGGGAATTTGAGACATGATTTTATTTCCATTATTTAATATATATGTGTGGGTGGGGGGGATAATTTACCATAATAAACGAGCAAAGGAAAACCAAAATTCATTATACTTTTAAACTTAACTACTCCAGCAATGCTCAGAATTGGACTTTTACAGGTTATCATTATAACTATAAAATACACATTTTCCATTGAAAAGCTAACAGAAGTGGTTTCCCTGCAGATCACATCACTAAACAGGAAAAATATTTACTTGCTAATCTGCTTCTTAGGAAAAAGGAAGAGCCAAGAATTATATACAACTTTTTATTCTATAAAAAATTTTCAAACCTAAACAAATTAACCAGAAACTATAACTTTAAAGAACTTTATTAGAGTTAATAGAGGATTCAATAATAGTAATTACTTTAATCCCAATTACATGATCGTTCATTTCTGTGGGAAGGGGAGGAGGCGCCATGTGTGACAAAGAACACAGATTCACCCTCACCGGAAAACCTAAAATGGACAAGAGAACTACAAATTTTGAGATCCACTGGATTTACAATTCCAAGTCAATATATATTTGCTTATACCAATCTTAATATATTTCCCAAAATGTTCACTTTTTCACTTTTGTCTTTATCCGTAATTAATGATATTATTTTAAACCATGATATTCATTCATTTCCCCTATATGTTACAGAAATACAAGTGCAGTTTTCTATACCTCCAGGCCTCTGTTAAGAGAGCAAATAACACTTTCCTAAAACTTCCAGTCCTGAGCTCAGCGCTGGGACTAGCCTAGCTTCTTTATATAGAGAGAACAGAGAATGTCATTGTACCAGTTTGAATTGTGCTAGGTCCTAGGTTACCCAAGCTCTCCTCCTCAGTTACTAACATTTTTTTTTTCTTACAAAAAAACCCCCAGAAAATCTTTACGATGACAAAGCCTACAATGAATAAACTGGCACCTACTGCAGCAACACCAAGATACCAGGTCACTGATTTACTATCTGCCACCACCGTGGCCACGCCACTCTCAGCGCCTCACCACTTTGGAAATGTACTGCAAGTTATCAAATATCTCCTCTAGGAATAAGCTATACACACACAATTCTGCATTTAATGGAATGCAGCTGGATTCCATAGTAGATGGAGTAGAACTGGGTTCCATATTAGAAACTGTATTCATTCTCACTGTATGGACACTATATCTCAATTTTTAAAGTATTTTAAAAGATAAAAGAAAAAGACATCTACATTTCAGGTGAAAAGCCCTTTTGATATGTCCAATATGAATTTTTGCCGCCTTTCCTAATTAAAATGAAATTAGACCAAAGAACTTAATACAGGAAGAGATCTAATGAAATCACACTGCTATAAAGGAGTAATTTGATTCAGAAACTCTAAGTTCCATTAGAACAAAATTCAAGTAATAGTTTGCAAGAATGATTATATTGTAAGAAAGCACCACCTTATTTATCTCCTATAACAAGTAAGTAATGAGTGATTCCCAAAGCAAGAAACCTAACATCTACACAATACAATGTGAATTTTAGTTCTCACACATATATCACTATTCAAGGCTGTCTCTTTACGTGTGAATATTGGTAAATATATATTTGCTCTGAACTTATATGGAATCTTTTAATAGTTTCAAGCTACTGGGTAACAGCCCTTCAGTTATTAATGCCCAAGAAATTATGCCCTTCATAATTCAGCCACATGTGTCTGCTTAACCAGAAAGAAATGTAATTAAATTCAGGCTTCCTAAGAGTTATGTAAGTGATATGAACCTACTATTTCCTGGAATCAACTTTTAAGTTTAACGTTAATTTCTATTGAGCTTTTTTTCAAATTATATTTAAAAATAGCAAAAAGAAGAGGGAAGGAGGATTTAATCCTTATCTTCTGTAAAGTTTACACTAATGCATACTCTAGATTTTCCCTAATATCCATCAATATGGAAATGGAAAAGTAAATGATAGCACATCCTTATTATGGAAATTTCCCACAGTCATTAAATGACATAAGATATAGATCTATATGATTTGACATGGAAAGACATCCACAATATATTAAACAAAAACAAAATAATCCACATACCTCCACCCCATAAATACATAACACTAATTGCATTCACGCTGCAAAGTTCTTGGCATTTCCTATTTTAAAACTGATACAATCACTGTCACTAATAAACTGATACTTCACTTTCATATTTTAAAGTCAACGGTCTAACAAATGTATGTTTATCTAAATGTTCAGAATGTTGAAAACTTTTGGCCTGCAGATGTGTTTGACACAGGTTAAAAAATATTTTTTAAAATGTTTACAGGTGGGCATGAACTTTTCAGTTTGACACATACCCTACTAATCTCAATATACTCACACTGGTCTGCTTCATACACTTACACCTGGCTGGCCCCAGAAAACATTTAAGTTTATAATTCGTGGTAAAGTTTGAAAGTGGCTTTGGGCTACAAAATGAGAACAGAAAGCAGAGTAAGATTTTAAAACATATTAGAGGGAAACTAATCACCCCTTTGGGTGGGGAAAGGGGAGAACATGACAACTGCAAGAATAAGTCTAAAAGTACATCAATCTAAGAATTTATCAAGTCTTACCGTTAAACTATCTATAACTGACAGTAGCAATTAAAGACTTCATTTGGAAAGAAGCTTAAGTCCAAAATTAAAACTAACAGCAATAAACCCGCAAAATTAAGTGGCTGAGTAAAGTCACACATTGCCTGAAACACTTCCACTGCCTGGAACAGTGCCTGGCATATAGTAGGTGTTCAACCAGTATTTGTTGACTCACTAATATTTCAGTTTCTTCAGTTTGAAGACTCAAGTAGAGATGTAGACTAGATAGGTCAGCACCAAGATCAAAATCCAGGCTTCCACATTCTGGGCATTTTATTAAATGACAAGTGTAGTAAGTAGAATGAGAATGGATAGTAATTTTGTGGTAGTGACATGACATGTGGATATTTCAATGTGTAGAACCCGCAATGTTTAATTTGTCAGGGTCTGGATCTTTAGTGTCAGCAATATGCCACAATTTATATAAATGCTATTATTTAGTAAGGCGCTCTGAAAAGTGAGGTTAATCTTGAGCTACCATATGAACATGTATATTGTGCCTAGTTTTCAAATGAAGATAAAGACTGGGTTTATTGATATGTTAGATTAACAGATGAGTCTGGACTTGTTCCTATGCTTATATCTATGTGAGAGCCTTGTCCCTAGACTAGAAGCATGAATCTATCTGCCTCAGTATGCAGTCAAGTATATCTTAGGACTGTAACGCCAAGGGAGGAAAACACTGAATTCCCATCATTTCCTTTAGAAGAAATCCTGCAAGCAATCACCTAGACAAACATCTGGCTACACAGGCTGGTCAGCAGTTAAGTGTCTTATATTATAGTTAGAATCTCTCAGGCTTACTCAGATAAATAATGTCAATTATAGCTCCCCTCGGTAAGTGTACAGTAATTCCTACACATTTCTTTGTAGGAATTTTCTTTTAGAAGATTATGTAATAATTATTTAAATACTTATTAATGAAAGAACTTTTTACTTCTTTGAAGCCAAATCAATTTATAAAATACCTTAAAAGAACCTCTGCTTGTGAGGTAGTGGGATTCTCAACACATCGACGACGGTTACAAACAACACTCTTATTTACAGCTTAAAATGTGATATACTGATATACCTACTTAGCTAAAAACAAAACGGTTAATCAGGACTCTGAATGACTTGGTATGAGATGGAGTTCCTATTACGTAATGAAATTCCCAAGGGATGGCACTTAGGTCATCCAAATGAATTATATATTTTCTAATTACTTTTGAGGCAAAACAAATCAAAACAAGACGATTAGTGTGGTGGAACTGCCATGATGATTTCCCGTAAGGCCAATGGAAACAACAGAAGCTCTTCCATGCATGTAATTTCAAGTAAAAAAAAAAAAAAAAGTTTCAGTCAAATTGATTTCCCTTCCTATTTGTTAGGTTATATCAATGTGGAGAAATCTCATCTAGAGCTTAATTCACTCATCAATTTGTTTTCAATTGGTCAGGATGGAAAAATTTAGAGGAAGGAAGGGAGGGGATGGGAGATGGGACTAACTGGAATATAAACGGGCAAGAGGAGATGGACCGTGCCCTTTAAAAGAAATATGAAAATATGACTGTTTTCTACAAAAAGTTGATCAAAAAAGGAACCCCTGACTCCCCTGAGAGTCTCTGAGGAGTAAACTGAGCCCTGGGGCACTCTACTCCACTTCCTAGGGAAGCACCTTTGCCTTTGCCGCGCTCATTCCTGCCTTTTTTGCTAAAGGATGAATATAAGTGGCCAGTGGGAAAGATGTTAGACTTTCTTTGAAAATCACTTTTTAAAAGCTCTCAATTGATCTCAAGGGGATTATACCCAGTTAAAAAAAAAAAAAAAAAAAAAAAGTCAATCCAAAAGGCTACATACTGTATGATTCCACTGATATAATGTTCTTGAAATGACTAAGGTAGAGATGGAGAAGAGACGAGTGGTGGCCAGGTTTTAGGAAGAAGGGAAGGCAGTGGCTGTGTTTATAAAGGAAGCACAGGGATCCCGGGGGTGGAACTGCAATGTGTGCTGCTGTGTAAGTGACACATGAATCTGTACATGTGATACAACTGCAGAGAACTAAGCACACACAGACACAAATGAGCGCATGCAAAACCGAAGAAATCGAATAAAGCCTGTGGATTTTATTAACGTCAATTTCCTGTTGGGCTACTGTACTAGTTATAAGATACTACTACTAGGGAAAAGTAGGTGAAGGGTGTATGGGATTTTTCTGTACTATTTCTTACAATTGCACATGAATCCATAACTACCTTGAAATAAAAGGATGTAAAAACAAGCGCTCAACTTGCTAAAAATTTATATGGTATTATGTTTGTCTTTACTTATTTTTCTTATTTTCATTTGAAGATGAAAAGTACTTTTTAAAACATAATCTTGTATTAAAATAGCTACTTGATCTAGTGGAAAAAATATAAGCCTACCATTGACTTAAAACAAGGTATAAAGTTGAAAATAGATAAGCATTTCTTTTCTAGAGTTATGGATTTATAAATGGCATATTTTGAACTTTTGTTAACTGTATGTTAAAGAAAAATGGAATGCAGGAGGAATGTGTTCGTGTTTCTACACAGGACTGATTTAAAACAAATTATTCAAGTAACTGCAGTGCTTAAATATGATAATTATATATTTCACGAACTTTCTTTTAGTTGTTTATTTGTTCAAACATTTTCTGAAACAGACACTATGTTCGGTGCCTGGATTACAAAACATTTAATATGAAATCCCTGGAGGATTTCATACCCTTCAAGCTATGAGACATACAAACGTAACTATGGAGGACAGGCGTGGCTACAAAATGCTCAACAAGTATCTGCTGAGTGAACGTAAAAGAGAACAGAAAGGAGAGCCTGTGAGCTGGAGATTCCAGGGCAGGGTAAAGAAGTAAAACCGCTACCAGCCTTGCCTTTTTTGTGTGGCTCACTACCCGTGCACCTAGTTAGCACTAGTCCAGCCAGGCTCTGACGCAGCTGCTCCCACCCACATTTCAGAGTCGTGGGAATGAGCGTAGAGACCTTAGTAATAAGTGGGAAGCTGCGAGCTGAACCCAGGGCACTAACAACACAGAACCTGCCGTCTGCCATTCTGCACGAGCGAACCAAGCGGTCCTGGCGAATTCCTCACCATGGTCTCCATGATTATTCTCTGTCATCTAGATCATACTTGCCCCCAATATGCCCCAATGACAGGTACCTTCTTTCAGTTCCTCAAAACTGCCAAGTTCTTCCCTGCCTCAAGGCCTGTACCCAGATTGTTCCTTCTGGTTAGAACGCTCGGTGCCCCAGGCTGCCCTCCCCAATCCACACACACTCTGGGCTTGTATGTTTGAGAGGGGACGGCGTAAAAAATTTCTCCTGAGCCTAATCATCCTGGCTGAAACGAGAAAACTAAACTTTTGAAAAAAGAGCAGGAGAGGAATTTCAAAATAGAACTGAAGGAGCCAAGACAGCATTCCTACTTTTTACTGGAATGAAGGAGCAGTCCTATTTGTGAAAAAGTTAATATAAGGCATTCATGAAAACAGATTTTAACTTCTAAGAAAATACACCTGAATTCTTGTCTCGGAATTTACTGGTATTATGTAGTCATAAACTCAGGTACACTGAGACTTGCTAAATGGATGAAAACTACGGGATCTTTTTCTATCTTCTTTTTAACACTTAAAATGATGGAGAGGCTAATATACATGAAATAGTAAATCTTTAGAGGTGAAAACTCAGTGGGATTCCTTATTTTTAATGGTAGAGACACTTACCTACCCTGAAAAATTGGTAAAGGGGAGGTCAGAGAGTTCTCTAGCTTAAGTTCCCAAGTAAAACTTTTATAACATCTCATTTTACTTGGAATGTTAATTTCCAGAACATCTGACTCATTTAAAAACGTAGAACTACATCCCAAAGCAACACTTAATACTTTTTGAATTACATGAACCCATCAACTATTTATTCATTATTTTTTTACCACTGAACATGAATAAGAAGCCGTTGGACAATAAAAATGAATTGATAATAATACTGAATTAGCCTACTTGCCTTCTATATAGATTGACTTTTTTTTTCATCAGTGAAGAAACAAAGAAAACGTTGAGTTCTTATAAGTACAATTTAAAATCAAACAATGTAGCTTAAAATGTATACAGCATTTACTGCCTGGCACGTAGTAAGTGCCTAATTAACTCTTATCACAAGTCACCTATTACCACTGTCATCATAACCATCGTCAGTTTAGTAAGTCATGTAATACTAACCACATGGTGTACATTACTTTATAATGTACATTTACTTTAAAATAAGTTTGGGAAACGGATAAAATTAAAATTCCATGAGAAAACTGGATAATGTATTTTCTTGAGAATCCTTGAAAATTATTCTTAATATAATTTTTCCTTCAAGTTCTAAATCCTATAAACTTAGAAACATGTTAGTTCTGAAATTAAATTATGATTTTGCATCACTTTAAAACCTGACTATAGGATATCCCTTCAAAACTTGCCCCTAAATAGGATACAAACTAGCTGCTTTAACAAGATTTCAGTACGAAATAGTAGCAGTCTGATTTCCTATACATACTATCAACTAAATAGCAACTTTGAATGAAAGTAAAGCGCTCTCTTTGGGACACTGGGTCTGTATACAGGGAAACCCTTGTTTTGAGGATTTTTAGGTCTTCTAACTCACTTTAATAAGAACAACAGTTCAGTACAATTGTTTCTGGCAAAAGCAAAGCAAGAAAGGACACTGGGGAAGGGACAGAACTTTTTCTATATTCATAATATATATTTTCATATATTTCAGGAAGGTGACAGTTTTTTTCTCTGCCCATCTCTCCTTAGTGGAAATACTATGGTGTAAGTTTTTTGGCTAACAGCCTAAAATCATGAGAGAAGAAACTAATATGTATTGACTACCAACAAAGTACTAGAACTTTTCCTTACATACATTGTATTTTGGCAACTACTATATAGCACTTTCTCTTCTCTCGAATCACCTAGCTACTCCGGTAAATCCAGGTATGACACGGGATAAATCTTTCAGACATCTATACTTCTTACACTTGTCTTGGCTTTGCCATTATTTGAGGTGTATGCCAGGTTACATTTGAGGTTCCTGTGGGTATCAGTTCCCAGATCCTCTTCCTCCTACTTCTTCTAAGCTATTATCAAATTCTCAGTACTATAAATTCCATGCCTTTTACAGTATTCCTCAATCATTCAACTTGTAAGATTGGAAGGAGTCTCGGGATTCATCCAGTTCACAGACAGGGAACAGACACGGCAAAAGAGGCCCTTCGGACTAGCTAGTTAGTGGCAAAACAGAACAGGAACCCAAGCCTCTCTCTCCTAGGTCAGGGTTTGCGCCGGTATAACTTCAATGCCTCCCTAAGCCACCCTCCCAGTCTCCTCTACAGCTTTCAAACTATTGGACTTACGTGTTACTCAGATAGGCGCTCTGGAAGGGCTTGCTTTTCTCTTAGGGGTCATGCAACGTTTGAGGCAAAAATACTCCTTAATCTGCTACACACTAGCTGAAAACTCATCCTGCATTTCTCTGAATGATGGAACTTCTAGAGAATATAAGTAAATGTCAAGAGGAAAAGAGTCTTCATTTACCGTAAAATAAGCTTGGAAGTGCCAGGTTAAAACATTCAAATAAGGTATCTGCCAGGAGCTTGGGGAAGGACGAATGTGGAGTCACTGTTTAATGAGTGAAGAGTTTCATTTTACAAGATGAAAAGAGTTCTGGCGATGGATGGTGGTGATGGTTGCAGAACACTATGAATGATTTTAATACCACTGAACTGTACACTTAAAAACGGTTAACGTGGTAAATATTATATGTATTTTACTACAATCTAAACACACACAAAAATTTATAAAACAAAATTCAAAGTTTCTTCACTGCAAAACTTCTCAGAATCTTTCATGTGCCAAAATGAACTTGTGAATTTCCAAGGGGAACAGGGGTCTGTATCAGAGTATTGAAGACTGTTCTTACTTTCAGCTGATATTCCCAGAGACTGAACACACAAATGTCTGTTAAACAAGCAAGGAGGCCAGATGCTGTAGAAGATACAAAGATGATCAGTAGCTCTCCAGTACTCTGGGTTTGCTCTCAAGCATTCATTCACCCACCTCCACAGATAGTGCGGCTAACACAAGAAGGTCACTGAAACTCAAGTTTGTTTCCTTGAATGTCACACAGGAGTAGTTTATGTGACCGCTCCGGCCTACACCGCTCATTACGGACTTTCAAATTTGTCGGACATGGTGTGTTGATGCAGAGCCTGATTTGCATGTAACGGAAAATCAGCCATCAGTTCTATGGCATATTTTATCACAGAACAATGCTGAAACAGTTTTAATTAAAATTATCTACCCCTGCTGTTAGAGGATGTCAAAATGACTTTCCTCTTTACAGCATAACTGTGAATTAAATATTTGCATCACTGTCAAATGAAAGGACAGTATATATCCAAAATGGTCTTTAATATTAGAGTAAAATTCACATAAGATCGACCCCTTAAAAACACACAATTGATAAGCCTTATCTTTCCCATATACTTTTTTAAAAAATTAATTTTGGGCTGTATTGGGTCTTCGTTGCTGCACGCGGGCTTTCTCTAGTTGCAGCGAGCGGGGGGGTTACTCTTTGTTGTGGAGCGTGGGCTTCTCACTGCGGTGGCTTCTCTTGTTGCGGAGCACGGGCTCTAGGTGCACGGGGTTCAGTAATTGTGGCTCGTGGGCTCAGCAGTTGTGGCTTGCGGGCTTTAGAGCACAGGCTCAGGAGTTGTGGCACACGGGCTTAGTTGCTCCGTGGTATGTGGGATCTTCCCGGACCAGGGCTCGAACCCATGTCCCCTGCGTCGGCAGGCAGATTCTTAACCATTGCGCCACCACGGAAGTGCCTCCCATATACTTTTTTTTTTTCAATTATATGGGATATTTATTATAGTCAAAATCTCCCATATACTTTTAAAAAAACATAAGGAAAATGGTTTAGACTTGATGGTCTGGCTGTGGCTAGAAAAGAAAATAATTTTAATGTGTGCCTTTGCTCTGAGAAAGAAAAGCTAATAGTTCTCTGAGGGATTGTCCCAGATGACTGTTAAAGTCCCTTCCAGCTCTAATATATGATTAACATTAAACAAAAAGGGCATGTTATTTAGAAATATAACTATTTTATTAAGCATAATAAAAATGCATAGGATGTATAAACATTCACTAATGACCAAGTTATTCCTATCCATCACACTTCATATTTGAATTAACAGAGATGTAATGATGTAAACCCACTGCCTTCATTTCCTCGTCACATCACTAACTCTTATCTTTAATTCCCTATAAACCAGTGCCTATTGAAGTCACACTAGTGAACCGTACTTGTGAAGGTCACCGAGGGCCATCTAATAAAAAAACATCAACTGTAGATATCGTCCTCTCATTTCTCATGTTCCTTAGTCTTTCTGTAACATTTGGCACAGCTTAACTCCTTCCTTCTTGAAAATCTTTCCTTGATAGGCCTCTAAAATTCCCAAAATGTGTTTTCTGTAACACTAGCATCCATTAAGTATTCTGGGGGAGAAAAGGGTTCAGTGATTGGATAAATCTGTAAAACATTACTTCATATGTTCCCCTCTTGGAGATTTGCCATGTATGCTAACGTATTAAAAACCCAGAGAATTCTTGCAATGAACAAATTCATTTAACTTTCACACAGTTGTAGTATTTAACCACAGAACCAATTTTCTTTCCCATATTACCTGTTAACCATCCCACAGATCTAGTGTTCAGTAAAACATACTTTGGAGAATACTTTTCCTGCTCCTTTGAGCTCTTTTCAGTTGTTCTCTTTCCTCTTGCACTTACTCCGAATATGGGCTTTCCAAGGTTCCCTCATCGATCTTTTCTTTCCAACACCCTATCCAGGAGACATCCTCCTCCACACCCGAGGCCTCAGCTGCCCCTATTTGGGACACCCCCATTCTCCATGGAGGACCACTTCCACTTCTCCAACTGCCGGCGACCATTTCTAATTAGAGAGCCTGCTGTCCCCTCAAAAGCACATGTTTAAATTTGAACTTATCCCTTCCTAAACAACAGGTATCCCTCCCAACTTACTTATTTCTGCTCAGCCCGCCCCGTCTCCCAGTCACTCAGGCTTGAAAGCTCAGAGTCATCACTTCCTCTGCCCTGTTTTCTCCTCTCCCCTCTCTGTTACTAAATTCTTTCAGGTTCTCTCTGCTGCCTCTCTCACCCCCAATCCACCCTGCACATTTCCAAACACTTTGGACAATTAAAATTGTCAGTGTGCTACAGGTAGCGAACATTTACTCATCACTCGAACGTGCTACCCAGTACTTTGCATGGAAGTATGCAGTTCATGGCCGTACAACCCTGTGAGACACGTACTACTGTCTCCATCTTATAGATGGTAAATGGGGACACGGAGGTGAAGTAACTTCTCAAGATCACATAGTCATGGTCAAAACTTCTCAGTCCAATCCAACCACAGCTGTCCCTCGGTATCCACTGGATTGGGGTTCCAGGACCGTGGCGGATACCCATCTCCCTTACACAAAATGGCATAGTACAGTAAGTAGGCTTCGGGTCTCTGTACTCACGGATGCGGAACCCAAAGATATGGAGGGCTGACTGTAATACTATTTCCCTACGCAAATTTCTACTCCAGCCAAATTGATATATTCATTATAAATCCTATCCTGGCAAGAATCACAAGAATGACTTCCTGATTCCTCTCTTTCAGTTCTAATGCCTCCTTTGAAGCCTATGTGACAACTCCAGCCTACATTTGCTCATTCCCACCTCAGTTTCTACCCAGTCATGGGTGTATACTGGGGTGACCCTATGTGTCCATGTTTGCCTGGAACAATTGTGATCGTTGTTGTATAACTGTTGTCTCGCTATTATGATGCACAGTGCCCCCTTTTACTCTCAGATATATCTCAATCTAGACAACAAATAATAAGGTCATCCTACATATATCATATCATTTATCGTAAGAAGATACAGTTTATGCCATGTGTCTTAACTCTCCAATTAAATCATGGTCCTTGAGGGTGGAAAAATCAATCTTAAAACTTCATAGTTCTCTTCTTTCATAAGTTGCTAACTTAACATACACAAGCACAGTTGCTTATGTGTGTGCGACAAAACAGTGTTGGAGATGAGCCTTTGGCTGTGTTTTGTTTCCCAATTAAATCCTACTTTTAGCTCTAAAGACGAAAATTGCATTTTAAATTAATTCACATAGTTAACCTTAGTCACTGTGCCTGAAAAATACTAGGTATTTAATACACTGGAAGATGAATGAATAATATACCAGAATATGCCAGACTACAACCAACATTCCTAAAAATCTCAATAATGTAATGTAACAGGATACTTTAAGTATAACCAGGAAGTGGACCTACCAACAACTACCAAGAAAAAAATGTATTCTAATGTTTTTACTATCATACACAGTTAGGTGATGATAGACTCACTGTTTTCCACACACAACTATCATGGACTACGTACGTGCCCTGAAACAGCCCATAGTGATAATAAAAAACAGTTGCCCTGAAGAGGGAAAAAAGAGAAAGACATTTTAAAAAATCATCCTATTCTTTACAGTATGTTTGCAGTCAACTCATTATTCAGAAGTGACAGCAGACTCTCCTGTTTAAGAAGAACACATTCTGTCTGGCTGTGAAGACGACGATTGTTCCAGGCTGCCTGTGCCTCACAGGCCTATTCAGCTCACACAGACAAGTTGCATCAACCTCTGCCTAGTGATACTGTCACCCAGTGGTGCCCCAGATAGCCACAGCCTCACGCGCTCTTAACACTGAGGTGCTCATTTATAAATTAGCGTCTCTGGAATACTCATGAATTCTTACTTGAATGTAACTGTTTTATTCATTATTATTTATTAAATTTAAAAACCATAATAAATTATTTTACTTAGGTTTAGCGTGACAAAATTGTTTAGCAGCAGAACTCTACAAAACAAGCAGGAAATGAAAAAAGCAGACATGTAAATGCATCAGCACATCAGCATATAATACTAAGTACAATTATCAGGAAAATATAGCACAAAATTCTGCATCTATGCAGGGTATACCATCTAAGCTAAGAATGTTATTAATTAACATAATCACTAAGTGCTCATCATTGGGGGTGAATGCATCATGCTATTCATTTAAAAAAATCACAAGAACTGTATGTTCATAAAAGTTGTTACTGAATATAAATATAAATCCAGCAGCATCAAAACATTTAGCATTACAATACAGAAAGCAAATGCAATGGCAGCAGATGGTTTCAAAGAGGGCAAGTAAAGAAGAAAACTACACAGTAGTAAAGTACAAATTAAAACTGAAAGGAAAAATTTTACAAAGAAATAGTTAAGGATAAGGGCAGATGAACTCCTGGGAAAAAGTAAAGGACAAACAGAGAGCAAAAGAAGGAATATTTATAAGGAGGAAAGACTGTTATGAGCAGATTAGACAATTGTCTAGAGACATGGACATGAAAAGAGTAGAATGCATCTTTGCCAGAGAAACAATTCAAGAACTAAAGAACCCCTGGCACTGAGCTAGAAAATATCACTTATGCTTTCTGCAAACTTAGAAACTTAGGTTCAGAGTTTAAGAAAAATTGTCTAAGGTTATTAAAAAAAACAGAAGATAGTTAGAAATCCAAATAAATTGGTGCAGGTCAGTTAAGTATGACCATATAGTCTTGGACTATATGCTATATGCTGAGCAATGCTCTATTTTTTTAAATCAATAAAATAGCCTACGCTCATGTCTATTAAACAAAATCCACAAGAATAAGTGAGGAATTACAGAAGTTTCTAACATATATCAACAATAGCTCAGAGTAACGAACACCATAAAACAGATACAAAGGTCTGGGAAAGATATTTAATGAGTCTCTCGACCTCTCATTGTAAGAACTTAATAACAGTGTTCCTATCACTTTGATTTCTTATATTAGAGCTTATTTATTTTCAGAATATTCATGACGTTAATGTTTGAACAATTACCAATCCCTAACATACTGTCGTTACTCTATCTTCCGTTTTGGAAAGAACTAATAGAGCATAAAAGTTGCTTTCTTAGGGAATATAAAAAAATTATTTTTCCAGTTTTCTTCAAAAGGAATTCCACAATGCTATGCATTTGATTATGTTTTCTTGCAGCAGTTGTGAGGAAGAACTAAATGCATCAGGACTACCAATAACAAAGGCAGAATTCTACCCAAAGTTACTGTTACGATTGTTACCTACTGGAGCCAAAATAGTCTTTTCTTGGCACTCCTAAATGATAAGACTGTAAATGTTCATTTCACATCCAAGTATTCAGGCTATGCACTCATGAATGGAATTAGCGGTTTTGATCACATATACATAAATTTTTATGTGCACAGGACCTAATGCCTTCGAGGAACAACTCTACTGGTAGTGACTTTAATCTAGCAATTACTAAGTAATCTGGATCCTAACCAACTCTAATTCATAAGCTTTGATGTCGCAAGGCTTCATGTGTAAATCCACTGTTTGAAACCTGGATTACATTTCTACAGAAGAAAGGCTATTACGGCAGTTAGTTTCCCAGCAAATTCCTAAGTCTATTTAATCTATTGCAATAATCTGACTAAATACACCTAAGATGCAGTGAAGAGCAGTAACATTATTGGTAATCGCAAACACCCATAACTCTTACTGTGTGCCAGGTCATCTTTTAGGTGTTTTTCATATATTTGATCCTCACACCAACCCTATGGGAAAGTTACTATTACTATGCCAGTGTTTACAGAGGAGGAAACTAAGCAGAGACTAAATAACCTACCCAAACCTGGTTAAGAAGTACCAGAGCTGGGTTTCAATCCAACCCTGGTTCCAGGGCCTGCACTTTTAGCCACTAGGCTAAATTGCCTATAATTATTAACAAGTTTTAGTTAGTTCAGCCTGCAGAGCATCAAAAGTTTTAAAAGTACATCATGGTTTTTTACTTCAAATGACTCATCTGATACTTTAAAAGATTCTTCTGAGGTTGGTTTCGTTACTTCACTCAGTCACTATTATTTAATGAATTATTCACATATGTGCACGTAGAATTTACTTCAGGATCAGTGTATATGGTCAGAGCCCCTGGCCCCTGGCTGAAGTACCTGGGCTACTCCATTTGTCTCCAATATGTATGCTTCCTAAATAAACAAATCTGAGTTGTTCTGCTTTTAAAAATAAAAGTAAAAACAAAAAAATAGATAATCTCTATCAGGAAGTTAAATGGAAGAATAATTACCATGACTTCTACTAATCACTCCAGAAATATACTGAATTAACTCTGATTCCTGTTCTGAATGTTGTCTTCTATGTTGTATTTACTGGGGGCTTGACAGCATCATCTGTTCGTTTTCTGTCAATTTCCACCTCCACTGCTCTTGGCAACACCAATCTTGAAGCACCATCTCCTCACCCCAGGAAACAGAGATTCAAAGGAACGACTAACAGAGGTTCAAATCCAAAAGATTCACTGGCGTGCATACAGGACTAGTTCTGGACTAGCTGTTCTGTAAAGACAAGAAGGCAGGGGCAGGGGTGAAGGGCTGGAGGATGGAGAGAGAGCTCAGTGATGATTCAAACTACAGAGAAAGAAATGAAGAGACAGGGTCTCCAAGATAGTTCTAGCTTCTAAAATTAGCTTTAATTTTTATTCAATTTACAAATCTGTCAAAAGGTATCACTTGACTTTTGATTAACTTCTTAAATTTTAAACTGCAATTATAAATTCAATAGAATTTTTTCCTTTTTACATATTTCAACTACCTGATGGCAAATCTTCCCAATTACTTAATAATTCCTATAAAACTAATAAACTAAACTTATAAAAACATGAACCTTAAATTCTTGTCCATGTCACAGTAATGTAAATAAAATTATAAGTGTTTATCCTAGAAATCACAAGCAAAAAAAAAATAATCAACTCAATTACATATTTTACATTGGAAGTACACTGACCTCAGCATCATTCTCTCAGCCATCAAAGAAATCAAAATCAAAACCAAAACAAGATACCATTTCAAACCCACTAGGATGGTTATAATAAGTTGGCAAAGGTGTGGTGACACTGGAATCGTCATATATTGCTGAGGGGAATGTAAAATGGTACAGCCGCTCTGGAAAACAGTTTGGCAGGTCCTCAAAACGTTAAACACAGAGCTGTGCTATGATCCAGCAATCCCAGTCCTAGGTATGGTTGATTCTCATTATATGTAGTAGTTCTGTTCTACAGTTTCATGAACACTGAGTAAGAGGATACTGAGCCGCTACTATTAGGGTTAGGTTGTGAGCCTCTGGTAACAATTTCATCAACCAATGAATACATAACCTGACTTTATATGTGTTTCTGTTTAAAGATACCTTAAAAAGATGTTTATACAACTCTGTGAACATTCCAAAAAATCCACTGAACTGTACACTTTTTAAAAGGGTGAATATTATGGTATGTGAATTATTTCTCAATTTTTAAGAATTGGAATTACATTGAACCTGAATCTAATTGAGTCTCTAGACTTCAATACCAGTTTACAGGAAAACTGAGGAATAGAAGAAATAAAATAACACTATGAAAAAGCAAAACTTAAACCAAATCCAAAACGCAGTACATTCTACAAGACATAGTCCAGCTCTTCCAACAAGTCAACGGCATAGGAAGAGAGAGAGAAAGGGGGTTAAAGAGGGAGGGAACTAAGAGAATAAAAGATACTCAAATGACATAATCATATGCAATGTGCAAACCCTTTTAGATCTTGATTTGAACAAACCAACTCTTAAGTAAAATAAGGGAGATCTCAATATGGACTGCAGAGTAAATGTTATTAAGGAGTTACTGTGATAATGAAGCCATGATTATACAGATTCTTATCTGTTAGAGATTCACACCTAAGAATTTAAGGAAAAATGACCAAAAACCTGGAATTTGTTTTAAAATACTCTATTAAAAACAACTTGTTGGGCTTCCCTGGTGGCGCAGTGGTTGAAAATCCGCCTGCCGATGCAGGAGACACGGGTTCGTGCCCTGGTCCGGGAAGATCCCACATGCCGCGGAGCAACTAAGCCCGTGAGCCATGGCCTCTGAGCCTGCGTGTCCGGAGCCTGTGCTCCGCAACGGGAGAGGCCACAACAGTGAGAAGCCCGCATACCGCAAAAAAAAAAAAAAAAAAAAAAAAAAAAAAAAAAAAAACTTGTTGGGGGAGAATGGTGGTGAATAGGTATAATAAGAATGGTATACATGTTTTTAATTGTTGAAGCATGGTAATAGGTACACAGGAGTCCTTTCGACTGTATTTTCCACTTCTATGAATGTTTGAAACTTTCTATGAAGAAAAGTTTTTTTAAATTATAATTATAAGGCAGTCTTATTATTCAAAGAAGTCTAATTCTCTTAACTATGAAAACTACATAAACTGCCAAACATGGAGAGATTGCTTATTTGTGTATTCTTTTTAAACTTAATTCAAAATCTTCCAGGAGGTAAAAGACATTTGTCTAATAAAACAATTACACCATCACAAACAATTTTGGGACAACTTTCCTATGCAACTTTTAGGGCTACCATCTCAGCTGTTAAGATTCCTTCAAGATCAGAGAGACCCAGGGACAGACTCTTGCCTGCAACCACAACTGCCAGCTGAACCTGCAATGATAGCTGTTGCATCAATGATGCCAGAACTTAAAGAAGGAGACAGGCCCCTCAGCAGCCTGCCTCCAACCTAAAGGATGTCTTACTGACCTCCAAACGAGACACTGACCGTTACCTGCCAGAAAGTTGTCAAACGTATACATACAAGTCATCTATCTTTGCAGTCAACAATTATAATAAAAAATGAAGAAAACTTTCAAAATAATCAACGATCCGTTCGATATGAATGGTGCCTCTACCTTGGGTGGGACAACTCTGACCCTTAGATTCAAGTTTACTATTAATGTAGATATGCTTAATTTTCTGTTTACTCAAAGAAATCTATAACTCTACTTGGGTGGCTACAACACTGCTTAGATGTGGCATTTATCTGAATTTCAAGATGTGTGACTGTCTTCCCATGTAAATATATAAGAACTCTGAACTTGGTTTGTATGTATTTCGTATATTTTTTGAAGCCACAATTCTTTTAGGTGATAAACTAATAAGGATATAATCTTGGATCTTTTTCATGACTTGGTCTGAATTCTGATCACAACTGGTAAGGCCATTCTACTGAAAGGCATTATTTGCAGATTCTTTCAGCTTCTTAATTAGGTACTGTTCTAAATTCAGCTGCTATTCCCCAAGGGTTTCCTATTCTAGATTTAAGGAAATGACAGAAAAATTTTAGGAAAAAACTTGAGGGCAGGAAGTCCCTGCCATGTAAAGAGAACATGTAAGTGTCTCTTTTCTTTAACAACTGACATTTCAATTACAGTGCCATGGAATAAGAAGTTCATGTACTTACACATTAATCATTTACATATTTATTAGTAGAAATACCTTACGAAAACACAACCTAATCAAATAGGCTCTAAAGAAAAAAAAAATCTTAATGTATTTTTCTTATTCCCCATATTCTGTGTTCTGTGCACCTGTGTGTTCCGTGCACCTGTGTTCTGTTGGTTTGTCTTTGTTTTTGTCTCCCCATCAAAACTGTACATTTCTTCGGGTCACAAAAAAGGAAAGGAAAGAGGAAAAGTATATGCTAGATGCTTTGTTATTTTGTGAATGAGATGTAATACAGTCAACACAAGCTTAGTTGGTGAGTAAAATATGTTTGAGGAGTACAGACAGAATCTTAGAATTAAAGGAGGGTAATGTCTCCATACGACGTTTTCATCAACGTACGGTTCTCTGGCGAATACCCTTCATCTTCTTTAAGGTCTCCTAACACATTTACATTAGGCCAGGATAGTGCTGGAGACGATTACTCTCCTAACTGCCCCCTGACAGTTCCCCAATATGTTTTCAAATCTGTTATTTAATTCACATTACATACGTTACCTACATGCATTTGGGAGGCACTTTAATGACTGTTACTTTACCTCTAATGGCTACTGCAAAGATCAGATAAAATAAGTATGAACATTTACTCTAAATTCTAAGACCTTACAGTGCTGTTAGTCTCATATTTATATATAAGGAATAATTCGCTTCAGTCAAATAAAATGGCTATCCTTGATCTGTCCTTTTCCTAAGCTTGCTCAATTATTTCCTGCCTTATATATGAGGTCTGCCATACATTTAGGCCTATTAATCCTTTGAGTATCAAGTAAACATGTAACTCCTACCTCCTCGATTAGACTATGCACTCCTCAAGGACAGGACACACAAGAACTCCGATTCCTTCTGTGTCTGTACTTCCTTCTACTTCCTCTCACCGTTGGCCAGTTTTTTAGAGTGGGTATTTGTGGCAGCATTATTAAATATCCTTAGTGAAGGCATGGTACAAGTACTGAACCAGCTAATGATTCTCCCTAAAGTGCATCAATAAAATCATCAGGGGGCCATTAGAGAGGAAGAGAAAAATACCATGATTACCAGGATCACGATGCTGTCTCTAACAGGCCATGGCAACCACTGAAGAGGTAACCCTAAAAAGCAGCAGCTACATTCCACATGCTTACTAACAATCCTTATTCCAAAGACTCAAGGTCCTCTGAATGTCTGCAATCACTCCACAAATGTTTCAGTCTTTAAACCATTATTATTTTGAAAATTTAAATCTGAATAAGGTAGCCTGAAGCATGTACAATTAGAAAATACGTGGAAAACAAACCACTCCTAAGTGGTCTTACTATGCTGCAGCACAGCTGTTGTACAACATATATGTGAATAACTTCTCAAATGAGGGAATTCAGCAAAGAATTAAAAAACCTGTAAGACTCATCAAACTACCATTCTAGTAATTTTTGACATGCTTGATATTATTGTTGGTGGTGATAACAACAATAGCATTTACTGACTACTGACCATGTGTCAGAAAGTGTGCTAACTATAATTATATAAAGCAGATAATATCTTTATTTTCCAGATGAGCAAACTGAGGCTTAACTGAGGTTAAATATCTTGCCAAAGTTAAGTGGAAGGTTTTTCCAGTTCGCTGTACAGCCTGGGTTTGGTTATCAGACCCTAGCACTTAATAGCTGTGACATCCCAGACGTATTACTTGACTGTTCTGGGAGCTACGTTTCTTAGTTGTAACATCACTACTATCAACATCTGTTTCATACTGCAGAGTCGGCAAAATGGTTTGATATATATTAAGTGACTGGATATTCACACCACCCTCATTTTCTCATTCTGCAGATGATTTACCCAAGGTCACATGCCTGGTGGCTAGATCAGGGCTTACGTACAGAGAATACCCTAAGTACTCACAATCTATTCTGCGGCTCAAATGAGGCAGTGTGTGAATGTATTCTGTAAACTCTACATCTTTTTGTAAAAATGTAAACTGGCATATTACTATCCATGTTCCCCGATTAGGGAGGTACTGACTGTATTCAATGATCTCGAAGGTTATATCTAGATGTAAAACTGCAAGTTAGAAGAGTTTTTTTCTTTTGCTATTATAAGTTAATTAAAAAAATAGATTCCCACCATCTGAAGACTATTAACATTTCTTTTTACACGGTATGATCACGCTCAATAGAATATAAATTTTTCATTTTCTCAAGATAATGTTAAGAATCTCTCCATGGTATTAATCATGCATTCAGCCAAAAAAAAAAAAAAATAGCACCTACTATGGACACACTGTGTATGTAAACAAGCAAACCAACAAAAGATAACCTGTAAGAAGGTGCTATAAAGGAAACAAGGCTCTAGAATAGGGAGCTTTAGGAAGGTTTCATTGAAGGGCTCTCTGAGGAGGTGACACTTAAACTGAGACCTAAAGTAGGAGCCAGAAACACAAAGAATCGGCAGTAGGACACTCCAGGCAGTGGGAACAGCATTTATGAAGACTTCAAGGAAGAAACTCCCATTTCAGGGAAGAGAACACAAATGCTGAGGGCAGACAAGCAGCCGAGGAAGACTGCTCCAAATGGGGTCGAAGGGCACACGGGCCAGATCCCACACAAGCCGGGGTGAGTCTGAGTGGCGCTCGGAATGTACTGTGAAACCATTTAAAAGTTTTAAACAGGGAGGCACATGATCCAACTTCCACTGAAGATCACCTTGGCTGTTGTATGGATAAAGTAGCTAATAAGATAAGAAGAGAGCCCAGCCCAAGCCCTGAAGAAGGCTAACAGTGAGAAAGCAAATCGAGAGCTGGCAAAGGAAACCGAGAGGGAGGAGCTGATGAGGCAGCAAGACAGCTCTGTACGTGGGGTCACGGAAACCACAAGAAAGTGTTTAAAGAAGACCCGATGCTGTACCATGTTAAGTTCTGCTGCGAGGTCAAGCAAGATGAAGACAGAGAGGCGTCTCTGGATTTGTAACCTAGAGATCACTAATGACCTAGAACAGTTTCAGTGGCGTGCAGTCTATTCTGTGCACAACCTTTGTAAATATTTAATGACTTCTTAATATCCCACTGAGTGAAAATACAGCCATTTTTCCTATAAAAGTGAGTTTTCTACATAGGAATTAGATATTTTAAATTAAATTAAAGAACATGATTTACCTATTTGAACCAATATTGTTTATAGTACAAACTATGATGAAGAATTAGCACTCTGTGTAGGAAAAAGTAGCTGCACACAGGAAACACAGGGACGCAAAGCTACTCTGTTTGAAAGGCTGGCTACTATGCTGCTGTTGTGTTTTTTTGCTCACCGTTAACAGTTGTGAATTTCCAGCCTCTACAATAAAGGCCTGAAAGAGATACTCAAATCTCCAGCACCCATGTATGCATGGGCCCTTGACAACTTCAGGTTAATGGGGTACAGGTTAAAGTACCTGGGGAGGAAGGGCTCTTTCTCAAATCAAGTGCTGCTCAGGAAAAGCCTTTTGTCCTTCTACCTTTTCACCAGCTGGAACATAATGTGACGTTTGGAATTACAGTTATCTTCAGACCACGGGAAGGAAATCCGCAGGCTAAGGAGAGTAGGGCGGAGTGACAGGAGGAACCTGGTTCCTTGAGGGCAGTCTCAGGCCACTGTATTAGCCCTAAAAAGCTACCTTCCGGGCTTCCCTGGTGGCGCAGTGGTTGGGGGTCCGCCTGCCGATGCAGGGGACGCGGGTTCGTGCCCTGGTCCGGGAGGGTCCCGCGTGCCGTGGAGCGACTGGGCCCGTGAGCCGTGGCCGCTGGGCCTGCGCGTCCGGAGCCTGTGCTCCGCAGTGGGGGAGGCCACGGCAGTGAGAGGCCCGCGTACCGCAAAAAAAAAAAAAAAAAAAAAAAAAAAAAAAAAAGCTACCTTCCAGATTTCTTGCTGGAAGAGGCAGGTAAACCCCTCACTTGTTTTAAGCCGTAATAGCTAAACACAACGCTAGCAGATACATGATATGTTCATTTCATTCCTTCCTCAGTAAGAGTATTTTCAAAAGAAGCAATGTTTAATACAAGAAGACATCAGAACTGTAGCAAATTCCACTGCAGCTAGGAGTGGCATGGGATCTAGTTGTGAACAACGAGGTACAAGGGAGACCGATGGGGGCTCCTGCGAAATGTACCCCTTGGCCGATAAGAAGAAAGTGCTGAAGAAAAATCGTAGCTGGGCTGTCCCTGCCACGCCCTCCACACCACCTCTTGCTCTTTGCCCTTCCTGCCTTTTGAACTGGTTGGGATACCTGGAGCCACAGGACAACACACACGAGGATGGAAAGCCCATCTCCAATAATGGAAAAACCCTGGCTGCCTGATCGTGCCACCAGCTGCTAAACCGGACTGTCTTTCTCCAGATTTGAGATAGTTAAGTGTCTTTACAGATAAAGTCATTTCTTATTTATTAATTTTTAAAAGTTTTTTTCTTTTTTTCCCCCAGCAAAAAGCATTCCTTCCTTCTTTCAAATATCCAAGTGTAGCATTTCCTCCTTTACTCTGGCTTTTGCATCTCCTTTCCAAGTTTCTTCTCCAATATAGGTTGAAATTGTACTAATGTGCCTGTCCTTGGAATGCTCTCCCTTCTAAATCTTATCACTTCTTACAGGGCCTAACTTAGTTCCTGTGTTCCTCAAGAATTGTTCCAAAGGAGCCACGGGGATCATGTCCTGATGCCCACAATCCTCTCCAGTCATTGACTGACAGTCACTCAACCATTCTCCACCCCCTTTACTTAATTCCCCATGTAAACCCTCCCATTCAAATCAGCACAGCAATTAGCCAATTCAAAATTCAATCTAAGAATTTTCAGGCTGGGAATGCAGAATACCTTCACTGTGGCTCTTTTGCTACTCTTAACTGAAAGCCTAGTTGTAAACTCATGGTTAATTACTTTAAGTATATGCAACTTATCTTCTCTTCTGGATCAGTTATTCTTAAGTATAAATCTGAATGTATCTGGGAAACTTTTCCAAAATACATACACCAAGAACCATCCCAAACATACTGACTCATTTCCAAGGGCACATGTTGTAAGGTCCCAGGTGATGCTGATGTGTACCCCTGGGTAAGATTTTTCTGCTGTAGGTATTCTACAGCTGCACTGTTCAGTAAGGTAGCTGCTGGCCATATGTGGCTATTGAAGACTTGAAATTAATTTAAATTTAAAATCTGATGTGAGATTCAGTTATAGGAAAACTTTATGTCTGGAATGTGGGTGTGTGAATTTACTTTTGAAATGCAGATTTTATGAAATCTAAATACAGATGGTATTTCCAATGAAAATTTAACATCTGAATCGAAATGTGATATAAGTAGATTTCAAAGACTTGGTATGAAAAAATGTAAAATACTATTAATAATTTTATACTAATTACATGTTAAGATGATAATATTTTAGATACACTAAGTGAAAATATATTTAAATAATTTATTTCCCCCATTTCTTTTACTTTTTTAATATGGCCACTAGAAAATTTTAAACTATCTGTATTGCTGCATTCTATTTCTGTTGGACAGTACTGTTCTTTAAAGAATCATTTTTGCCCAATTGTGACTAAGAGTTATGCTATTGTAAACTCTCTATTACATTTACTTGGAGAGAGCTACTCACTGTACTACCCAATGTCTCCTTTATAAAGGCCTGTGTAAGTCTGAAATTTCTCTCAGACTTCAGTGTCAGGAAAAAAATTCCTTTTCCTAAGCAACTGGTATAGTTTTATTTTAGGAACAATGCTAATCTTATTACAAATGAGGCACCTCTTCTTGCTCTGCCCATAGGAAGCTCAGAGCCAAACTTTATTAATTGTATAGACTCTTCAGGAACACTTCTCTACCTAGTGCCCAGATTTTATTTTTCTTTTTGAAAGTCACAAATTTTTTTTTTTTTTGGCAGTGAGGTAGGAAGTAACCTTCAATAAGCATCAAAGCCTAGATAAACACTAAAAACAAAACTTAGTTAAATTAAATATAAAAAATTGTATTCAATTCATTAAACTGTTATTTCTCCTTTTCTAATTTACTCTGCATAATTCATTCTTTTCAATGAAAATGAAGCAACCTTTAAACAACACACCACAGTACAGCTGATCCTAGAACAACGTGGGGGGAGGGGGGTCTGAACCCCCTGAGCAGTTGAAAATCCGAGTGTAACTTATAGTCGGCCCTCCATATATATATACAGTACCTCCGTATCCATGGTTCTGAACCCATAGATTCAGCCAACTGCAGATCGTGCCGTACTGTGGTTTTTACTACTTTTTAAAAATCCATGTGCAAGTGGACCCATGCAGTCCAAACCCATGTTGTTCAAGGCACTCTCATATACTTTGGAGAAGGAGAAAGAGTTACTTTTGAAATAAGATGAAAATCGTTAGAGGACAAAGATGTCATTAGTGAGTATTAGTGACACCGTTCTGCTTATCTAATGAAATAATGTTGAGAGTCACAAAAGAAAGAATCCAAATCAGGCTCCTTGAATTCATTCATGGGAATTCACTCCTATTAAGCCTAACCAAAGAGGAAACAGCAGTTTCAGGTCTAATTTAGAAGGTTTAAAAAAAAAATTATGTAATGTTATTTCACTGAAGATTTTGTGAAATTCTCTCATTTATTTACAGCCAATAGGATAAGTATAGATTGTTTAATTACCTCAAATATCATAAGCGCAACAAGATCTTTCAGCAGTTACCTATGTTACCCATAAGTCCTTAACTAAAACTGAGCATACCTACTAGCTTACAGACGTTATCAAGAAGAATAACTTTATGTATTCTACCAAACAGAAAACTTAATCTAGAAATGAAACTCATGGTAACAATCTGAAAGTCTGCTAAAAGCTTCTATTCTTCACATGAATAGATCATTTCATATAGATATACACCAACTACGTAATGAGAAACAATAATAAAGATTTTAATTCTGACTTTCTAAGCCAAATTTTCCACATGGGTAAAGGGGAGAAAAACTAATACTTTTTCAACAATCCATCAAAGAGTCACTGAACACCTACTCTTTTTCAAGCACCATAACAGGCCCAAGATACAAGGCTGAAAAAGGTGCACAGGTCTCATGCTCTCACTGGGGAAACCAGAGTGTGATTAAGCAGGGCCGAGGTGGGCTGCTGTCTAGGAATTCAGGTCTACAAGGGACACTAAAGCACCCCTGGACTATACTGTCCATGTATGGCTAAAGTCAGCTCAAGCTCCAAAACTAAACACTATAGAGATTTTTATCAGAAATAATAAATGTTATTATCTAAATTTTAAATGCCCTTTAAGAAGCTCTGTGCTTTAGAACATTCATGAATTAAAACTACCAAAACTTGGGAAATGTTTTGTCTAATTCTTTTTTAGAAAACTGACCTCGCTTCAGTCAGCAGAAACGAAGTCGTAAGGTATTTGTTTCTATGTGGAAATGTTATGAAAATA
Source organism: Kogia breviceps (assembly GCF_026419965.1). NCBI lineage: Eukaryota > Metazoa > Chordata > Mammalia > Artiodactyla > Physeteridae > Kogia > Kogia breviceps. Next base: position 8,079,027 of record NC_081325.1, read on the forward strand.
AAATTAGTTTATCCTTATTCCATTAAATACATGTTGAGCAAACATTTTAAAAATATTACTATTAGTTCCTAACCCACATGAACTGACCCAACCCCAGGCAAAACAAGGTAGCAAGTGAAATGTCAGTCCAGTGTAACTCAGCACTACAAAAGAAATCCTGTGTCATTCACAGGCACAGAGCCAATAAGCACCAACACAGACTTAAAAGGCCTAGAACAGCATCCCAGAGAAAGGGGCTCCTACACCGAGATCTCAAATAGGAGTTAGTCGAGTGTAAAGGAGACGGGGGAAATACCTCTTATAATACACGGGCTTCAAACCTCTGAGATCCTCTAGTCTGGAGGCTATAGAATTGTAAATACACATACTTTGAGAAGTTACCATGAATTACCAATCTGCCATGGAGAAAGGAATCAAAGAGATTAACATTAAAGTTATTTTACCAAGTTAGAAGTTTCCTGAATAAATTTGGGAGGGCCAGAAGTCAAGGAATATATTTAACCCACTGCAAAGCTAAAAACATCCTTGTTTTATTCTCAGTCTTCTGAATACTATTTAATCCCCAAATATGTACTATCTTCTCAATTCAGAACCACAAAACAAAAATTCAGGCAACATTACTGGCATTTTGTGGAAATTCTCGGGAAGCTGTGCTTCCTGTACTGCATAGAGATCTAACTCTAAGTTACTAGATGAGTTCCACACCTGGGCAAACAACTGGCTTTATCATTCACAGGTTGGTTACATGGATTCTAGTCCAAACAGAAAAGCACGCAGTGGAAGATGTCTGGAAATCTCTCTCAATGCAATAAAGGAAACCCACACAGTCCTTTCTTAGCTTTACCTTCTGGGTCCAGCTAATCTATAGATTTGTAATGGAGATAAGCTTTCAGTGTTTATCAACTGACCAGGCCCTGCATGGAGCCATCATAAATTTCATTTATCACACAATGATGCCCTTAGGACCTATTAGGTAGGTGCTCAGGGATATTTTCCCCTAAACTTTCAGAACGCTTGCTAGGAATTCTCTTTTTAGGATTTCTTTTTTCAGTCAACAGACTCTGAATCAGAAGAAATAATCTATTAAATAAGAGAATATGAATGAAAGCATTTTGTTAACTATATGAAAAGCACTCTATAAATATACTGCAATTTTATCAGTATGATTTAATTATGTTAATGTTACTATTATTATGTTACTTTGCATAGAGTCCCTTCTCCTCAGTTAAAGCACTGAAGGTGTTGAACTGACTAGATTATGAAATATAATCACAGAATTTAGGGAATTTACTTTTAGAACCAACTAATAGTAAAGAGTTTTTTATATAACAGAAGCTGCCTGTTGTGGCTACCCAGAGAGCTTCTCTCTTGCTCTGGGCTAAGATCATCAGTTTTAAAACTGTGTCTAAAATAAGAGCAACTGTGCCATCAATGTTGACCTCTGGAAGTCTTGTAACCAAAATCAATTTGGTTGTAAGAACTGATTATAAAAATTGCTGTCTAGAGGCCTTCACTGTTATTTTCTTGGTCTTGGCTAAACTCTACACAGCAGAGATTACTATATAGCCACTAGGTAAATTAGGGGTTATCTGTCCTATGTTCTATTATATCTTGAGTCAAGACATGGAACACAAATTACCTTGGCTGCATGTAACAATCCTCAAGAGCAAGACACAACCGTGGCAATGCTGCTGTGCTGTGCTCTTTATCCCTGGACAGTTTGTGCTGAGGACTGTTCAAGTCCAAGCTACAGTGCTAAATGCTAAACCACTTCGATTTTTAAAATTATACGTAGAGGACTTCCCTGGTGGCGCAGTGGTTGAGAATCCGCCTGCCGATGCAGGGGACACGGGTTCGTGCCCCGGTCCGGGAGGATCCCACGTGCCGCGGAGCGGCTGGGCCCGTGAGTCCTGGCCGCTGAGCCTGCGCGTCCGGAGCCTGTGCTCCGCAACGGGAGAGGCCACAACAGTGAGAGGCCCGCGTAGCACAAAAAAAAAAAAAAAAAAAAAAAAAAATTATACGTAGAAGGTGAATACATGAATTTAATTTCTTGCCTGCTTTATTTTATTCATTCTGGAATAAAGGAACAGAAGCATTTTCTAGTTTAGAGTTTGAATGTCAACACGGGGAAAGGCTACTACTACACAGCTCAGTATGCTATAATGTTTAAAATAAAAATATACATTTTAATAAATAAAATTCAGTTCCTCTGTTTACTTTGCCTCCTGTTTGACAGATCTGCAGAAGCAGCAGAAACCTTGAATTTTTAAAAATATGATTTCAGTTGTCCAGGCTTGCTCTTGTGATTTAATCACTGCCTAGTCCCCTCCCCATTCTTGGGGGTTGGGGGTGTGTGATGAGGAGGATAGTTGCAGTAATTGTAATGAGAGAATGGGTCAGGGGAGGAACAGGGAGAGGGCCATAAACAAAAGAGTTTAAATGTATTAGGAAAAAAAAGGGTTTCTAGACGCTTGTGATGTTTTGAATGTCAACCCGTAATCCAACTCTAAAAGCAGAAAGTAATCACAGGAGAAAAAAAAATCGCCAGCCAACAGAAGATCATCAATTTTGTTAAAAGGGATGTTCAAGTGCAAATTCACAGGTACACATGTACATGTACGGATAAACTTGCACATGTGGCCAATCCCTCCTGGGATCCAGAACTGGGTCAGCGTTTTGAGAGATGGGAGAGCACGGAGCTGGGTGAATGGCAACCAGACATGAAGAAATGCCTTCTCTGTAAGCCAAGGATTCCAAATGAAACTTGATTCCGAGAATTTTTTTAAACTTTTGCTTTTATTCAGTTCAAGGCTTATAGAAAAATAACCTCTGGCTTGAACTGTTTGCAAATGTTTATTTTTAGCTCTCCATTCACCCTTAACTGCATAAAGGAGTGAAGAAAAGGAAGAAGCAAAATAAAGCTAAAAAATAAGAAAATAGCCATACTTCACCTCTAGCTCAGATATACTGGCAAGCTTTCTAATTCACGATCAAGACGTCTAAATTTGGACTAAGGAAAAAAGATACTATCACACACATCCTCTTCAGTCAGGAAGAGAAAGTTAATAGTATCTGCAAAGCCTTCAAACCACAGGAATTCAGAGACACTTAACATCAATTATTCAAATGACTACTAACCTATCGCAGAGCAAAGGAAAAGGAGAACAAACTGTTTAGGTCACTGACCAGACATACAAACACTATTTTCTTCCTTTTCCTTCCGATAAAAAGGAAGATAGCAACCTAATGATTTCCCAGATTAAAGCCAATCAATCACCTGAAAGATATTGCTCTGTCCAAGAACTATTTTAAAATCTTTAGGCAATTTTTTTAGCTAGCTTTCAAAAATAGTTTCTTACTTATTGAAAAAATTCTTACTTCACATGACATGTATGTCACAAGTACGCTTATGCTCAACATTAGTGGCCAATGTTTAAGTTTTTATGCTGACAGCAAAATCAGAATACATTTTACTTCTTTTAGAGGTAAGAGAGAAAAACTGAGAACTCTTAAGAATATTGCCTAAAGTAGGATTAGAAAAGAACTTTGCTATACTATGCCTTCAACATTTCTCAACGTTCATAAGACAAAAATCACTTTAATGCTAAACAGATTTTGAAATGTTAAATTTTTCAGTGGCTTCAGTTCAAAATTACTAAAAGGTAGCATAAAAACTTGTCTTTATATGCTTTTAAATCTGTATGATTGATAATATTAGGTAATTATTGCTAATTGTGAAGCTGTGATGATTACTGTGGTTGTTTTAAAAGTCATTATCATATATTTCATACATATATATCAAATATCACATGTAACATGATAACTGGGATTTGTTTCAAAATCATTCAAGAAAAGCAAGTAAACATGATTGACGATGAGCTGATAATTGTTGAAGCTGGAATATGGATGCATGGGGGTTTCATTATACTCATCTCTCCACTTCTGTAAATATCTGAAATTTTTCATAAAACTTAAGTGTTTACAAAATCCCACCTAAGGGACTCTTAATGCTGTCATCTAAAGGAGTTGAGTCAAACTGTAAAGCTGGTCGTTTAGCTTCGGGACAGAAAATGAGAAATATTCATAGTGTAATACGGAAGAGAAAGGCCAAGTACGGTGTTTTGTGGCAGTACGCATCCATACCAGAAGTCCGGGAATAAAGAAACATGATTATAGGGTTTAAAAGAAATACAGCCACCAGTGAATAAAAGAGTCCACCAAGTCCATGAACTAAGGTGGGTGTTATAATGGTACTTTTACAAATCTGGAAGAAATTAACCTACCTATTCATAGAATTAGAAGACTTAATATAATAAAACAATTATATATTTTCTGTAATCCATCCTGGATAATTACTGTTTATTTACAATAATGAATTAAACTAGGACACTGCAAATTACATAGATTTATTTTTTATGAGTTTTCCAAAATAAAATAAAATGTACTCTCCTTTCCACCAGAAAGGACATCACTTTAAAAAAAAAAAAAAAGGGAAGTTAGAAGAGAATCATATTAGTAATTTATAGAGAAACAATTTAGAAAGAATTCAAGGACCCCCCCCCCAAAGAATTAATGAGCAACATTCATTAATGTTAAAGGCTGATTAAAAGGCCAGAGACCTCCATCACAAGGAATAACTCAAGGGTAATAATCCCTTTTTCCCACTCCCTACCCCCCAAGTTTTTCTACAGACAACTGCAAGGATAAAATGTCAACCACTTCAGAAATGTGAAAGATTCTACAAATAAGCTTAATAGAATGATTTACGGTATTTGGATAAGCCTAACAACGTCTCCTAAACTTACAGCATTCCCCTTACGTGGTATTTTCTTTGTATTCTGGAAAGAAGCTTCTCTAATGAAGATAGTGGTATGTTAGTGACCCTGCAAAAAAGATGTACCAGAGATAAGCAGGATCTACTGAGAGGTCCTTAGACTTTTTATAGTAACATAGAATGAATTCTGGATTTAGACGACTCCCAGATTCCTTGCAGTCTTAGAGTTTATTTTACATTCATGGTTCCTATATTTGAAATAGTATTAGACATTTAAAAATATTAAATTCAAGGTTGCTTTTTTTCCCCTTGAGTTATCTTCCACTCCTTTGTTCTTTCAATCTAAAGAATCAGATATGGACACTGTTCAAATCAACACGCTAGGTTACAATCATGATATAAACAAAAAACTCAACTGCACAATAAAGATATTAAAGGAGACCCTTTACCTGATTTCCTATTATTTGTTAAATAAATGCTCCCTTTTTGCTCTGCAATCTTACTACATGTATACATAAAAGAAACTGCCTCATTTCTAATGTACACAGTAGTACTGAATAATACAGTACACCTTCCCAGAATTCCAGAGATGTTATGCTCCCATAACAGGCTCTGGAAACCGAACACCTGCATTTGAATCCTGGTTCCATCAGTCACCAACAAATTGCTGAATTTCTCCATGTTTCAGTCTCCAAGTCTGTGAAATGGGGATAATGATAACTCCTAGCTCACAGCATTGTGCGGAAATTTTACTGAATTAATGTGTGTGAAACACTTGGAATAGTGCCCAGCGGGGCGCTCAGCACTAACTAAGCTAAACTGTATTTACATATTGAAAACAACAGAAACTAGAAAAGAAGGCTTATGGACTTAGGCTCCAAAAGGACCTTGTTATAAAAGACTGAAATCCGAGCAATGTTTCAGTATATCTGATACTACTTGTGGGTTTTTTTTTTAAACCTATTGTTTGTAGTACCTGATTTATTACACTAAATTCATCAGAGAAAAGTGAAATACCTCCCTTGTGACATAACAAAGCTGTAACACGTATCAGGACTGAAACTGTGTTTATTGTTTATAACTGTACTAAGTCATCTTGGGTAACTAATCAAATTGCTCAGGAAGCTATTCTGCCAAAGTTTCTTGGTAGGTCTAACTTTAAAACCTTTAAAATGAAGTAAGAGATGGTGCTACTATTGCTTTGCAGATATTAAATTTCACCTGGGGCTTGAAGACTCAGTCCTTTCCAAAAGAACACGCTAATTTCTTTTGTTGAATTCTCTACCATTTTCCACTGTATATCCTTTATTCATTGAATATGTATTCCACAGATAGCAAAGTTTAGTATTCCAATAAAAATCTTTCAGAAAAATTAATATTTCTCTAATACAAGGCCGTAATATAAACTTTGACTTTCTTTAGACCTACTTTCAGTTTATAGTATTGTGTACTGACTTTGTACAGAAATATTCTGAATTTTCTGATTGCACGTAAAAATCCCCAAAATAGAATCATCAACAGTGGCTCTCAAGGAATTCACATGGAATTAAGGTGTTTTATAAATAGTTGCCAGGTGATTGCAACTGGTCTTCTAAAGTCCTTTGTTAAATTACTTAAATTAGAAGATCTAGAAATCTGATCTCATTCAGGACTGTTGAGAAATGGTATTGATGTTCTTAATTTTGATATAATTAACAATAACATCACTGTAATATGCTGCGTTGGTTGAATATATCTGGCAGACAAAGTAGCTTATGAACTGGCAGAGACAAACTCAATAAGTTAATGACCTTTACACAAATGTGATTTCTAAAGAGTAAACTGAACGTATAAATTTTGTGAATCATACACTCAGAGACTTGTTTTTATTTTATTTACTTTTGACAGGTGGACTGGAGAGTAAATAAACTATAAATAGAATTTAAAGTATAGGATTCTTTTAAAAAATCTTGCGTACCATATAAACATGTATATAGATGCTATCTTTATATCATATATGTATTTCCAAACCTAGAAACAGGATAAAGCAAAGTACTAATTGGAGAAGGGAAAAGCTTTAAAAAAAGAAGGTTGAGTCCTTTTGTAAGATCAGAAAGCCTTTAAGCTTTCTTGCGAAACTCAAATATAAATAAACTCAAACTCCTCCTTCTATGATTCTACTGAGAGAAAGTACTCTGATTTAGGTGAGTTTTTGTTTTGCTTTGACTTCAGGGGAGCTACCAAATAAAATTAGCAAAATATTTCTAGTCACTGGCACTCCATATTAAACTCCACAGGATCCCCAGAAAGAAGACTGCATTTTAAAAAGCAAAAAATGGGGACTTCCCTGGTGGCACAGTGGTTAAGAATCCGCCTGCCAATGCAGGGGACACGGGTTCGAGCCCTGGTCGGGAAAGATCCCGCATGCCGTGGAGCAACTAAGCCCATGCGCCACAACTACTGAGCCTGCGCTCTAGAGCCCGTGCTCCGCAACAAGAGAGGCCACCGCGGTGAGAAGCCCACGCACAGCAACAAAGAGTAGACCCCGCTCGCCGCAACTAGAGAAAGCCCAGCGTGCAGCAACAAAGACCCAACACAGCCAAAAATAAATAAATAAACAAATTTATAATAAAAATAAAAAGCAAAAATGTACACCCCTATATTCATAGCAGCACTATTTACAATAGCCAAGACATGGAAACAACCTAAATGTCCATTGACAGATGAATGGATAAAGAAGATGTGGTGTAATGTATGTGTGTATGTATGTACACACACAGACATACACACACACACACCAGATGATACCATCTGCAGCAACATGGATGAACCTAGAGATTATCATACCACGTGAAGTAAGTCAGAAAGAGAAAGACAAATACCATATGGTATCACTTATATGTGGGATCTAAAATACGACACAAATGAACTTATCTATGAAACAGAAACAGGCTCACAGACATAGAGAACAGACCTGTGGTTGCCGGTGGGGGGTGAGAGGGGGTTGGGGGAGGGATGGAGTGGGAGGTTGGGATTAGCAGATGCAAACCATTATGTAGAGAATGGATAAACAACAAGGTCCTACTGTATAGCACAGGGAACTATATTCAATATCCTGTGATAAACCATAATGGAAAAGAATATGAAAAATACATATATTTGTACAACTGAATCACTGTGCTGTATACCAGAAACCAACACAGCATTGTAAATCAACTATACTTCAATGAAGTAATTTTTTAAAATATAAATATAAAGCAAAAATGGTACCCATTAAAATATAAAGCTATTTTATTCTTTGGAAAAACCGAAGACTTAAAGGTTTCTTAAGAGTAAACGTAACCTTACGAGTGAATGTGTAAGACTCCACATAGCTAAATTTTATCTTTAAGACCTCCCCAAATCAGAACATTTCAAAGTGAATCATCAAATGTATACATACACACATTTACATACACCACACACAGAAAGTCTAGAAGGTATAGAGCAAAAACATTAACAGCATTTATACTAAGTAAAAGAATTTTATAAATGGTATTGTTTTCTTTAAAATGTTTTACAAGTTTTTCAATAATCCTATTGCTTTCTAATCAGTTATGGAATTAGAATAAAACAATAACAAACAAAACAATGAAGTTTACATTTTTAAAACTAAATACATAAAATAATAGATTATGGCCAAGAAAGGGCAAATAAGACAAGCTACACAAACAGCTGCTTTTAGAAAACACTGGTCAAGTACATGGAGACATCACAGAAAGGAGAAATGTCATTCATCTTACTGTGGAAGATAAATTATATTTCATTGATTGCTACGCAGCAATCACACTAACCTACTTGATAAAGCACAATTATGATTACCCTTCTAATTAGTTCATCTTAAAAAAGAGTTACGCCTTAGCTAAAATTAATACTATATGACCACATAGGTACCGACTATGTTTTCAAACAGATAGGAGTAGAAGTGGGTACTACTGTTCCTGCCTTTGTACTACCTGGTGTACCTATTCTGGGACATCTCCCTTCTGTACTTTTTATCTTTGGTGTTATGTCTCAGGTAACTATAACTTACTAAGTTACTCAAGTCATCTGGGAAACAAGAAAGGGTTTTACAATTTCAGGGTAGACTGCCCTCCCTTTTGTCCAACTGAGATGGCCACTTGAGCTAGTCCAGGAAGACTTCAGCTATATAGCTAGTGGTTCTACTTGAGAAATGAGATTTCAGATATGACTCGTGTGTTGTCATAATTTGAAAATAAAAATACAATAATAAGCTTACATCTGCACTCTGCACTATAAACAACCTAAGAGTGAACCCATCTCTACTTCAGAATAATATTTATGGAAAATGTTTTCCCAGTTTCTTATTTTTCTTGGCTGCCTGTCCTAAGTCCCAACGGAGTAAGGCACACAGCACTCTGGGAAATGAAAGAGCTGTTTGCTTGCTTCCTATGCCAGCTGGGAGTCTGACAGTACCTCTGAGAGGCGAGATGTCTCAATTTTTTAGTAAACCTGTATTTCTCTGGGTATGAAGAATTAAACAAGAAACATCAAAGCATGAACTGAATGGTTGCTACTGAACCAACAACCCTACTACTAGGTAATAAAGAATATCCCTGTGCAGGATTAAAAAGGATCAATTTCAGGGCAAAAAGCAAGTATTATTAATGCTTGTCCAGATTATACATAATAGCAAAGCAAAATACTTTGAAAAACAGAAAGGGTTGAGAAAAGGTAGATACGGACACAAAAACTGAAAAATAGTAATGACTTCAAAAAAAAGTGGACATGTTGAATTCTTCTATGTCTAGCACTTCAATATGGAAGAAAACTCTGTGATTATAACAAAAGCACTGTTTTGTCCACATTAAAATACTTGACAATAAATTAAGATCCACACAACCTTCACCAAATTACACAAAATGGACTTTAGTTGGTCCTCATCCAATCCTCCTGCAATCTCTGCTGTTGTCCACCCCTACTCCTCCTTGGGTTTTCTCCTTGCATAGCTTTCATGAGCATCAAACTTTTAAAAAAGTTTATTTTTCCAATAACTCTGATCCTTTTCCCATTTTAATAATTCTCCTATCTCTAAATAGAGGCGTTGTACGTTTGGGCTGTTCCCCATCTCTTAGTGAATTCACGTAACCTCATATCGGTATTTTTCTTCAATTTAATGCACGAAATTTCTATTTTTAACCCTCTCTTCTTTTGGGATGGCTATTCCAGTAAGAATGTGGAATAGCCCTCACGAAAGAAGGCTCACATTCTTAAGTAAGAGGGCTATTCCTCTTACTTAAGGAGAGGTCAAAGATGACCCCCAGGTACCTATACTATTTGCTCTTTCTAAAAGAATTCCATTAGCTTGATTGTATGTCTTTCTATGTCATGTAGACTAAAACCCAGAAAGTTAAAAGAAAGGTTGATGACAGTATACACAATGACAGCAGCAAAAAAATGAATGCTGACACTGAGAGAACAAAAATCATAAAAAGTAAAAGTAAAAGCTTAGCAATTTGGGACCATTTGAAATACAAGCCAAAGAAAAACCTGTCAGAGACCTCTTTAGTCCAGTGAGAGAAATAATTATGTAAACTATATAACTGCACTGTCCAATATAGTAACCATTAGCCACATGTAACTACATTTAAATTAATTAAATAAAATTTGAAATTCCATTCCTCAGTCATACACCACTTTGCAAGTGCTCAATAGCCACATGTAGCTAATGGCTACCTTACTGGACAGCATAGATAAAGAATACTTCAATCACTGCAGAAAGTTCTATTGGACAAAGCCACAGTGCTATTCAACATTCACTGAGTATTCCCTATACAATAGGCACAGTGCTAGGGACAGAAGTATAGAAAGATGAGTAAGATAAGGCCTCTCTCTGCCCTCAAGGAGCACATAGTCTGTCTAGTGGATGAAACAAATAAAAAATACTTACAAGTGCTAGAATAAAGGTAATAACACTTATGAGAGAGTAATTGAAGAAGAGGCTCAGCTCTGAACTCCAGACCAATTAGCTGGAATTCCAATCCTTTTATCTAGGTTCTCTGCGGACCGGGCCTTATCCACCTGGTGTTATGATGGTACAGCAAATAATGCTGAGACTCATCACTACCCAGCAATCCTGGGCTCATTGGAACCAGGATGCTGAAGCCTAAGCAGGATTTACGTTCGCTTTGTCCCCCTGGACGTGGTGCTTCACACTGCTGGCAACCCTTGAAGGAAAAAACTGTCCTGCTACTCTGGCTTTTTTCCCTTGGTCCCTCCCAGGAAACAGCTTTGCCTCAACTGTCCCTTTGGTTTGGAGCTCCTAGCATGTGCTATACTTATAATGATGAAGTCCTTGACCAAGTAATTAAGGCATTACCAAGGAATTAGCACTGCAATCGAGAACAAGTCTTCAGTGGAAATGAAGCAAGAAGGGAGGGGAGAGGTGCTCCTGCGCAGAAAGGGCAGGCTAAGCAAGGATGAAAGAGAGAAGCATAAATGTTAACTGAAAGATCTGTGGGCAAGCAGAGGATTGATTCACTACAACCCAAACACAGGGCACACACAGGGGACAACAGCAGGAGGTGAGGCTGGATGGAAACTCAACTGCTAAGAGCCTTAATGCCACCACCCAAGGAGCCTGGCCTGTAAGTGATAACCAAGCGTTGTTAAGAACAACAGTTAAATGATGAGATCTGTGTTTTCAAAAGACAAACCTGGGAAAAGGGTGAAAGGCAGCTAAATAGCAGCAGATAAAGAGGAACGATGTCTGGATGAGGACCTGGTTGAAGGTAGTGGAAATGAAGAATAGACAATTCATCCCAGAGACATTAGAGAAAATTCGTTAGCTCTATTGACAGGATGGATCTGGTACACTGGCATCCGATAAATGTTTGTTGCACAAGTTAGTGAGAAAGATACTGATCACTTAGATGACAGAGAAGGGCAGAAAACGAAAACCATGAGAAACACAAAAATTTAAGGGAAGGACTGGCAGTGAGAGAAACTGAAAAGGAACAAAGAAATCAAACGAGGCCATATTCCTTCTGCCTGGAACGTGATTCCTCAAGATACCTGGATGGCTGTAGCTCCTTCAGACCCTGGTGCAGATGTCGACATCTCAGTGAGTTCTCCCCTGATGGCATGATTTAAAACTGAACAGCACAGGGCTTCCCTGGTGGCGCAGTGGTTGACAATCTGCCTGCTGATGCAGGAGACACAGGTTCGTACCCCGGTCCGGGAAGATCCCACATGCCGCGGAGCAACTAAGCCCGTGAGCCATGGCCGCTAGGCCTGCGCGTCCAGAGCCTGTGCTCCGCAACGGGAGAGGCCACAACAGTGGGAGGCCCGCGTACCGCAAAAAAAAAAAAAAAACAAAAAAACAAAAAACTGAACAGCACAGAAGTTCTCTCTCAGCACTCTCCAACCCCCTCTCCTGCTTTATTTTTCTCTGGAGAAAAATACCAACATCTATTATACTATATGTTTTACTTATTTATTGTTTAATGTCTGTCTCCCTACTACTTAAATGTAAGCTCCACTAGGGGAGGAAATTTGTCTGCTTCATTCACCACTGTACACCAGAGCCTAAAACAGTGCCTGGCATATAGCACCTGCTCAACAAATACTTGCTGATTGACTGAATGATGTGAAGAAATAAAAATAGCAGGATTGGGCTTCCCTGGTGGCTCAGTGGTTCAGAGTCCGCCTGCCGATGCAGGGGACGCAGGTTCGTGCCTCGGTCCGGGAAGATCCCACGTGCCGCGGAGCGGCCGGGCCCGTGAGCCATGGCCGCTGAGCCTGCGCGTCCGGAGCCTGTGCTCCGCAACGGGAGAGGCCCACGTACAGAAAAAAAAAAAAAAAAAAGCAGGATTACTACGCATAGACTGATAAGTATGGAAGTAAACCGATATCTAACCTGGAAATTATATTGATTATATTGAGTGCTAAAAGTAAAAATCTATATAACAGTCCTTTGAGTACAAAAGGCTCAAACATGTTTTCTTCAAATATGTGTTTCATATATATATACTAAATTCAAATATATGCAATTAATTGTAACATAGGCTTTCTGTTTACTCACAAAGCAATGAGAGAGATTTCATAGCTCAAAAAATCACTCACAATACTTGACAGCCACACTGCAAATCCACCACTTCAAGTATTTAAATCCTGTTAATACCTTTTCAACTTCCATTACAAATTTCTAATTTCCTTTCTGAAATTTTGGCTATTTTAAAACATTAAGCAAATGTAAGAAGCTAAAGTTGAAATACCAGAATGTCAGTATAAGCACAGTCATTAGCTTTAACATATAATGAAAAGGATATGACATTAAAAAGGTAAAGAATGGTCAAAAGTTAGAAATGCAAAAATATCCAAGAATACAAAAAGGCCCACCTAGCCGGCTGGCTTCGGGAAAAAGACCAAATATCATTAAGTCTCACTTTCCTCATCAATAAAATGCAGCTAATATTAGCACCTACCTACCTGATAAGCTTGTTCTGAGAGTTTTTGTTGGATTAAATCTGTTTCAAGTAATTAACGTGGCACAGTGTCTATAATGTAATTTACTCCTTTAACCCACAAATATTTATGAAGAATACAGAAGGCATCACACTTACTGGCTACAGTGGCCAATGAAAGAGATACACCTATCCTCATAGAATCTAGGACAACTAAAACAAATCTAAAGACAAACAAATGAATTAGCAAGTGTGACAAGTGCCACAGAGGAAGGCTATGGGGTCGTGAGTCAGAAACCAAGGGAGTGAGAGAATTCAACCTTAGATGTGGGCAGGAAAAGTATCTCTGAGGATAGGCAAGCTAAGAAGTCATTACCCATACATGTAGGGCACAAAAGTACACCGATAAGGATTTCAGGCAAAGGGACGGATACGTGCAAAGACTCAGCCCAAGTGTGGGAAAGAGCTTGTGGCCTCTGAGGAACTGAGAGGACGCGGTGTAACTGAAGCACAGGAAGCCAAACGTGGTAAGATCATAGAGACAGGCAAGAGCCAGATGATGCGGGACTTTGAAGGGCCACTGTAAGAATTTGTGACTTTATTCTATGGGACTTTATTCTTCAGTTGAAAGCTGCTCAAGTTTTCTGGTTTTTTTCAGAGGGAAAGATGATCCAATTTACATCTCATAAAAATCACTAGAGCTATTTTTGGAAAGTGTATTACAGGGGAATGTGAAAACAGGTAGAATAATTAGTTCCAAGACTAATGCCATAGTCAGGAGACAGAGACAGTACTTGCAATATGGTAGTAGCAAGGAGGTGAAGAGGAGTTGATGGATTCCAGATACAGTTTGAAATCGATTGAATTTGGGGGATGAGGGAAAGGAAGAAATCAAAGACCACTCCTAGATGTCTGACTTAAGCAAATGCTTGGCTGATGGTGCCATGGTAAGTAACACAGTTAAGAATTTAATTAATTTTAGCTATTCATAGCTACTATTAGGATAGAAGAGAGAGAGGAAAAAACCCTGGTGATGCTATAGTCAAAATAGAGGGAGGGAGGGAGGGGACACTAAGGCACAAAGAGAAAGGACAATTAGGTCAAGCTGTTAGGAAAGAGCAGTATCAGACCAAATTTCCCACTGAAAACAACTATAAAAGTAACATAAAATACCAAACAAACAAACTGAGCTATCTAAAGGCATAGAGAGAACGACCAAGAGAGCCAGGACGTCAGGAGCCTTGAGAAGGGAGACACATAGGTCCCTGTCTTCCGCTTGAGGTACTTGCCAATTACCACTACGGGGCATACAGGCCAAGCAGAAAGCAGCACCTCGGAGCTTCTATCAGTCCCACTGGGCTGGGAAGACAAAAATTGGAATTCTGTACCACACCAAGGCAGCCAGGAATGGAGGATCCCGGATAAAAAGGAGCCGCAAAGAACGAGCCCGTCATTCTGCTCCATTTTTGCCCTCCAGGGCTGTGCTGAACATGGACTGAAATGCAGGAAAACTCCTCAAAAAGATGTTGCAAAGAGGCTAAAAGCTAAGCAGAACTTTCATCAGCCTCACAATACTTAAAGTTCAGGGCTTTCCAAGGAAGAGGCATCTTGGTAAATACTTCAAACTTTTAAATGAGACCTCAAAAGAGCTATGTGCTAAGAGGCTATCTGAATTTCCTGATTACCCTGAATTCAGGCTTATGTCTTATCAATCATCGATGATTCAAAGTGATCAATGTTGTCCTAACTGCCTGCCAGAGAATATTAATAACATTTTTCTGGGACTTCCCTGGCGGTCCAGTGGTTAAGACCCCACACTTCCACTGCAGGGGGCACAAGTTCGATCCCTGGACAGGGAACTAAGATCCTACGTGCCACACGGTGCAACTAAAAAAATAAAATAAATTTTAAAAATGTTTAAGAAATAATATTTTTCTATCTGAAGAAAGATAACATCATTCAGATCCTCTATAATTTTTCATCACAACGTTAATGAAACATTACCAGGCATACTGAAAAAAAGGATCAAATGATCAAAAGCCAGACAACAGAAATAAGCTCATGGGTGATGCAGGTATTTGAGTTATCAGACAGAAACATTACAACAATGTTTATATACTCAAGAAAATAGGTAAAACACTGTGAGAACTTGAATCTGTATAAGGTTTTGGACTGAAAATACAAAAACTGAAATTAAGAACTCAATAATTGGGTATAACTGGATACTGGACAGAGAAGATATGATAAGTAAACTTGAAGATAGTTCAGCAAAAATATCCAGATACACAGAGCGGGGAAAAATAGTATGAAAACTGTGAAATAACCTAACATACATGAATTCATAGTCCAAGAAAGAAAGGAAAGAATTAGGGCTTCCCTGGTGGCATAGTAGTTGAGAATCCACCTGCCAATGCAGGGGACACGGGTTCAATCCCTGCTCTGGGAAGATCCCACATGGCTCAGAGCAACTAAGCCCATGCGCCACAACTACCAAGCCTGTGCTCTAGAGCCTATGTACCGCAACTACTGAGCCCACATGCCACAACTACTACTGAAGCCCACGTGCCTAGAGCCCGTGCTCCACAACAAGAGAAGCCACTGCAATGAGAAGCCCATGTACCACAACGAAGAGTAGCCCCCACTCACCGCAACTAGAGAAAGCCCACACATAGCAACAAAGACCCAAAGCAGCCAAAAATAAATAAACAAAATAAATAAACTTATTTAAAAAAAAAAAAAAACCCAGCTTATGAAGAGGGTGTGGAGAAAAGGGAACCCTCCTACACCATTGGTGGGAATGGAAGTTGGTGCAGCAACTGTGGAAAACAGTATGGAGGTTCCTCAAAAAACTAAAAATAGAACTACCATATGACCCAGCAATCCCACTACTGGGCATATACCCTAAGAAAACCATAATTCAAAAGGACACATGTACCCCAATGCTCATTGCAGCACTATTTACAACAGCCAGGACATGGAACACCCTAAATGTCCAATGACAGATGAATGGATAAAGATGTGGTACGTATTTACAATGGAATATCACTCAGCCATAAAAAGGAACGAAATTGGGTCATCTGTAGAGATGTGAATGGACCTAGAGTCTGTCATACAGAGTGAAGTGAGCCAGAAAGAGAAAAGCAAATATCGTATATGTGGAATCGAGAAAAATGGTACACATGAACCTATTTTCAGGGTAGGAACAGAGAAAAAGACGTAGAGAACGGACATGTGGACACAGTGGGGAAAGGGGAAGGTGGGACGAATTGGGAGATTAGGAGTGACATATATACACTACCATGCATAAAATAAGTAGCTAGTGGGAACACGCTATAAAGCACAGGAAACTGAGCTCAGTGCTCTGTGATGAGCTAGATGGGTGGGATGGGGGTGGGGTGGGAGGGAAGTCCAAGAGGGAGGGGATACATGTATACATATAGCTGATTCACTTCATTGTACAGCAGAAACTAACACAACATTGTAAAGCAATTATACTCCAATAATAAAAAAAAATTATGATGCGTAAAGAGATTCATCTTAAGCTATAAGGACAAAGAAAGGTCTTAAAGAAATAGCTGGAAAGAGAAGTTAAAAAAAAAGGTACTATATAATATCCAAAAAAATAGACTTTAAGGCAAAAATTATTACTCGAGATAATGATAAAAGGATCAATCCAACAGGAAGATACAACAAATTTATTTGTAAATTTATTTGCAACCAAGAACTTAGCCTCAAAATATATAAGGCAAAAATCTGAGAGAACTAAAACGACATATAGATGAATCCTCACACAGTTGGAGATTTTAACACATTTCTCTCAATGAAGTGATAAAAAAGACAAAGAAGTTGGTAGTGATACAGTCGATTTGAACATGATTAATAAATTTGACTTACATGATATTAATCACACCACACTTAATTTTCTAAAACTGACCAGAAAGCAAGTGTCAACAAATTACCAACAACTGAAAGCTTTGTAGTATAGTCTGAAGTCCGGGAGCCTGATTCCTCCAGCTCCGTTCTCAAGATTGCTTTGGCTATTCGGGGTCTTCTGTGTTTCCATACAGATTGTGCAATTTTTTTTTCTAGTTCTGTGAAAAATGCCAATGGTAGTTTGATAGGGATTGCACTGAATCTGTAGATTGCTTTGGGTAGTATAGTCATTTTCACAGTGTTGATTCTTCCAATCCAAGAACATGGTACCTCCATCTGTTTGTATCATCTTTCATTTCTTTCATCAGTGTCTTACAGTTTTCTGCATACAGGTCTTTTGTCTCTTTAGGTAGGTTTATTCCTAGGTATTTTATTCTTTTTGTTGCAATGGTAAATGGGAGTGCTTCCTTAATTTCTCTTTCAGATTTTTCATCATTAGTGTATAGGAGTGCAAGAGATTTCTGTGCATTAATTTTGTATCCTGCTACTTTACCAAATTCATTGATTAGATCTAGGAGTTTCCTGGTAGCATCTTTAGGATTCTCTACGTAGAGTATCATGTCATCTGCAAACAATGACAGCTTTACTTATTCTTTTCCAATTTGGATTCCTTTTATTTCTTTTTCTTCTCTGATTGCTGTGGCTAAAATTTCCAAAACTGTGTTGAATAACAGTGGTGAGAGTGGACAACCTTGTCTTGTTCCCAATCTTAGAGGAAATGGTTTCAGTTTTTCACCATTGAGAACGATGTTGGCTGTGGGTTTGTCATATATGGCCTTTATTATGTTGAGGTAAGTTCCCTCTATGCCTACTTTCTGGAGGATCTTTATCATACATGGGTGTTGAATTTTATTGAAAGCTTTCTCTGCATCTATTGAGATGATAATATGGTTTTTCTCCTTCAATTTGTTAAAATGATTTATCACATTGATTGATTTGCGTATATCGAAGAATTCTTGCATTCCAGGGATAAACCCCACTTGATCATGGTGTATGATCTTTTTAATGTGCTGTTGGATTCTGTTTGCTAGTATTTTGTTGAGAATTTTTTGCATCTATGTTCATCAGGGATATTGGCCTGTAGTTTTCTTTCTTTGTGACATCTTTGTCTAGTTTTCGTATCAGGGTGATGGTGGCCTCATAGAATGAGTTTGGGAGTGTTCCTCCCTCTGCTATCTGTTGGAAGAGTTTGAGAAGGATAGGTGTTAGCTCTTCTCTAAATGTTTGATAGAATTCGCCTGTTAAGCCATCTGGTCCCGGGCTTTTGTTTGCTGGAAGATTTTTAATCACAGTCTCATTTTCAGTGCTTGTGATTGGTCTGTTTATATTTTCTATTTCTACCTGATTCAGTCTCAGAAGGTTGTGCTTTTCTAAGAATTTGTCCATTTCTTCCAGGTTGTCCATTTTATTGGCATATAGTTGTTTGTAGTAATCTCTCATGATCCTTTGTATTTCTGCAGTGTCAGTTGTTACTTCTCCTTTTTCATGTCTAATTCTGTTGAGTCTTCTCCCTTTTTTTCTTGATGAGTCTGGGTAATGGTTTATCAATTTTGTTTATCTTCTCAAAGAACCAGCTTTTAGTTTTATTGATATTTGCTACTGTTTCCTTCATTTCTTTTTCATTTATTTCTGATCTGATCTTTATGATTTCTTTCCTTCTGCTAACTTTGGGGGTTTTTTGTTCTTCTTTCTCTAATTGCTTTAGATGTAAGGTTAGGTTGTTTATTTGTGATGTTTCTTGTTTCTTGAGGTAGGACTGTATTGCTATAAACTTCCCTCTTAGAACTGCTTTTGCTGCATCCCATAGGTTTTTGGGTTGTCGTGTTTTCATTGTCATTTGTTTCTAGGTATTTTTTACTTCCTCTTTGATTTCTTCAGTGATCTCTTGGTTATTTAGTAGTGTATTGTTTAGCCTCCATGTGTTTGTATTTTTTACAATTTTTTTTTCCTGTAATTGATATGTAGTCTCATAGCATTGTGGTCGGAAAAGATACTTGATACGATTTCAATTTTCTTAAATTTACCAAGGCTTGATTTGTGACCCAAGATATGATCTATCCTGGAGAATGTTCCATGAGCACTTGAGAAGAAAGTGTATTCTGTTGTCTTTGGATGGAATGGCCTATAAATATCAATTAAGTCCATCTTGTTTAATGTATCACTTAAAGCTTGTGTTTCCTTATTTATTTTCATTTTGGATGATCTGTCCATTGGTGAAAGTGGGGTGTTAAAGTCCCCTACTATGACTGTGTTACTGTCAATTTCCCCTTTTATGGCTGTTAGCATTTGCCTTATGTATTGAGGTGCTCCTATGTTGGGTGCATACATATTTAGAATTGTCATATCTTCTTGGATTGATCCCTTGATCATTATGTAGTGTCCTTCTTCGTCTCTTGTAATAGTTTTTATTCTGAAGTCTATTTTGTCTGATATGAGAACTGCTAGTCCAGCTTTCTTTTGATTTCCAATTGCATGGAATATCTTTTTCCATCCCCTCACTTTCAGTCTGCTGGTGTCCCTAGGTCTGAAGTGGGTCTCTTATAGACAGCATATATACGGGTCTTGCTTCTGTATCCATTCAGCCAGTCTATGTCTTTTCGTTGGAGCACTTAATCCATTTAAATTTAAGGTAGTTATCAATATGTATGTTCCTATTACCATTTTCTTAACTGTTTTGGGTTTGTTATTGTAGGTCTTTCCCTTCTCTTGTGTTTCCTGCCTAGAGAAGCTCCTTTAGCATTTGTTGTAAAGCTGGTTTGGTGGTGCTGAACTCTCTCAGCTTTTGCTTGTCTGTAAAGGTTTTAATTTCTCCATCAAATCTGAATGAGATCCTTGCTGGGTAGAGTAATCTTGGTTGTAGGTTTTTCCCTTTCATCACTTTAAATATGTCCTGCCACCCCCTTCTGGCTTGCACAGTTTCTGCTGAAAGATCAGCTGTTAACCTTATGGGGATTCCCTTGTATGTTATTTGTTGTTTTTGCCTTGCTTGGGCATTGGATCTTAATATACCCTTTCTTCAAAGTTAAAATTTTTCTATTCTCTAGACCTTTATCAAGCATGACGTTTTCCCCTGGCATACTCTATATCTCTCATTTTAACTTGGAAAAGTGATAAAACTTCAGTTTGAAAAGAAATTCATTTTAATAATTTCCTGTCCACTAGAGGGCTCCAACATTTCTTCCACAAATGTTACAGATATGACATTACAATAAAAATATTCATTAAGCACTGAAAAAACTCAAATTTCATTAGCTCACTTAACCCCAGACTAAAAATGGTTACATCTGCTACAATTTTACATGAATAGTTTTAAAAGATACAGGGTTTTTCTGTATTTTATCATCTAAAACATTTCGAATAACCAAAATTGCTTTGCCATTATTCTCACACTAATTGTCAATGTCTCTCTTAGGTAGGGTTTTCAATCTTACAGATATCATAAAGTATAATTTCAGTCCAAAGCTCTAAATAGTAGTTCAAATGTCTTACATAATAGTTTTATAAATATAATAATTTATTTCTTGGTAACTTCCCAAATCCAGAAAACAAAATTACCAGCTTATCTACCCAGCCTTAGGCTTTATTACTGACAGAAAGAGTAAACATTTTCTTTCAGAAAAACCTAAGTCATTAACATAATTCATGCTACAATTATAAACAATGAATATTGCTCCATCATGAACTATGATTTGTGCTGAGGTGAAAAAAATGAATCATTTAAACACAATGTATTATAATGATATTCTGTTCAGATATTTTCAGATTTTTCTCACAAATAAGTTACTACACTGGAATGTTAGTAAATCTCTTAGTTCAAACTCAATCACTCTTAGCAAAGGAAAAGCCAACATTTTAAGTAAACACATTTATATAATTTATAGGACATCTTTACAGAATGTTCATTGAAAAAGTATCAACTGCAAATTATTTTTTGTAAAGAATATAGCAAATCCATTCACTGGGGGTACCACTCCCACCCATCCCCAAAAGACTGACTTGCTAAATTTGGATTATAAGAAAAAGAGACTACTTATGGTAAACATAAAAATTTACTGAATGTTTAAAAATAAATTTTAAATGTTAGTTATATTTACGAAATAAAAAAGTGATGCTAAAAAATCGATTTTAAAGTGAGTCACAATAATTGCCATAAGAAGACTTCACCAAAAACATCAAATGATTTAGCAATTATTATAGCTCAATAATGAACTATCTCCAATGAAAACATGACAGGGGTTATAACTTCACTGTCCCACCTCGTCTCCTAAACAGGATTTTCCTACACAACTGACAAACACCATTAACACGTGAAACAGCGTAACATTTGTTTCTAAATAGCACATACGAACTGTTGCCACTGAGAAACTTGACATTTTTACTGCATCTAGCAAAAATGTATGTATTCGTACTTGCAAGGGTGTGTATCCTGATCACTTTAGAGTTGTACTTCAAGGGAAATGTCAGAGTGTGGAAAGAAGTGGGAGTGTACCGGCTGACGCTCTCCAAGAGTGGTAAAAGTCTTCTCACTTTAAGTCACGGATGTAAATGCAGATTGTCAATTACTGATAATAAAAAGTTGAACAAATACGAAGCATTTGCCATACGACAACTTTCAACCAGTATTTATCATGTCATATTTCAAAAAGTTGAGGATCCTAGGTACATATCAAATAAAGGCACTTCTTAAGCAAAAATGCAACGTTAGTACTAGCAAATGAAGTAAACGTTTAAAAGGTTTTAACGCTGGAAAAAACCCTCAAGACCTCCAAAAAGTTGGACAGCTAGAAAATGACACATAAAAAATATTCAGAACCATCTAATCTGAGCTGTACCTTAGATACACTGTGAAATAGCATCACCAGGGCATTATATGCTTATTACATAATACTGCTTTGCCCTTGCATATCACCTTTAATCAAGGGATCTCAAAGCACCAAAGAATCATCAAGGCCTTAAAATACAGTCTGAAACATAAATAGTTGTATTTTATAACTGCAGCTGTTAATAAAACCTTGCACTACTTCCCGGTCCCCTGATCCGAACACTAGCTTCCAAACCTTCTCTCTGACTGGGAAACAGTATTTCCCAAATCATCTCAATTTGTGACTGATGCTACCCACATTCCAGCTTTTCTTCATCACTGGGCCTAAATAAAGTTGTGGCACTGTTTTAATGACACAAATCTATTTCACGACTTCTGTAACAGAGAAATAGTACGTAGGGTGATCATATCTCACAGTGCGCATGATGATATAAGATGGAGGCTTTAGAGAGAGAGCCAATCTTTGCTGGAGGTGATGAGCCCACAGAGCAATTATCCAACAGAGGAAAGAGCATTTTCCAGCTCCGTCCAGAGACCTCTCCAGGCAACTTCGCGAGTACGGTGGAGGAAATCAAGTCTAGCTATCCTTAAGCAGGCCGGAGACTATTCTCCGGTGTGCACACCAGGAGGGAAGGTAAAACTAAGAGGACAATGCTCGAGTTTTAAGAATCAGGAAGGAGAGTGTAAGGTTGCTATGTGGCCACCCAAGAGACAGAACACTGTGGTTTCTTTGCATTTAAATAGTGCACTAAAAGGGTAATCAAACGCTAGCAAAACGTCTTTAAACCAAGGTCAAATTATGCCAGTTAGAGCCATTTAATTTTTATTTTACAGCCTGTAAATGAGGTTCACTCTTATTGAAACATCTGTCATTTTAAAATTTAATCACCAGGAAAGTTCAATTTTGTTTTTTCGCTGAAATATACAAACACTCAAATGTTAACTTCATGTAAGTGAGCATAACTATGTTAACTTCAATTCTTTCATAAACAAGATTATTCACCTTCCTGTTAATTGCGTTACGTTTGTCCCTAGGACAGCAAAGTGTAATTTCACACTCACACAAACCCACCTCCCAGTACTGTAAACCTACACGGTTCCTGTTAGTCAACAGTCTCATATCCTTAACCTTTATGCAGAGTACTTTTTGTTTCAGGTTCTTAACATTCCAGGATGAAAGCTCAATCAATAATGTGTTTTACGAGCTGTTAAAAGTCCAGTGATGTAATACTACTAAATATTTGGTACCAAAAGTCCTGGAATATTCATTAAAAGTACCAAAATACAGCCAGCCTAGATTTGTGAAAATTCCAAAACGTCTTAATATTTCTGTTGCCATACTTGCTCACCCATACGTTTCAAAAAGCTCACAGCAAATTCTGGTCAAGTTTCTCTCCGAGAGATAACACGTCCCTGTTTTTGGAAATATCAAGCTTCTACCTACTGCATTAATGATCAGTGCCACCGAGCAAGATCCCCGTATTCCTGTCCACCTCTGTATCTAGCAGGGACACCCGTCCTGAGCTCTGCCCACTGCCACTGACGTTTTCAGAAGCTTTAAAGACGCAAGTGTTCACAGGCTTCTAGCAAAGAGGAAGAGATTTCTCCACTTCAGGCTACCTTGCTACATGTTCCCAACTTCTCCATTGTCTTTAATCATTTAGAAAACACAAATGAGAAAAATCCGCATTAAAAGCAGTACTTTCTCAAGAGGGACACCAGACGCTCCAACTTCTCCAGATCTCCCAGCACCGCGGCTTTTCAACAGTCCCCCGCAAACCTTCACCCCACGCCTGTATCCTTTCTGATTAAATAAGATTGGAAACCACAATTAAATCAAAGGGTGTCGTAACTCTTATCCTTCACTTACCATATCCGCCGGGACACTACTGGACATCTTGCCGTTTGATATATACCCAGATGTTTACGCCGAAAAAAAAATCAAAAACAGACAACAACAAACAAAAAAGAGAAATCTTCGAGCTACAGAAATCAACCTTCACGATCTTGACTGGTTCGAGATGTGCTTCCCCCTAAAATAAGTTCTTTCGGAGCCAAAGTGCCGGCCGGGCCGAGGTTCCGAGCGAAGGAAGAGGAACAATCGCCAGGAGCGGTGTGGCCACAGCAAGAGGGAACTCCTGGGGTGGCAGCCCCGTCGCCGTCGTCAGCAGCAGCAGCCCCAGGACCGGCCGCGCCAGGTGGACCGAGCCGAGTGACACACGGACATGGAGCGGGGTGGGAGGGGGTTAAATCGTCTTCCTCCTTTCCCAGCCCGGCAGTGATTCACACTTGCTCCCAAGTCGAGTCCTCATTAAGCAGAAGGAGAATGCCCCGGCGCCGCGGTACACAGATAACTATGTGGCTACACATGGACGCGTCCCCCGGCGGACGGCGCGGGGAAACGGCTCAACTCGCGCGGCCGGCGTTGCCAGCCGGGCCGCGGAAACCCGCGCTCAAGGGCATTTAACTCGTTGGCAGCCGAAGCGCAAGCCCGGGCCGGAGAGCCGGGGCGGCGAGCAGGGAAAGCGGGGGGCTCGGCCCGGCAGGAGACCCCACGGCCCGTCGGGGCTCAGGCCGCGGGCACCTCCGGGCAGCCGCGGGGCTCAGGGCACATAGTCTCCAGCTTCCCGGCGCTCCTCTTTCGCCTCCGCCTCCCCCGGCTCCGCCTTCCCCTCCCCTCCCCGGCCTCGCGAGCTGCCCGCGACGCCGACTTCGGCTGGGCCCCGGAAGAGCCCGGGTCCTTCCTCTCCTCAGCCTGGGAATCGCTTCCTCTCAGAGCTCTGTCTCTCCTCCTCCTCCTCCTCCACCTCCTCTTCCTCCTCCTCCTCCTCCTCCTCCTCCTCCTCCACTTTTCAGTACCCGACGCCGCAGCCGCCTCCTGTCATCGCCCCTCAAGCCAACATGGCGGCGGCGGCAGCTGCCGGAGCGCGAGTCGGGGACATGGGAAGAGCACGGCCCCCAGTCGCAGCCACCGCCCCCCAGTCGCAGCCACCGCCCCCGCCTTCCTTCTCCCCCTCCCCCTCCGCGAACACCAAAGGCGTCACTACGGAGACCACCCTGGAGCATCACGGGAAGTGTAGTCTACGCCGAGGGGGGCGGTGCGGAGGGAGAGGGCCGCCTAACGCGTACTCGCCCGACTCCGAAGCCACGCCCCTCCTAGCAACAGTTGCTAGGAGAGGAAAGCTCGCTTTAGCCAAGCTGCTGAAGGGGAGTTAGGATACCTGCTACCAGAAGTGCAGTGATCGTGCGAATTATTGGGCGAAAATTATTCTGCACAGAGAAATTCCCTCGTGCACAGTATACACGCAGAGTTAAAACATGGTTTACCTCCAAGCAGAACCATTCATTTTAAGGATAGCACGCTCTCCACATCCTGCAATCTCAAAGCATTTTGTATAGTGATTTCGTCTAGGTCTCTCCTCAACGATACATTTGGAAGATCAGAAGCATTGATTTCCAATAAGGTCATAGAAGCTCAACAAAAGTAAGGATATCGTTAAGCAGGGAGAATGTTGGAACATGTGTTTCTTGAAGACCCAGGCCCATAAAGCTACAATCTAGTTAATTGAAATTACCAAAAACTGTATTAGATGCAATAGTGTATAAACCAAAAACTATTAGATACGATAGTGTATGATGCTAAATCTCTATCAGGAAATAGCCACTACAAACTACACGAGGATTCGCCAGTTTACCAGGCTAGCCCTGAAATTCTATTTAACTCAAGATGTAATTGAAAATTTATACACCTGCAGTGATTAGCAAACAGCAGAAAATAATATCATTAGTGAGAGACTTAGATGAAGAATACATCTACCCCAGATTTAGGAACAAAATGCAGAGACCACAAATGTCTATCTGACTCCCTATACATACCTCTCAGGGTATTTTAGGAAGGGCTGTCTCAGTAGGACACCTGTATAAAAATGCCAACAGAGTAAGAGTCTGACAGCCATCTCTCCAACCTACAGTTATGTGACCTCATCTGTGAAACAGTCTTGCCTACCTTCCAGGGGTAAAGTCGGGGCACTTGTGAGGATAAATTCATGCAGGGAAAATAAATCCCTTTGGAAATAACAATGCATCATTTGATGTGAAACGTTACTACTTATTCATTCAGCAAACAAACACACCAGGCACTCTGCTAGGCACCAGGAGTTTAAAAATGAATAATCCAGGCAGTGTCCCCCATTGTCTAGGAGCCTGTGTCATTCCCCACAGCAATCTCTCCAGTCAGGTGTGTCTCATGATGGAAACTCGACGTTTAGAGTACCTGCTTCTTGAGTAGCCCGGCTGGAGAAATTCCAAGCCCTCCTGGAGGGCTACATCATCCTGGGGTGAGTTAGAGTGGTAACCAGGGAGGAGGAGGGTAGATTGAATTCCCAGAGATACCAAAGGACAGAAGAAAAAAGAGGCCTGAATCTTGCCCTGATTAGGCTTCAGGACTTGGTATAGATATTTCTGAGTCCATAGCTACCTGATTTTCCTTGGCCTCTTTCTCCATGTTTAGCAACCACAGAGGCCTCTCCAGCAGCCCTCCAGGAAATAAGGGCAGCTGAAGATGTTTCAGTGAGTTCAGAAGGACTCCTGAAGGCCCTTGCTCACAAAGTTAGTCCTCTACCCTACTCCAAACCCCAACTTTCATCCAACTACTGCCCTGGCCAAGGCTCTGCAAGAAGCAGAAGGTGACAGGATGTGTAGAAGCCTCAACTCACTTCCTCTGCTGTTTCCCAGCAATCATGCGACGACAGGAGACATAATGACCACTACTGCCAGCCCAAGACCTTGACATTTCTGATACCTGGTGTGGCTGTTTGACACTGGTTACCCCAGCCACCTCCACAAAAGGCAGCATCTTTCAAAAGTAAAGTCCCTGCACCTGGCTGTATTTCCAATCTCTCTTCTAAGAGAGGCTGCGACATTATTCTCCTTAAGACTCATTATAGCTCTTTCCTAAAAGAGTTAAGGCACAAGGGAGCATGACTGGACACAGTTGCAGACTTTTCCACTGTCCTCTCTTTACTCTGTACTTCCCGACTCAGGTGGGTGAGAAGAGAGACTGGAAAAAGAGCCCATCTGCCCACAGCAGGAAAGGATAACATCTTCTTAATACCTTCAATCTACTCTCAGCATCAATTTGAAGGAAGCAAGTAACATGGCATTTTTGTATTACAAAAAGTAACCCTACGGGAAATCAAAAGACCTGGCTCTGGTGTTGAATTTGCTGTGTGACCTTTGACAAGACACTTTGCTTCTCTGAGCCTCAATTTGTTCATCTGAGGAGGTGGGACTAAAATCTCTAAGGCCCCTTCTAAGAGTCTATGAAGTCAAGTCCTGGAAGAATAACACATGACACCCAGGACCTGTTAAAAATATCTCCCCCAAGCAACTGCTCACAGGTATGAGGGGTTGTTTTGCGGGTGGAAGGCAGGGTGTGATGCAAATGTTCTAAAATTAGGTTACGGTGATGGCTGCATAACTCTGTAAATATACTAAAAACTATTGAACTGTACACATTAAATGGGAGAATGTATATATTTAAAAATTATAAATACACATAATTTAAAATTTACCATCTTAACCTTTTTGGGGTGCAGAATTCAGTGGCATTAAGTACAGTTACTCTACTCTGTTGTACGACCATCACCACCATCCATCTGCAGAACTCTTTCATCTTGTGAAACTGAAACTCCAAATCCAATAAACAACTTCCCATTCCCCCTCCCCCCAGCCCCCAGCAGCCACCATAATACTTTCTGTTTCTATTAGTTTGACAACTCTAGGTACCCACTATAATTAGAATCATACAGTACTTGTCCTTTTGTAATTGGTTTATTTCACTTAATGTCTTCAAGGCTCATCCATGCTGTAGCACGTGTCAGAATTTCCTCCCTCTTTAAGAGGAAATAAATACTCCACTGTATGTATGTACGTATTACATTTTGCCTATCCATTCATCCATCGATGGACACTTGGATTGCTTCTACCTTTTGGCTATTTTGAGGTGGATGATTTTTATGATATGTAAATTGTATGTCAGTGAAGCTGTTAAAAATATAATCTCCCCTATCTGCCACGTAAGGGCTCTGAAATGATTCCCGTCTTAGGATCATTCCTTAAGGGTCTTCACAAAAAACTCTGGAATTTCAACTAGCGAGAAGCATCATTTTCTATAAGACCAGTAACCAAGTATTTTCTATGTAAGCACAGCTTCAGCAACACACCCACACCCACATCCATACACACACATCCACACACTCACACGCACACAACCCCAACCAGATAGGAGACCCCTCATGTTTAGAAATTTTGGATCTGTCCCTGACTACGGATGCTATTTATTAGGTTAAAAAAAAATCCTGTTCCTTGTGGTTTTTCATTTTGCACTGAGATGATTTCTATCTGGTTGAGCCTTTTTCTGTGTGTAAGAAATAAACTTTTTTTTTTTTTTTGCGGTACGCGGGCCTCTCACTGCTGCGGCCTCTCCCGTCGCGGAGCACAGGCTCCGGGCGCGTCCTCTGCATTGACGGGTGGACTCTCAACCACTGCGCCACCAGGGAAGCCCGAAATAAACATTTTTGAATGTTCATTTCTTACACACAGAGAGCAAGCACAGTACGGTCTGGGGCCAGTGTGGATAAAGCCCCAGCAGCTTGCCTGGTGCAGAGCTGGGGCGAGCCCTCACGCGGGGAGGTTGCATCTTCCCTCCAGCTGGGCATGGGTGACATGACCGTGGAGTTTTAAGGGTCATTTTAGTATAGATAGCAATCAGATAACATAAAGAAATTATTTTCTTTTTAAAAAAAATTTTAGGGCTTCCCTGGTGGCGCAGTGGTTGAGAATCCGCCTGCCGATGCAGGAGACACGGGTTCGTGCCCTGGTCCGGGAAGATCCCACATGCCGCGGAGCAACTAAGCCCGTGAGCCGTGGCCGCTAGGCCTGCGCGTCCGGAGCCTGTGCCCCGCAACGGGAGAGGCCACAACAGTGAGAGGCCCGCATACCGCAAAAAAAAAAAAAAAAAAAAAAATTTATTATTTTTTATTTTTTAAGGAAATTATTTTCTTATTTACAAATAATTTACTGACATAAGACAGCTCCTGGGCCACCACATCATGAGTGAAGGAGGAGGTAACACCCGGTTTTGCTACAGGTTGGCAGCTTTGTTATTTCTCCCTTGGGCTGCAGCCACCTTTCTCCCTGTTTGGATCCTGGGTCTTCAACTATCTGTAACCTCCTTAAGGGCCTGAGCTGGGTTTTATTCATCTTTGTAGCCTCAACGCTTAACATAGTGAATGAATAACACCCAACACCCTTGTCAGTAAGTGCACGGAAGAGATGAACCTTTATGTTCTCTTCCCAGTTCCGTGATTCTGTAAAGTCGGGGATTACCTTTTGATGTTCTATTCAGACCTAGAGGTGTGCCTCATTAACGCAGAAATGATATTCAGACTCAGCTCAGTTGCTTTCCCACGACTAAGAGAATATGCCAACGGAAAGACAATTTTTGTGTGAAGGCTGGAATTCGCTTTTGAAAAAATGAGAGTTATGTTTTTTAACGGTCACATAGTTCTAGCAAGTTTTTGCAAACATGCAGCCACGGGAGTCGGGCAGTCTGAGTTCATAGGCCACTCGAAAAGTAATACCCGTGTCTGACCTCTTGCTGATGTCCCACAATACCTTTCTTCCTGACCTGACCCCGTGTTTGCCCACACGCTTGAATATCTAAAGCTAAAGCTGGAAGGAACCTTAGCGATGGCATCACCTTCAACTCTTTTAACAAGTGAGGAAATAGAAACTTTTTGAGAAGCACGCACAGTTTCTCTGTACTTTTCAAATGTACGTGAGAAGGAGTTTCCTCTAAGATGTTCCAAGAAACAAAAAGGCAGAATAGTTCCTAGTGGCATTATGTAATTGTTGAATTATTATATAACTTTGTGTTAAGTCATGACAAATACACCAAACGAATATAAAATGTATCATCAAATTGGTATCCTAAAATACAATCATTATTCTTGGTTTCCACTGTCACAGAAATCAGCCCACCATCACAGGATTATTCAATGAAGAAAAAAAATTTTTAATGCCAAAAGGAATAAAACTCTATTCAATTAAAAAAAAATTTTAAATCCTGCATTACCATTATACTCCCATCAGTGGAGGCAAAAGACCTGTCCTTAACCCGAATCTGGTGGCATGTGGCATGAACTGGAACTTCTGTTTCTTTCGTACCCCAATAACCTCTACCATAGTCATTGGGCTTTTGTTTGTTCATTTTAATTTTTTTTTTTTTTTTTTTTTTTTTTTTGCGGTATGCGGGCCTCTCACTGTTGTGGCCTCTCCCGTTGCGGAGCACAGGCTCCGGACGCGCAGGCCTAGCGGCCATGGCTCACGGGCTTAGTAGCTCCGCGGCATGTGGGATCTTCCCGGACCAGGGCACGAACCCGTGTCTCCTGCATCGGCAGGCGGATTCTCAACCACTGCACCACCAGGGAAGCCCATTTTAATATTTTTATGGAAGTTGGTTTACAGTGCTGTGTTAGTTTCAGATAGTCATTGTTTTTGACGCTAGTTTTTTGATTGATTGAGCCATAATTATTCCACGCTGTTCAAATTGTGTTTTTTTCTTTTCACCAAGGCAGATAGTGACCCTGTCCATCAATAAATGCATTGCACATTATATTACTATCTAAGAGGACAGAATGAAGAATCAAAGAAAGATTTCTCCAAAGCCTTGTGTACGCTCCTGAAGGCTTCCAGTGTTATCTCACTGACAGGGAGGTTGCCAGTCGGAATGGCTGGGCCAAAGAATGGCCTCTGTCATGACTCATTCAGTCCTCGAGTCAGGCCTTGTTGGGCAACTTGTGGCTGAATTTGAGGACCGTGTTTCCTACGCTGAATAACCATCAGTCTCATCCTCCATGCCGATCAGGGACTTCACAGAAGGGCCGGGACCTAACCGTCTCACAAGGGGCAGCAGCAGAGAAAGAATTGCCACGTTTAACCGCACCTCTCATCCAGCAGGCCAGGAACCTTCCTGCCACATCACCATCTCATCTTTTGGGGTGATTCATGTGTCATTAGTTTATCACACAACCTTTGACTTAATACCACAGATAAAAGAGAAACCCTAAAGTGAACTTAAATCGACAGATTATAGTGAAAGAGACAGGGGAAAATAACATATTGGTTGTGAGTGTGGGCCCTGGGTTTAAATCCTGGCTCTGCCATTTACCAGATGTGTAAACGTGGGTGAGTTACTTGATTTTCTCATCTAAAAAAAATTATGAAAGTAAAAAAGTGCATACAAAATATATAAATTTAAAAGAGAACTCTTTCTAGCACATAATAAGCTCTCAGTACTAATCTACGATTATAATGATCGTAATGAAATGGGACACAGTGATAGAGGCTTCAGGTGTTAGTGCTACAGGTTTGCCTCACTCTACTTTTTCTGCTATGCTAGGATTTTCACATGTGATAGTAGCGCAACTAAACCACCTTCTCTTAGGGCAAGTGTTCTCAGCTATTTGTTCATGCTCAGCTCGGATCCAGGACCACTGTCGGCCTCTTGTTACAGAGACCAATGAACCACATTTATGAAAAGGTTGGCCTCATGGCTAGCAGAATAATGCAAGTTGAACATGGGATTTGAACCCTAAATTGTGACCTCATAGCCTCTTATTTCACAGACGAAAGGAGTCAGGTAAGAAATCTCACAAATTTGTATCCAGCCCTTAACCTGTAGCATCCATACTCTTCCCTCATCAGCTTTGGAGGAAGCCCTAAGCCTCTCCTTCTAAGAATCAGCCCTCTACTCACAGGAGCCACTCCTCTGTCCCCAGAACCCTGTTCCAACAAACAACCCTTCTCTTGTCTTTCATCTTCCATCTCTCCCTCTCCCAAGGTTCTTCTGCCCAGGGTGACCATATAACACATCCCAAATCGGAAAAGTTACAGAAAAGGAGGCATTGTTGATACTTACACAGGGAAGCTGGGACCACCCCAGGCAAACTTCTCCTTACCATGGAAATATGCTCAAATCTCTCCTATCTTTAAAAAGAAAAAAAAGGCTCTCCCATTTCTCAGAACTCTTTCTAATTCCTCCTATATCGTGTTCCTCCCTTAATATCAGCTTCTTTAAAGTATTGAGCTTGTCCCATACGCTCCATTTAACCCTCACTCAGGGAGGCTGCCAGGAAAGCCAGTCAAGTGGAGGGCCACGGGGCAGATGGTTCTAGATATTTCTCACTTAAGGGACGTATCGTGCATACACATCTAAAATCCTAACCTTCCCTGTATGCCATCAGAGCACATGTTAGTTGCTCAGTAAATGCTGTGAGTTGGATAGTTAAGCTGAAGATACTAGGAAAGTTCAGCGGCCGGGCTCTGCATCTCTTAGGACTCTCCTACTATCCCCCTGTTAAGAAGACATTGCTTTACAAGATTGGTCAGATTGTCAAGGGGAAGAAAGGAAAACAGAGTCAGCGGGGAATGACTGTGTTTCTGATTTGTAAACAAAGCTGCCACTGGCTCCGGGGTATGGCCAGTTCTGACAGTTTCAAAGTTCTATGGGGATTTAGAGAGGAATTTTCTGTTTTGACCTTGTGGTTAGCTTTTTCATGAAATATTCCTCTGTACGTTTCCTACTATTATTTTCACCTTCATCACTTTTCCATCCCTGATCTTATACCCACGTGACATTGAAGGAGGAACATAAGTCTTCGGTGAGATCAGGATCCCAGGAAGAGGGAGTAACAGGGTAATTTTGTTAATTTGTTAAAGCCCCGGAAGCACATTTCCCAGTTCTACTTAGTGAATTTGTGTCTTGCCATCTTTAAGCAGAACTGAAATCACAAGCATTTGGATTTAGCTTGAAAATGAAAACACACGTGAGTTCTAAACCAGCTTCAAAACTGAGAAAAAAAAAAAAAAAGGTTATTTCCTACTTATAGAAAATCTAACATGAGAGATATCCCTAAAACACGTTATTTTGTAAGTTCTTCAAAACACTGCAGCAGTTTGCACAAAAAAAGTGTGCTTGGTGATGCTACAGTGCACACGATGGTAGCCTCAGGGTCTGAGAAGTAAAGCCCAGCCATTTCCATTATCACTGAAAAAATCTCCATTTCTCGTTACATTTTAGCAAAGTCATCTTTTCCCTAAATCCTAGAAGCTCCAAGCATACTTCACCCCCAAATATTTCTATGTGCTACAGAGAATACATGAAGAACATAAACAGAAGAGAAGGGGAAGAGACAGAAGCAGTACACCCAGGCATAACATTTGCAAAAGAGTTAGCAGAAAACTAGGCAACAAGCTCAGATGCCATGCGTGCCCCCAGGCAAGAGGCGGAGGCTAGTAACTATGCCCATTGCCAGCTCTGCTTCTTCCCTGAGGAGCCCAGGGCAAGGTCCTTGACCTTCTCCCTCTCCTCCTAGCTCTCAACACTTGCCATTTGTGGATTATGCCTAGGCTGTTTAGTTAACTTGCCCAAGGGGCATTACACCAATTACAAAGTCATGGATGGGAATGATTTTGTGCAGCTCTTTGCCTTGCAATTTTTCAGAATGCACGGGGTTTTAATCAGGTTAACAGAATGGGCAAAGAACATGGAATGTTCCTCCACAAACCTTCCAGACTCTATCCTGTGTCTGCCTGCTTTCAGGATACAGAAAGTGAGGACAGGAGACCTCACACCAATCAGAATGGCATCATTAAAAAGTCTACAAGTAACAAACGCTGGAGAGGATGGTGGAGAAAAGGGAACCCTCCTACACTGTTGGTGGGAATGTAAATTGATACAGCTACTTTGGAGAACAGTATGGAGGTTCCTTAAAAAACAAAAAATAGAACTACCATATGATCCTGAAATCCCACTCCTGGGCATATATCTGGAGGAAACTCTAATTCAAAAAGAGACATGCACCCCTATGTTCAAAGCAGCACTATTTACAATAGCCAAGACATGAAGCAACCTAAATGTCCATCGACAGATGAATGGAGAAAGAAGATGTGGTACATATATACACAATGGAATACTACTCAGCCATAAAAAAGAATGAAATAATGCCATATGCAGCAACATGGATGGACCTAAGCAAGTCAGACAGAGAAAGACAAATATCATATGATATCACTTATATGTGGAATGTAACAAAAACAATATAAATGAACTTATTTACAAAACAGAATAGACTAACAGATATAGAAAACAAACTTATGATTACCAGAGGGGATAGTGGGGTGGGTAGATAAATTAGGGGTTTGGGATTAGCATATACACACAGTTATGTATAAAATAGATAAACAACAAGGACCTACTGTATAACACAGGGAACTATATTCAATGTCTTGTAATAACCTATAATGAAAAAGAATCTGAAAAAGAATACGTATATGTATGTATAACTGAATCACTTTGCTGTATACCTGAAGCTAACACAACATTGTAAATTAACTACACTTCAATTTTAAAAATGGTTTAAAAGAGAGAGAGAGAAGGAAGAGACAAGAGGAGAATATAAAGAAAAGGAGTGGACAGCAGAAGGTGAACTGAATGGTACCAGCTCTCCTAGGCAACCTCCACAGGTCAGGCGCCATTTGGGGCTTTACATCCTTTATTTCATGTAAGCTTTACAACAACTCTGTGAGGTCGCATTGCTTTGCCCAGTTTTGCAGATGAAGAAGAGACTCAGGAGATAGATACCTTTCTCAAGGTCCCTGGGATTCAGACTCAGATCTGTTTAATTCTGAGAAGGATTAAGGAGAAGGGCAGGGAACAATTAGAAAAAGTACCATGTGGCAGTTTGTGTTAACTCATGTGGCAGAGTTGAGTTAAAACCTTAGAAGGACATAAGCTTCACTCTCTTTAGCTCATGCATATACACTTTTCTTCCATAAAGAACAAAAACAGATAAGTAGCTTTAGGGACTCAGAAATAAGTTATTGGAGTCATAAAATGCTGGCTTTTGAGTTTAGTTTCTTCTAAGGATATAATTTATCCATTAAATCCACTCCTGGGGTTCTCTTATTCCTGGAAGGGTGTTCCTACTTTCTGTACAAATATGATTCCAGGTAGCTCTGCATCATGACATAGTCAAAGAAATCAGATAAAACTTTGCCATTTATTTAAAATCAAATCACACGACTAACATTTATTAGTATAAAACGGTGGCAAGCTTAAATGCATCTCCTGACACTTATAAAATGCTTGGAGGCCTGAACAGATCTTGTGCCTTTTTGCTATTCTTTTTCTTGCAAGCTCCATCCCTTTAGGACATAAGCAAGTGGCCCAAAGCTCATTTTTTAAAGTGTTCTAAAGAAGCACTTGTCAAATTTCAAATTCAAATTTCCTTGCAGGCTGCACATGGAACAAATGAAAGAAGATTCTGTTGAAACTTGAGTGTGCTTTCCCCTACACCTAGTGGTTCTTTGGGGCTTATCTTGTATGGTCATTAAATTAAAAAACCAGTTTCCTCTGAATAAGGTTATTCCTTTGGAATATGCTAAATAACAGTTATAAAAATATTTTGGGGAGGGTTTTGTTGGCATTGGAGGCGGCTTTTTTTTCCCCCAAAATTTAAACTCCAATTATGTGTCAGCATACGTGCATTCTTTACATGGGCATGTGCTGTTTTGTTCTAGTTTCTGTGGTAAATCAAATGTGCGAAGTCTCAAGTTTATGAATAAATCATATTAACAATAATTCTTATGAGGCTAAGTATAAAATTAAAAGTCTTGATTAAAAACCATCAGTACCTCCATTGTCGGTGGTGGGGGGGGGTACCGTGGTTCTCAGAACAGCTGCCTGGTGGCCCCCGTGCTTTACTGGGTTGGGATGCCTTCATGCTGGCGACCTTATTCACCCTTTATTTATAGCACTATGGGTGTGTTTATTTCCATTCTTGTAAGAACTTTCTGCTGATGGCAAGATACACAAAGCTTTCAGATCAAGGACAGGCACCTACCATTTTTCGAAACTGTTCATTTTTTTATGGGATGATTCATTATGGATTCTTTAGCTAAAGTGGACGGGCTTTTTTCAGCCTTTGTTTTTAGCACAGCTAACCTAACTGGCCGTGGGTCTGGAATTCACTTTATCCACACTGACAAGTAAACGAATATATGGTCCTGGGTGGAGGGTTGGCATTTCTAGGTTTTGATCGGCCCGTGTATTCTAGTCTGATTCTAGAATCAGAGGAGAACTTAGAGAGGCACATCCTGTAAGGGTTAATCCACTCGGTCTCCAGCTTGAGTTCCTTCATGTCAGGGATCTGAGAAGATGGTGATGGGGGAGAGAGAGGAGGGAAGAATCCTTGAAATAATTTCAACTCTTTAAAATGGTTAATAGAAGTTGTATATTTGTAACTAATAAGGTTCCTCAGGAGACTCAAATGTCACATTTCTTGGATTGTTGGCTGGAACAATGAGGGCATTGATCATCCCGTGGAAAAATCTATTAATAAAAACTTAATAAATGCAGTTTAGGAGATGAAAATCTTTCAGGAAAATGGGGTGCGTTGAGGAAAGATAACAAAATGTTATGCAAAACCACTGACTGTTCATTGCTTTAAAATAAACCCTTAGCACCTCCTATGAAAAGACATGGCGGTGAACAGCAGGGCTACAGGGTGAACAAAAGACAAATCTCCGCTCTTGTGATGATGAAAATTTCCTATGGAGAGGCAGAAAATAAACAGGTAAGCAAGAGAGCAAGTAAGTAATTGATATGGGCTGAATTGTGTTCCTCTCAAAATCCACATGTTGAAGCCCTAACCCCCGGTACTTCAGAATATGACTCTTTCTAGAGAGAGAGCTTTAAAGAGGAACTTAAGTTAAAAATGAAGCTTTTAGGGTAGAGCCCTATTGCACTCTGACTGGTGACCTTATAAGAGGAAACTAGGACACACAGAGAGACAGCAGAGGAATGTGCAGAGGAGGATGACCATGTGACCAGGCAGCAAGAGGGTGGCCGTCTGCAAGCCAAGGAGAGAGGCCTCAGAAGAAACCTAACCTGTCAGCACCTCGATCTTAGACTTCCAGCCTCCAGAACTGTGGGAAAATGAATGTCTTTGTCTTTTGTGTTTTTTAAAAATAAGTTTCCATTGCTTATGCCACTCAGTCTGTGGTACTGTGTTAAGGCAGCTCTAGAA
This sequence comes from Kogia breviceps, assembly GCF_026419965.1. NCBI lineage: Eukaryota > Metazoa > Chordata > Mammalia > Artiodactyla > Physeteridae > Kogia > Kogia breviceps. The sequence goes on from NC_081325.1 coordinate 8,116,152, forward strand.
AACCACTACAACAACTAAAACAGATACTGCCACTTCAGGTTGTGTTAAGTACCATGAATAAAATAACCCAGGGGGACAGGGCAGGGAGACTCCAAGGGGCTTTTCCATCCGCTGGGGGGTTGAGGAGGCAGCTCTGAGAAGGGATATTTGCTCTGAAACCTGATGCCCAAAAGAAAAGCCACTTAAGAGGGAAAACCGATGGCCAGAACCTGGATTTTGGTAAAGTTACCAAGGAGATGTCACCACTGAGACCTCTTGGGGGTCCAGTCGCCTATGTTCTTCCCCAGGCGAGCCCCCTGACCCCGTTGTGCACTGTTGCAGACTTGGACACGGTTACAAAACAGCATGGTCCATTCGCCTAGCAAAATGTTATGATTTTACGCAGTATTTATGTATGGCCGTTGTGTTTGAAAATTCGCAGTTTTTAAAGATATCTGTGATAAAAACCGAACTTAAAAAAAAAAAAAAAAAGAGAGAGAGTAGGTAAGAGTTTTCCAAGCAAAGGGACCAAGACTCTGAGAGGAGGACAAGAAATGGAGAAGTTGGTGGGCCCTGAACGTGATCCGTGTGGGGAGCCAGGGCAGGGGATGAAGTCAGAGTTGGATAGAAATGGCTGGTGCAGGTTTGGGGGGCCCAGCAAAGAGTGTGGCTTGATGTTAATGCAGGACGGTGTCAGCATTTGACTTAGGTTTTATATAAATCACTCTGGCTGCCATATGGAGGATGGATTAAAGAGGGGCTTGAGGAGAAGCAGGGCGATCCATCTGGAGAGTTTTACTGTAATCTAGGTAAGAAAACATGATGACTTGAATATTCGGGGTGGGAGGGAGCACAGGAGGGTGTGTGGTTGGATTCTGGATGTGTTTTAAGGTACAGTCGACAGGACCAGCCAAACTGACCCCTTCAGCGTCCATGACAAGCGGTCATATAAAGGAAAGGGTTACGGAAGAGATGGTGATAATTTTACAGACAAGCTTATATGTAGAAACATGCATGTTCCCATGGAATTACAGCAGCGGTGATAAGGAATGCCAATTTAATCAGCGTTGCTTCTTGTGGCAAAGATACCCGGGAGCACGCTTCAGCAGCCAGACCTCTGTGTCCCTGCTTTGACTTCCTGAAGAGCTTGAAATTCTCCTCTCTGCCCTTGGCCCAGAGTCTGTCATCCTCCCTGTATTTTTCTCCCGGGGAGGTTATGATCATGCTAGCGACATACACGCAGACCAGTCTTTGTTAGCGGAGTGGTGAGAACCACTTTCCTCCAGAAAAACGTGTAATTGACAAGGGTGCGATCTGTCCAGGGGCAGGAGGTCACAGGTAATAAAATAGAGCCTCTCTTGGTTCAGGTGACTCAGATCCCACGTGTGGAGAGCTCTGTCCAGCCTCCTAAGTCAGGTCCAGGTTCATCTACCGACATCCTGATTTCTGCCCGACTCCGGCAAAGTCCCACACTTCTTTGTCCACCCAGCACTAGGCCACGCTACCCCTCCTGAATAACAGAGCCGTGTTTCTGCAGGGTCCTCGATTCCAGTCTCAGTTCTGGCAAAGCTCTCAGTTAAACTTCTCTGACCCCCAAAAGAGGTCTTTTCTGATGCTCAGCTTCAACTGAAATAAACACCCAGTCTCTCTTCTGGAGCTATCCTCTGCTTTCTGCCTCTTTTTCCTTTTACGTTGTTGTTCACTAGACTCTATGCCATCTGGTCTTTCCTGGAGGAATAAAAGGAGTACCTTTTGTTTACACATTAAAAGATAACACTTAATAATCATGAGAGCCATTCAACAGATACATACACTGTACCATGTACTGTTCGAGATGAACCCTGCCTGAATTAGCTTTCTGACCCATTCTCACATGAAACTAGATTACCACTACAACGGTACTTTGGAATATCTATTTGTATCAATACATAAAATCAATGCCTAATCAGTATCGATACCTAAAAGGCTTCTTTTACTCTAATCTTTGCAAAAATAACAAAAGGATTAATTAAGAATGACTGAGTTCAGAAAAGGCATATAAATGAATTTGTCTCTTAAAACTTGTCAAAAATCACAAATACAAATGTAATACATCCTCATTAGAAAAATGTGAAAGGACATAAAGACGGAAAAATAAACTCCATCCACAATCCTAACCCTAAATCTTCTCCTACCCCACACCATTTGTCTTGTTTTCTACATTTCTTGTAAATATTTGGACTCAACCTACATATAAAAATTTCGAATCTTGCTGTTTTTTCACTACCATAAACACTTTGCAAGCGTCACAACCCTTTGTAAATATCATAGTGAATGACTGCATATCATCCCATCATAAGGTCATGTAACAACATATATATTTATATATATATATTTACATTTATTATTTTTACCTGAGCTGGAACAGGTCCTTGAATATGACTTTTATATCCTCTCTCTTGCTAAACGCAGGAACAATTGTCCAAGGTCCAGTTATAATTAAGAACAAAAATTAAAAGTCCTTAAATTGTATCATTAACTCTTAGTCAAAGTTGAATGTATTTTAAATGTGCATTGATTTTCTTTCTTTTTGATATTTATAGCTCAATCTAGCATCCTTTAGACCCAGGTCTTTGGGCTCTTGGCAATTGGTAGAGATTTATATTTTTACTATGTACACAGTAGAACAAATATATAATTGGTGATCGATGTTTTCACCTCCCAAAGTCCTTAATGCCAGCTATATCTTTTTTCAGTTGAACTGTATTAAACTTATTTTGTTTTCCTTTTTTTTTTTTTTTTTTTTTTTGCGGTACGCGGGCCTCTCACTGTCGTGGCCTCTCCCGTTGCGGAGCACAGGCTCCGGACGCGCAGGCGCAGCGGCCACGGCTCACGGGCCCAGCCGCTCCGCGGCACGTGGGAACTTCCCGGACCGGGGCACGAACCCGCGTCCCCTGCATCGGCAGGCGGACTCGCAACCACTGCGCCACCAGGGAAGCCCTGTTTTCCTTTTTTTTTAAAGAGATTTTACAATATCCTTGGGTTGCCCTGGAATATTACATAACTAGGGTCTTGGAGTCAGGATGGAAGTTATGTTAATATCACGTCTTACATGACAGGAACAACATTCTTCTGGTGTTTTGATCGAGCAATAGTTTTGAGGAACCAAAAGGAAGAAAAAAATGCCATTGTTTGCCTGGCTGATTTTAAAGTCTCATTTTCATGGAATGAAATTCATTTAAAAGTCATTATAAGGCAGTTTTTAGTTATTACATTCTAGTGATGGAGGAGTTTGTAATGTATTCATAGAAATAATTAAATGCACATAATACTGCTCTTGTTCACCATTTCTGAAGACAGCATTCTTTTAAACTACAAAAGCTCAGAACCCTCCTATTATCTTCGATTGATCCCCTGCAATGCCCTCTCGTTCACTTTCAAGCAGTAAAACGCATTGAGGATTTGGAGAACCCGAAAGGGAAAGTTCATAGAGGTTGACTGAGCTGAACAGTCAGAATTAGAGGTTTTCTTTTTTAAATGCATTACCTTGAACAACATTCAATTAAAAATCTTGAGAAAAATTTAGGTAGATGGAGAGGCAGAGCCTTTAGGTGGGATAGATTTCTTTTTTCCCCCTAATTCCTATGTTGCTTGGGATGAAGTTCCAGAAAGGAACCCTTAAAGTCATGAAGGGTCTAGGCCACAGCAGTCTTTATCCCAGGGCACATGACTTTAAATTTATCCTGTCTTGGCTGCAGGAAGGAAAATTCTTTCTCTGCAAAACCTACTTCCACTTCCACCATCAGATTTCCTCCGATTTGTAGAAACCGTATCAGCGTTTTGTGAAGTTGGAAGAGCTCTGAAACAAAGGGCTACGTTTGCTTTGAAGGTCTGGCGGGGACAAAGCAAGATTCTTTTTCTCCCTGGAGGATTGGATGGCACAATAAAAGACAAGAATGTGAGTGAGAGGCACAAAAGGGAAATATAAAGGACACAGCCCAGCCCTCCTTGGTAGAGCCAGTCTTCTATTCTCCTGGTTAGAAAAACATGCTTCACCAACTAAGTTTGTCCTTTTCCATCTCCGTGGTTTTGTTTTACATCAGTTTACAGATTTCCTTGCTCTGCCCTCGCATCTCTTTGTGCTGGATTCACCCACACTTGTGGCTACCACTGTGTGAACAGAATCAGTTGTAAATTTATTCCTACTTTTTCAGCTCTGTGGAATATCAGGGGTTTCTTTGTTTGCTTGTTTGTTTTTGTAGGATGTAATCTCCCAAATAGCCTGGTAAATTTTAAGAGAAAATCAAAGATATTCAAACTTCAGCCATGCAAGGATCTTGACCAGCCCTTTCTGTGGCACAGTGGCTCCCAGGCCACATCTGTACCTTGCGTTCCCTTCCATTTACAGCAAATTACCCTTTACACACTAATCATCAACACTGCCCAAACCAGAGCATGATTGGAGCAATTGACTCTTTTATTCTTTAAATTAAAATTAAGCCAAAAGACCAATGCTCAGAGTAGCAAATAAAGAAAGGTCTACCTGTTTTAAGAAAGTCTGAAGGATCACATTCCAGATCGGCAAACCCCATGCATTTGGAAGTGATTATTTGCTTTGTAAAAGAATCTTTGACTTTGCAAAGGAGCCACTAGAGGATTTGCTTGAAAGCTCTGTTGCGCTGAAAATCATTTGGTTTACTTACCTCTAATTTACACCAAGGGCTCTTCTCTTGGGTAAAGGCAGAGATATCCTGCAAATGGCCAAGGGTGCCAACCACTCACTAGAGAAAGTCTGACAGGTAATACCTGTTAAAACCGCTGACTGGGTTGGTGGGAGTTTTTTTAAGAATGAATGACAGGCAGACATCCGTACATTGCACTAAACTTTGGAGAACTCCCCACTCTGGAGAAGCAGACTGGTCTTGTCTGTCAATGGAGACCTGTTTGACTTGGTGAGGTAATTGTAAGTTGCTGACCTTAGATCTTGGCTGAGATAACCAGGTGACTAAAGTACACAAAGGAGAATTAGCTCTGATACAGAAACTTGAGACAAGAGTTTAAGGGAGGGTCCAGAATAATTAAGAAACTGTGACTATTTTCAAAGAGTTCCCATCGTGCATTTTAAACTCATCTAAATGGAAAAACACGAGGTGAGTTAATGAAAAATGCGGAATGCTTGGATCATAGCTTAATTGTACAGTTTTGTTAAAAAATAATAGATTTAGGGCTTCCCTGGTGGCGCAGTGGTTGGGAGTCCGCCTGCCGATGCGGGGGGCGCGGGTTCGTGCCCCGGTCCGGGAGGATCCCACGTGCCGCGGAGCGGCTGGGCCCGTGGGCCGTGGCCGCTGGGCCTGGGCGTCCGGAGCACAGCAGCGGGAGAGGCCGCAGCAGTGAGAGGCCTGCATACCACAAAAAAAAATAAATAATAATAATAATAATAATAGATTTACAGTTACGGAGCACCACACACCACGGCCAGCCAGTGCGCTGGGCATTTTCTCTCTATTTCATTGAACACAAAGTCATAAATTGATGAACTCAACAATTTAAACCATGTTTAGAGGCAACGTTTCTTTCGATCTGGAATTAGAAGCAAAATCTTACTTACTTTAGACTGGGTTTTTCCTCCTAATGGCAATAATTTTACATTTGCAAAGGGACAAATTATGTTGAACTCATGGGTAATTAAGTATTGACTTTAGTGCACCTAAATGATTGCTCATTTTACAGAAAGATTAGAATTAGGCATTATATATGCGTGATATGGCTTAGAAGTAAGATTAAAACCTAGTTTCTTTTTCATTTATTTCCTCAAATAGCTTTTTAGTGGAAGGGTTTCTCTTTCCTTCCTCTCCTTGCATCCCAAAGGATTCTGCTGAAGAAGGAAACCCCAGGCTCTCTCGCAGTCAGCGAGAGAAGAGAGCTACAGGTCATTCCTGCCCGGTGACGGGACTGGCTTTCCCACTGTAGAGAAGAAAGGGCGCCCATCCGGGTCCTTTTCCTCCTAACCAGTGCCAAATGCCTCAAAATTGAAATTTCACAAAGGACGTTAACGGGATTAAGTTCTGGCCAGACAATCGCCTTTGGCAGTTCTGAACACTCTCTGAAGTTGGCGTGACTCACCCTGCCCTCACTTGACCTTTCTGGTCCTTATACCTCTCTACCCACCTAGTTCCTTACTCACCTCGGCTCTATTTTTAGGCATCTACGTTGTTATTTCAAGGACTGACTTATAGCATGACATCATTGTTAGTTACCTTCAGTTGATGTTGTTCTCTCCTTGTTGCGTCCATTCTGTCCCGTCTCCCCCAACAAGACAGTCATGTCACCAGGTGACTCACACTCCCCTACGGCAACCAGGAAATCACGAGTCAGACGACACATGTGCTCCGGCTCTCGACTCTGTGTCAGGGGATTGGATCTCTGACTTGGGGAGCTTAGGCGGTAAGGGCCTGAAACAATAACAATTGTACAGTAAGGGACGATTTTTTAAGATTCACATAGTTACTTATTCAATATTAGACCTTTCCGGATGGTTTCTTCCTTGATAGACAAAAGTTACATTTCTTTCTCCTCTGTCATCTTCTCAATATACTTGAGAAGGTCATAATTCTACCAATATGTCATAATTCTACAAATACCATATACCGCAGAGCCAAGACTTATACACCAGAACTGCAGTTTCTTTAGAGCACAGCGTTATATTGTTGAAGTTTCAAACAGCCTCATCTCTTCCCTTGTATAACGTGTCCGCCTCTATTTTCCCCAATGTTCCATCTGATCGTTTACATTTTTGAATTTCTGCTTTTTCCTGGTTACCTTCCTCTCAGAGCTCTCTGCCCGGCTCCAACCTGATTTCCTGCCTCTTCAGCCTGCTTTATAGTTATTATTCAGGCTTCCCTTCCACCCTATCCTCACTGGATCCACTTCTCCCAAATCCCTTCTAATTTTAGTCCCTAGTTTTGCCTGAGTCCATCCTCCAAAATCTGGGCACATTGCTTGTATGAAATAATGGCTTTATTTTACGCTTGAGTTGGAATTGCTAGTTTTGCTGGGTGGGGGGACAATTCTTCACGTGAAAATAAGGTGTTTTGATAGCTGGGGGGTTTTTTTTTTTTTTTTGGTAGTAGTTTTTTTTTAACTCGTTTCCTGCCAGGGGTCCATTGTTGCAGCAGTGGGATGAGAGAGGGAGAAGGAAGAGGATGGCAAGATAAGGGCGCTGAAAGGAAAGATAAAAGGTCACCGTGAGGTTACTTGCTCCCTGCTTTCCAAGGCCGGCCTTGCATTTCAAGGCACTGCTGTCTGCAAGGAAATTGGTTTTCAATTACACGTCTGTCCTAAGCTGTTGCTTCGGGGTCCAGGACACAGGCTCAGATTACTGTATTTGTACTGGAAGCGATGCCAACGGAGGCTCAGAAAAGTGATGTTTATTCAGGCGGTGTTCCGGGACTCAGGTGGGCTCCTGTACTTCCTCATTGTCTATTTCCCTGGCTGTTAGCCAGCGCTGAGCTAGAAGAAGTTAGAGAGAAGCTATATATAAGCTACCGAAATAACAACAACTTATTACCGTTTCACAAATAATTATTAAAGTTGGCTTTGATGGTTTCAAGAAGTAAAAAACATAACATTGTGTCAATCGGTGGTAGCCCCATAATTTCCAAATGGAAGGATGTTGAGGGGTCACGGTTTTGTTGGAAGGACCAGAGCTAAGGGACTTATCTAGAAGCAGTGTTTCCATGTGGCACACACTGTTTTTACTTAGATTGTCTGCTTATTTGGAGTAGCAGAGGAATAGCTGATGGAGAGTTTAGGGAGAGTCTAAGACTTTACAACACATATTGTTACGTTGGACGTGGGGGGTCTTTTTCAAACATTGTTTCCAATGTCCGTGGTAGGAAAATCAAAAGAATACCATGTCTGAAATTTTAAAAGTTTTCAAACTGCAAACTTCCACATTCCCTCTCACCCAGGCTCCATATGTCTTATTCTGAACACCACTGGCAGAGTTTTACACAAGTTATCAATATAAGGAGAAAGTTGAGATAAGTATCTGGGAATCCTAATTGAATCTGATGTGCTATGCATGTAAACTTGGAGCTGCCTGACAGTTTGCAGAACTATATTTCTTGTATCAGATGTCAAGAAGCCTGCCTGCCTGAAAATACCTACCATAATTACCTGCTAGGGTACGCCTGTTAGGCATTCCTTGAGTCTAGTCACCCAAGACCTTACTAGAATGTTATATTAGAATAAAAACACTCATTATGTCCCATGAATAATTTAGTATAAATTTAATTATTGCATTACCTAGTCGGTCACCTGCCAGATTCCAAGGAAATGGGATGTAGGATTGGTAAATCTGGATAAATGAAGAGTGACTAGAAAAATTGCAAAGCATGGGTGCTTCAGTGGAGGACATCAGTGCAGAGGCAGACAGAGGGCATCAGAGGACAGTGGGTTCTGGGAGAAGATTCATAAAAGAGGGCCCAGAAGATGAAAAATCAATTCACCTAGTCACTATTTTAACTATGGCTAGTTCTGTATTTGTGGCATACAGTTAGGATTAAATTTGGTTGTAAGTAATATGTTACAGTGACTTAAGCAAGAAAGATTGTTTTTCTCTTATGTTCTGTAAGTCCAGAGACAGTTACTTCTGAGCTAGATCGTACTTCGTAGTTTCAGGAGAACCCAAACTCTTTTTATTTGGTTGGTTGGTTGGTTGGTTGTTTTTGCATGTATAGTTTCCATTTTCCACATCCGTCACCTCATGGCTCAAGATTGCTGCTGGAGCTCCAACCATTGCCTCTACATTCTCATCAACAGAAAGATGGAAGGAGAGAAGAGGGGTATGACCCCTCTCTTCCATTTTCACTTACATCTCTTGGGCCAGATCTTAGACATATGCTCTTACATTTAACTGCAGGAGAAGTTAAAAAGCGTGGTCTTTATTTTGTACCGTGAGCGATGTATTCTATTACTGTGGGAAAAACCTGTAGCTCAGATTCTTGCTCTCTCTCACCTATAGGGTTATTTTGAGGCAGTGGTAAGTCAAGGGAAAGCATCAACAAATATTCTAGTTACCCTACAGATCTGTCTTTTTCTCTCCTGCCCACTGGTGTAGCCCATGCACCTTGTCCCAGTATGGAGACTAAAGAAGATACCTGTAAAGCCCAAAGGAATGAAGCTCTAATGGTGGAATGTCAGGCATCTTGCCAAATAAAGAAACTAATATAGTCTTGCTCTGTCCAAATGTGTTGTAATGAAGGTGGAATTCTACCGTTTCTAGACTCCTCTTTTCCGTGCTGCTCTGAGTTCCTCAACCTAAATCTTCACTGATGATCCAGTTCCCAGTGTTTGTGACCTTTTGGAGATCCAGATAGTCAAAGTTGCACTATAGGTATTCTGGAGTCATCTGAAAGAACTGTGAACCACTCCTGGAATTATCTCCAGAGCATACTTACAGGATTATTCCAGATTCAGTGATTTCAGTTTCATTTACTTGGATTGGGGGAATTTGGGGAAGATGCCAAAGTCAGGTTGGTCACCCCTTAGCGCTGGGATATGAGTAGGAATGTCTCTAAATCAAGCCTGTTCGGTAGAATTTTCTGCAGTAAAAGGAATGTGGCTATTGTGACTGAGGAACTGGGTGTTTATATTCAATTTAGTTTTAAATGATTTAAATAGCCACATGTGGCTACCACATTGGAGTGCATAGTTCTAGAATTTTGTATTCCTAGTTGTTATAAATGTGTCTAGAGAGCAAGGATTTAAAATCTTATCCAGGGCTTCCCTGGTGGCGCAGCGGTTGGGAGTCTGCCTGCCGATGCAGGGGACGCAGGTTCGTGCCCCGGTCTGGGAGTATCCCACATGCCGCGGAGCAGCTGGGCCCGTGAGCCATGGCCGCTGAGCCTGCCTGTCTGGAGCCTGTGCCCCGCAGCGGGAGAGGCCACAGCAGTGAGAGGCCCGCGTACCGCAAAAAAACAAAAACAAAACAAAACAAAAATAGAATCTTATCCAAAGGAGAATGCTGAGGTCAGCCAAGCAAAATGCTGCCAAAATGGGTGGTCAAGCTCGAGATGTGATCGAAGGAATCAAAGCTGAGTGCAGAGGACCAACTGGGGCCAGAGACGGACAAGGCCAGGTGGAGACAATGAGGGCAGAGTGTCCAGTGGGACACACAGGCAGCTTCCCCTCAGCCCACAGCTTGGGACCCTTTGCCTACAGCTGTTTTTTCTTTATTTATTTACTTTTTAAATTTTTCTTGGAGGATAGTTGATTTACGATGTTGTGTTAGTTTCAGGTGTACAGCAAAGTGAATCAGTTATACAGGTACATATATCCACTCTTTTTTTTTTAGATTCTTTTCCCATATAGGCCATTACAGAGTATTGAGTAGAGTTCCCTGTGCTCTACAGTAGGTCCTTATTCCTTATCTGTTTTATATATAGTAGTGTGTATATGTCAATCCTAATCTCCCAATTTATCCCCCCCCCCATCCCCTGGTAACCATAAGCTTGTTTTCTACATCCCTGACTCTGCTTCTGTTTTGTAAATACGTTCATTTGAACCCTTTTAATTGTTTGAGCTTCCACGTAAGAACACGCTTAACTTGCATTTGATTGCCTCAGGCTTCTTAGAAGGCCCAGGCCTGAAGTCCAAGCAAAGTTTGGCCGTCGAGAGAGATTTGAAGATCACATGTCAGAAGCCCGCAGATTATACTATGTTGCCATATTTAAATACTAAGCTAGATTTTTTTTTAGGTAAAAAATTTTCTTTTGCTAATGTGTTGTTTTGGGGTTTTCCATGGGGTCTTTTTTTCCTCCTGATATGAGAAGTCTTATTTTGCCACAAATCAACCAAATACCAAAAAAGAAAATTTGGGATGAAAGCTAAGGTATATCAATATTTTTCTGTTCAAAGTGTTTGTAATTTTATCTAAATACTTATAAGTTAACTTTCCCACCTTTAATTAAGAAAGTATGTGAAACTCTATTTGAAAAATTCATCAGAAAGCCCACCTGACTGTGACTGGCATTTTCAGTTGCCCTGGAAACAAGCTCAAGACTCCGTTGCTTTGTTTCAACTTAATGGGACAATGCAATAGTCCAGTGTCTTTCAGATCCGCTGTGTCTTTAAATTTATCACTATAGATACTGGGTACGATTAACAAAGACTTTGGAAGGAGGGATCCTGAGAGCACCGACAACACTGAATCATGCCTTTCTAGGTTTTCTCAATGTGAGGCTTTCTTTGGAATACTGTAGAAAAAAGTCAGGAGGAAACGTAATCCCACAGGGAACTGGTCTTTGAAAATCCTTAAAGTGAAAGGACTAGTCTTAAAGAGTTCTTCTTTCTCAACCAAGGCTCAGAAGGGCTAGACTGCTGGGCTCAGGACGTTTGGGGAGACAGAAAAACATCGACGCTCCTTCAGTCTTATACTCGTGAGATCGGACGTGATCAGGCTCAGATTCGTGCTTGCTAGCCAAGCAGACCAGTAGCAGGAGAATGAATTCTGTGGTGAGGAAGTTGCGTCACTGGAGGTGGGGTGGAGGCAGGAGAGCCAATCCCGTGTATGGACACTGTGTGATTGGCAGAGAAGTCAACCTATCCAGGTGTGGTGGAGAAGAACAAATTTTCAGGATAGGTAGTCACCATCCAGGAGAACTCTGATTTTGCTAGCCCATTTTCCTGGGTCTCGTTGTGTAGACTACTTCGGTGTTGGTAAAAGAAAGGATGGACTGATTTATACTGGAAGGGGCAGAGAACAGCTCTGTGCTAAGCCTTGCCCCACTCCTGATACGCTGAATTAGAAGGTCTGCAACTGAGGTGAGAGCATTGTGTTGAAAGAGCTTCCCAAATGATTGTTTTCTTCATGCTTGATAAAGGACCATTGTTCTAATCGATGCAACCATAGAATAGGTCAGGTCGGAAGAAAAAGGTACATTTAGGTTTTTTTTGGTGGTGGTGGTACGCGGGCCTCTCACTGCTGTGGCCTCTCCCGTTGTGGAGCACAGGCTCCGGATGCGCAGGCGCGGCGGCCATGGTTCACGGGCCCAGCCGCTCCGCGGCACGTGGGATCTTCCCGGACCGGTGCATGAACCCGTGTCCCCTGCATCCGCAGGCGGATTCTCAACCACTGCGCCACCAGGGAAGCCCAAAAAGGTACATTTAGGAGTAGACATGCGAGTAGTGTATATGAGAGGAGGTCATGGATTATGATGGTATCAGAGATAAATCAATGGATTTTGGCAGTCGGATAATAAGCAGTAGCTGTAGTACAGAGCGTCATTACTCACGACGGGGTCTGCGGGTCAGCAGCATCAATGTCATCTGAGAACTTGTTAAAAAAAAACGCAGAACCTTGGACCATATCCTAGACCTGTGGGATCAGAATCTGCATTTCAACGAGGTCCCCGGTGCCGTGGGACAGGTGGTCAAGGATTCTGGTGGTGGGACAGCAAAATACCCTGGGATGAAGAGGCAAGGCTTGGGAGCCAGACTGCACATGACCCTGACCTCCCATGCAGGCTGAGCCCATGGGCAAGGTACACGAGTGCTCTGTGCGCCTCAGCTTCCCCATTTGTAAACTGGGTGCAGTCATATCCCCGCAACTCTGGGCTGTTACAAGGAAGAAATCATAAATCCAAGTAAAGCACTTATCTAGAAGGTAGTAGGTGCTCAGTAAATGCTAGGTCCTAGTCATCTTTCCTTAGATGGAATGATGTTGGACCAGTCTCTCCACCTCTCTGGACCTCAGTTTCCACGTTGAGAACATGAGGGCAATAATAAGTAGTCACTGGGCTGCGGTGAGGGCTGTCAGAGACATACGTGTTCTGTGGTCTGTAGACACGTCTCCAGATGTGAAGATGCTGTCGTCGACCGCCTGTCAGAGGGAGAAGGACAGGTACGAAGGCGAAGCTTTCAGCCAATCCCAGCAAGAAGGCAAGACCTCCCGAGGGGAAGGGGACCACCGAGGTATTTCTGAAGCCCAGTGAGAACCAGACCACCCTCAAATATGTGATAAGGTAAAAGGTCATTGGGCTCAAGTCATCCCCGCCACCCATGGACCGGATCGGACCACCCACGAAGAGATGTTTGTGCAGCGGCTGGAGGGTAAGTGACATATTCGTGCAACCCTGGCTGGAGTGTGGCAAGGAGAAGCGGGGGGGGGGGGGGCCACCCCCAGTTCTGTCCTAGAGTCCCCCGCACTTCCCTCTTTCTTTCTTGTCCTAGACAATCCCTGGGCAAGCTGACAACTCAGACTTTGACACTTTGGGTCCTCTTTTTATTTTTTTTTCTACATTTATTTATTTATTTATGGCTGTGTTGGGTCTTCGTTGTGGCGCGCGGGCTTTCTCTGGTTGCGGAGAGCGGGGCCTACTCTTCGTTGCGGGGCGCGGGCTTCTCATTGCGGTGGCTTCTCTTGCTGCAGAGCACAGGCTCCAAGCGCACGGGCTCAGTAGTTGTGGCACGTGGGCTCAGTTGTTGTGGCTCGTGGGCTCTAGAGCGCAGGCTCAGTAGTTGTGACGCACGGGCTTCATTGCTCCACGGCATGCGGGATCATCCCGGACCGGGGCTCGAACCCGTGTCTCCTGAATTGGCAGGCGGATTCTTAACCACTGTGCCACCAGGGAAGCCCTGGGTCCTCTTTTTAATCTTGACTTTCCTCTGAGGGTGCAGCCGAGCAGATCTGGGATACATTTCATTATTTGCAGAACCGAGAGACATAAAATCTTTTACACTCACTTCCTGTAGCTGGCTTAGTGCCTAAGGGGCAGAAAAGCTGACCCTGGATTTATCGCCGCTGCTGGGAGACTTGGGAGGTTTCGGCAGCAACATCCCATTGTTTTTCCATCACGGCTCAGCTGGGTGGAAGCACTGTGAGTGAGGCTCAGTCCCGAGTGCCTCGGGACACTGTCGGGGCCAAGGAGTTAATGCAGCCACTACAGGGGCCCCTAGGGACCTCCAAAAAGGTCTGTGTGAGACTATGTACCAGTTGGGAAGGAGAAGCCTCCACGCCGAGTCGTCGGGTGCTGACTGCTTGTTCCTTGTGCAATCCCCCGCCTCAGCTCTTGCCTTCTGCTTGGAGGACCGAGTCCACAGCACCTCTTTCTGTGTCTTCCTGGTCCTCCAAGACAGCCTCTACAATTACAGTTGCGAAATCTAAAGCCCAAGTGAACACTTGAGGAATATAAGCTGTGCCGAGCAAGCCTTTGCTTTTTCCTTTCATCATCCGTTGCCCCATCTAGAACCATCTGTCAAGGCTCTGACAGCAGAATGCCCCCCCCCCCCCGCCTCACAGAGATGGCATAAAACTTGAGTTTAACCAGAGCAGAAATGCTGGTCCTGACCCTCTTCAGTCATCCCATCTCCTGAAGGAAACCCCCAGCCCGGCCCTGCCCTGCCTGAGCTATCCTATTGTGTCTTTCTAGTTGAGCGAAGGACTCTTTCTGTCTCAGGAACAATGTTAGTGGCTGTTCAGAAGAAAGCACATTTGTGAAGCTCCAAGATATTAAATAAGAATGCCCTGATTCTCCCGAGGGTCTCTGGGAAGACAGAGTTCTGAAGACTGACTCAACTATTTACGACTTAACATGGAAAGGACTGGATGGTTTGCCAGAGAGAAGCAGGCACCTGCTGGTCTCTGCACTGGGCAACTGCAGACCCTCTTACCGGACAGAAGACAGATGGCCCGGTGGGAGGGTTGATTGCGTAGCAGGGCATCCGTGTGTGTGTGTGTGTGTATGTGTGTGAGAAGGTTGTCTCCCCATTACCCTCTGAGAGGGTCCCACGTCAGGAAGTGAGTTCTCAGAAGGAAGGAGGGCACCTGGGACATCATGCCCATTCACTGGTCCAGAGCGGCTGATTGGACCCCACTTCCTAAGGTGGTGCAGCTTCTGGGTCCTTCCAGGGCGTTGGGGTCCCTGACCCTGGCCGGTGTGGAGGGGAGGTCCTGCGGTCCTGCTCAGAATGGAGCAGGTGGTGAGGCCCCTTCCCCAGGGAGCATCGGGCTGCTCTGAGACGGTTTTGTCCTTCAAAACAAAAGGGTCCCTTGATGTAAAAGAAAATGCTGGTTCTAACTTCTTCGTTTACTCTTGGTGGGTAACAAGCCTCCCATTCACTTTCCAGAGGGTCTCTTTCTCTGGGGCCTCAGAGAAGGCGCATTGTTAGGAGACCGGAGGATGGAAATGTGGGCCAGTGAGGGCCGTGCTGTGAGCTCTCAGGGCGCTTAAATACTTGGAAACAAGCCCTTCCCTCCCCTTTCAGAGAGAGGCTTATTCAGGTTGGAGATTCGGAAACTTTCTCTTTTGTGATGTAGACTCTTTTGATCCATCAACCATGGCATTAGTTTCTTCTCAAACCAGGTGAAAAAATGAGTGTAAGTCTGGGTTTTCCTGGTTTATGATACATCCTGTCACTTGGGCACATGCAGTTAAGTCTTCAAACCCCCTAGACATAGTTCTCGAAAGAATAGGGGAATCGTTTGAAGACAGGTGATAAGTTCCTCGAAACGGAAAGGAATGTGTTCTTTGGATAAGAGCAAAACTTCAACTCGTCCTTTTTTTGCTGGAGGTAAAAATGTCTCTGGTTTAAGGTCTCCTTAAATCACTTTGGCAGAAAACCAGGAACGTTGGCACAAAAAAGAAACCAATTTTCAAAAGGAATGAAAACACTAAGATTGAACTGCACCCTCCCAGTCCTATTTTTTCAACTCTCATCTGTCTGTGGGTGATTCTAACACTTCTGGATGCTTCTCTCTGGACTCCAGATCCACCTTTCCAACGCCTGCTGGTTTTGTCCACCAGTGGGTATCTTGCTGTCCCCCAAATTGAATGTGTCCCACTCTGGACTCCACCCTCCCCTTTGGAATGCCACCTCCTCTTGATT
The DNA here is from genome assembly GCF_026419965.1 of Kogia breviceps. Lineage (NCBI taxonomy): Eukaryota > Metazoa > Chordata > Mammalia > Artiodactyla > Physeteridae > Kogia > Kogia breviceps. The sequence goes on from NC_081325.1 coordinate 8,131,998, forward strand.
CCCTAGTTTCTGCTGATGGCATCAGCTCTTGTAACCAAGCAGGACCCTATGGGAAGGAGAGCTCCTCATGTCCTCCGCCTGCCCCTTGTTTGTAGGAAAACTCTAGCCTCCCAGGCCTTTCCCAAATTCCAAAGAGTAAATTTAATCAGAGACGTGAGAAGATGCAAAAAGAAAGGAAAACAGTCAAACAAGACAAAAGAATAAAACTTTAGCCATTAAACAGAGTCAAAGACCTTTAGTTCCACCTCAAGGACTGTAGATAATATTCTGAGCCATGTCCTTTGAGCTCTTCTGCAGATACTAGAATCCCCACCACGTGGAAGAAGTTAACTGTGTGCTGCCTACCAGCATGTAGACCCCAGACCGGTTGCAACCAGAAGGTTGATGATGTTGACTCCCGATTACCTCACCACCAACCAATCAGAAGAATGTCCACGAGCTGATAACACACCCCACAACCCTCCTCCCTCACCCTGTCTTTAAAAACCTTTCCCTGAAAGCCTTCAGGGAGTTCAGGTCTTTTAAGCACTAGTTGCCTGGACTCCTTGCTTGGCACCTGCAATAAACACTTCACTTTCCTTTACCACACCAGGTGTCAGTAGATGGGCTTTACTGTGTAATGTCAAGAGGACCCAAGTTTGGTTCAGTAACATTATCATTGTGAATGTTGTTGTCTATTCTCTCTCTTTAGTGAATCAGAACCCCCCACCCCCACCCCCCGGTTCCCACCACTAACAAACATGATAGTGAAAGACCTTATCACTGCTTCCTTTGACAATTGCAACAGGCTTCTCACTTGTCCAGCCTTTTCCCATGCCAATCCTTGTCCACAAATCATGCAGAATTAATTTTCCTAAAGCACAGCTATAGTCATCTCCTTGCTGTAGTGGACATTTGTCAGTAGAAGCTGCCCAATATCACGGAACATCCTCCTATATTTTGGGCTAATGTCTTCCTAACATAGAAACCGCACATCCCAGACTTCCTTGCAGCTAAGGCTCAGGTTTATGATTTCAGGAATCCATTCTTCTGTAAATGCATGTGGGAGGTTGTATCTTCAGGAGTGAAGGTGGGATGTGTTTTCATGACAGTAGCTCCTGTTTCCTGGCTTCAGAGCCAAACTGTTTAGCTCACCTGAAGTTTCTGTAAGCTATCTAATATTGTGTGGAAATTCTCTTTCAGCTTGGACTAGGCAGAGTGGATTCTGTTGTTGGCAACTAATAAGCAAAATATTAAAAATAAATATTGATGGCTCCTCGGTGCCTAATCAAATAAATATCTGCTCCCCAGCCTGACATCCACATTTCTCTGCAGTGTCTCAAAGCAACAGGACTTTCAAGGCCGTCAGAGTTGTGTGTTTCTATTTTCTTACTTGTGCTGCCTTTGTTAAGTGCATTTCCTCAGATTTTATGATTTTCTCCCTGTAATCATATTTTTCCTGCATTAGCTTCTACTTTGGTTTAACAACCAAAATAAAATAACCACCAGGAACAAGCTTTTTATAATGAGGACATTCAAAAATTTAGTGTGTGGCTCTCTCCCCTTTGATTTTTAGACACTGAGGTCAACAGCTCCCAAAGGCCCCAAATTGTGCTAATATATGTCCTATATAAATATAAAACCCATCAAGTCTTGCTTGGGAGAAAACTCTAAAACATTAAAGGGGAACTTTATTAGCATCAAAAAAGCATTTTTGATGATGTCTTTCTACATACCTTTCATTTTCTTCTCATATTTTCCTATCTTTGACTTTGTCTATACAACATCAAATGAAAGTGAAAAATTCAAAGAAGTTTTTCACGTTATGCAGATAAACATCTGGAAGATTTAATTTCTTCTTTTCCATCCTGTGGATGGTCTTGTAGAGATTTAGTCTGTGTCATTTACCAAGATAGCTACTTCCTCATCTCAGTCCATCCTTCACCTTCATATGAATTTTTAAAAATCTTTAATTTTTGAGAAGCTCTTTTTCACTTTAGAAAGACAAAGGCTTCACCAGACCTTTGAGGATGCCCATAGAAGGGGATGCAATACTCATTGCTAACCCGCCTCTTCCCAGTCTCGCTTTGATAATGTTGGAGATGATGAATTGAAGAAAAGGATATTTGGATCAGAACAGGAAGGTCCTGACTTTGTTAAGCCCTGTGAATATGGAAGTAATTGTCAAAATCAGTCCTGGACCCTCTGCTAGACGTGGTTCACGTGAAGCCTCCATAGGCATCATTGTTCAGTGACTGCTGGAAGGGCCTAATGATGCCTGTGACTGTGGCCTTGGATCTGATACCATGTTACTGACATTGACTCCGAGCTATTTTGTTCTCACTAGTAGTGACCACCTTGGTTTCCCAGCTGATGGGAGCTGCACTGCCCTGCTTCAGTGTTGACGGTCAACGCTCTATATGAGCTCTAGTCACAGTTTAATAGCTTCCCTTTCCTTGGCAAAGAAAACATTTTTCTAAGATCTACAGTTATCATTGATGCCAAGTTCACTTAGACCCATCGTCCTTCTCCCATTCTCACTCCCCATGCCTGCTACAGACATCACTGTGAGCTGGCAGTGTCAATGCGCCACTGAAAACCAAAGTGTAGCAAGGTAAGAATGGTGAGAACCCAGAACCTTTACATGATCAGGTGACAGCCTTTTGGATTACATTCTTAAAAGATTTTAACTATATCAGCCTAGTTTTAAGAATGGCAAACACCACGAAATTCTACTGTCAACATTTTGCATGATAAGTCTTTACTGATTGAATTTTAAAGAGGAAATGAGAAGTTTTGGGGAGGGTTTGTTTTACCTAAGTGAATTCAAGTTTTCTTTGTTCTGCCTAGTTTAACTGCCATTACCATAAATAGGTCATTGGTTTGGACTTCGTGAAACCATTGGAAGTTCCCATGATAGATCCCTGCGCTGGCATTTTATATCATTATATAATAATGATATAGTATATAGTATATATGTAAGAGCATTTATATATTTAAATATTTATAAAGATATGAAATAAATTATACTGAATTAAGATATATAATTATGAATTAAATATATTTAAATATATAAATATTTAAAGATATATATTTAAAGCTTCCCCTCTAGTGTGGTGAATGAAATGTTTAGTGCCAATTCTTATGGAACAATTACTTATTGGCTAAGAGGGAGTAATGTTTGCATTCACTCCCGGCTTTGTTAACCATCTGTCTCGTGATCGCCAGTTTGCTGGATGTGATGATTCAGGGCCTGTTGGAGTCTGTTGAGATTTTACAAAAGAGGTGTTCACCGTCTTTCAGCACAGTCTTACTCTTTAAAGAATCACCACCTCCCTCGTGCAAAGGCCTCCTTGTG